>NW_026850569.1:0-502041 GCF_030913465.1 Colletotrichum navitas
ATAATAATTATCTATATTTATTTTATAAAAGCTAGGCTTAAGGAGTAACTTATTATTTATAATATAAAGACTTTTATAGTTATTAAGAATAGTACTTTTACTAAAAGTATATAGGCTAATAAGTAAAGTTAAAAATATACTAAAAGTTAAAGGAAGTATAGCTAAGGTCTTATTAAATAAGCAAAGGTTAATAATAATTATAATAAAGGTACCTTATAAATAAAAGAAGGTTAAATCTCTCTTTTTTTACTTCTTTTATACTTTACCTTTAAGGTTTAACTACTTTAGCTTTAAAAGCTTTATAATAATAGCCTTTACTACTTACTTACTTAGGTTAGCCTAAATAATCCTTAACTTACTAAAGAGTATATACTTAATATACTTATAGTTAATAGGTTTCTATAGGTAGTTAGACCTCTTATAAAAGTATTTAAAGTACTACTTTTTATTTTATAGTTTACCTTTTTTTATAAAGGTTATATATACCTTTATTACTTTATAGGATTTTATAAATATTATTTATAGTAAATTACTTAGTAATTTACTATATTCTCTTAAGGTTATTTATTATCCTTTGTATTATTTAGTCTTTATAAAGTTATTTAGCTTACTACTTACCTAAGAGAAAGTAATTTACTACTTAATAGTATATAAGAAGGTCTTAATTAGGAAAGTGCCTTAGATCTTAGGAATACTATATACTTTAGCCTTTATTAAGGTAATATACTATTCTTTAAGCTAAGTAAATAAGTTATTTATTAAGAAAGTATATATAAAAGTCTTATTATAATTATTATAGGCTATATTACTTACTATATTATAAGAAAAAATATATTATTATTTAATCTTTAAAATAATTATATAAAAAGTAAAGTTAATATTATTATTTAGTAATTATAGCTATATACTTTTTATAATCTTCTTTATAACTATAGTATTAACTTAGCTTAATAATAAGTTATTTATTTTTTACTATTTATATATCTTTAGCTTAGTAAAAAATAAATTACTTATAGTAATAATTTATTTTTACTTTATTACTTTATTATTAATAGTTAGTACTACTAGCTAAATAAGCTTTTAGCTTTACTACTTTATTTACTAGCTAACTAAGAGGTTATTTTAGTTTATAAGGTTAGCTTTATATTACTTTTAGTGTTTAGTGTTTTACTTTATAATATATTTAGCTAGTATAGGTGCTCTTAAGTGCTTAAGGAGCTTCTTTTTACTATCTAGATTAATAAATTACTAGACTTTATATTAAGTAATTAAGAAGTAAAGCTTTATATACTATAAGAACTAATCTTTATATATAGTTAAAAAGCTATAAAAGTAAGTGTTAGTTAATAGACTTACTATTACTTTTAAAGGTATTATAGGTATAAAATAAAATTAAAAAAAAGTATTAGTTTTTAAAAAAAGTATTTTAAGTATATACTACTTTATAATAGTAAAGGTTATTATTACTTATAAATTAAGTTAAAGTTAAGCTTATAACTATTATTAAGTAGTATATTTAAGAGAGTAATTTATATAGTTAAAAGTAGCTTATTTCTTTTATCTATAGTACTATAATCTATGTTCCTTAAATATTGCCTTGCTTGGTGGATTCTGCCGCGAGTATCTATATTTAGGAGCGAGGGTTGGATTAATAAGCGACGTTGTTCTGGAAAGCGGTGTTGGTTGGCAATATCCTGCGTGACAAAGTCCCATATTTACATTTCGCGAGCCTATAATTTGAAATTTGCGTTGCTGATATTCTAGAGTCCTGAGAAATGCAGCGGAGGTAGAAGCCAAATCTGAGTACATTGTCTGCGCCCACAAGGCCATCCCGCAGAATGCCGTTCCGGCGCAGATCGCCCCGGCGATAGATGAAGACAAGTCAACAATTGTCATTATTCAGAAAGGCGTTGGCAACGAAGTGCCGTTTCGTCAAGCGTTCCCCCATACAACAATCATCTCATGCGTGGTGAGTGACTTTGGCTCTGGGAACCTGGACCTTTGAGTACTGACAGGTTAGACTTGGACAGGAGTGGCGCAGACTTAGCCTGAGTTTATCAAGCATACAAAGTCGGAGGATATGCAGATAGGTTTATACAAGAACGACCCCAACCAAGGAGTCGAGCAACAACGGCTGACTGAGTTTGCTTCTTTACCGACGGAGGGCAAGACCGTCTTCCAGGTGGTGCCCAACGTTCAGGTTCAGCGTTGGGAGAAGGTGGTCTGGAAGGCCGCTTGGAACTCCCTGACGACACTGACGCTTCTCGACACACACACTCCTGGCTGAGCTCATCGCCGGAAGCCAAGCCAATGGCACAGCGCCTCATGAGAGAAGTCATCGACGTCGCCAAAGGTTGCAACGTTCCTATCGGGTATGGCTTGACTGACAAGCTTATTAGCAAGATCCTAGATATAAATCCTACTAGTAGCAGCATGCAAACCGATTTCAAAGCCAGGAGGCCAATAGAACTTAGAATTATCCTTAGTTACCTATACCAGAAGGGTAAAGAATCAGGAATTCTACACTGTCATTAAATACAATTTATACTATCTCAACTAGTACTAACCTCTAGCTGCTCAAGAAGTCTGAGCAATGAATAGTTTCATTAATGGCGGCAGAATTCTTTGACATTGGTTCTTAATTGCGTGCAACTCCTCTGTCGTGCGAAGCTAACCTTGTAGGTTGGCAGACTCCCGTTTCTTACCCGGGGGCGAAAAAAGGGGGGTTGCAGTGAGAAAAGGGGGGTTGCACCCACATCACGAATACCCTCACTTTTACGTGCGTTATATAGTATAGTCAACTTTTCATTTCTTAAAGCAACAACCGCCACAACGTCGTATAATAGCAAGAGTAGTTAATTAAGGACTTTACAGCGGTACCATTTCTTTTCCCTTTTCTTACGATAACTGCAAATTCACATTACCACTGTAATACAGGTATCACTCTTATCATTATCCACTATATGTTGCTGCTCCTTTTTTGTGTTGATGGGGGCGTATATGGGATATTTTGCGGTATAATCCCTGTTGCCCTTCAACTATCTATCCCATCTTTCAGAGCGTGCGGTGAATAGAAGTATCAGATATATTATACTGCCAGGCAAGTTGGCGGATAGAGGGTACAGCAGACGGCTCCTTGCTGGGCTAATTAAATTGGCTAGCCTGCTGCTTGGCGGCAAACACCACTTCGGCAGCCTTTTTATCAGCAGTCATATTCTTATCACATTAGAAGGCAATATTAAAGGGTTAAAGTAGGGTAGGCAGTTTAGTTACTGTTAATATCTGTCAACAACGTGTCCAAATAATTACTTGTTTTTAGTGAGAATATAACAAAAAGTAGGACAAGGCGGGGACTAGGTGCAACCCCCCTTTTCTCACTGCAACCCCCCTTTTTTCGCCCCCTCCGTGAGGAGGGGGTGTTTAGCTTTGGCGAAGGCTGACTAGCACCCCCGGGTAGTCCATTCGCATTGAGTTTGTAGGCCGGCTCAATGTGTGGTTGCAACACTGCTTCACTTGCTCAGAGTGGTTAGATACTGCCACTTCTTGAATCGCCCACGCCCAGACACCCGTACTCGGAGCATTCTGTGCCCGGCGAGTAATTTAGCCAGGTTTCACCACAACCGGATTTCTTTCAACTCCCCTGCGTGCAGGGAAACCGAATTGCAACCTTGCCTTTTGCCGATATACCGTTCTGCGCAGGCTGATAGATAAGCATCAGACAGAACTATCGCCAGCTGCGTAACGGAGGGTGGCTCCTAATCAAGAACCTCGTACGAGCTTTCTTGTTTCCCGAGACCGATGCGGTCGAATAGGGCACGATGATAGTCGATACAACGGTTCAGCTATAAGTACATACGACCAGAGATCGCCATATGAAGCACCGAGACCAAAAAGTAGACGTCCGCCATCTCTCTTCTTTCGACTCTCAGTTTTCTTGCGCGAACAATAGAAAGCTGCACTTGTGGCCATCGATCTTGTGTCCCGTGCCGGATATCTGTCGCCCCAAGTTAAATAAACACTGCATCGAAGATGCGGCGCAGCTGAATCTTAAGTACCAGAACGATCTCAGAGGTGCTGATCTCGCGACAAGCCTGATCGGAGACCAGCAGGTTGAGTTTCACAGCAGAAGACGTTAGTCCGCTCAACTGGACAAAGTTCTAGCTCCTCGACAAGAATTCGACTGGGCCGATTCTTACCGCAGCAAAAACGTATTTCTCGGAATACTGACGAGCGAGTCCTCTCAATCCTCGTCTGGGTGTACTTCATCCAGATCCTTGATAAGTCCGTTCTTGGATATGGCGCCGTCTTTGGGCTGCGGCAGGACTGCAACTTGACGGGTGACTAATACTCCCTAGTCAGCTTTGAATTGGCCATTGCCCAGCTCTCATGGTGGTCCTTCCCCACGTGGCTCATCTTCAAGGTGCCGCATCGCATCTTGGTGCCCTGTCTGGTGTTGGGCCGGGAATTGCTGAGGCCCGTCTACCACAACTACGCTGGCTTGATGGCGACCCGTTTCCTACGTGGCTTTTTTGAAGCCGGCTGCCTCGCTCTCTTCTCTGTCATCACCTTTCAGTGGTATCGCCGCACCGAGCAGCCAATGCGCGTCGCGTTCTGGTAGGCAGCACGGTCTTGTCACAATGTTTGCTGCTCTGTGTCATATGGGCTGGGCCAAATCAATGGTGTCATCCACTCGTGGCAGATTCTCTTCATCTTCGACCGGCTGGCAACCGTTCTCACCGCGCCCGTGCTGTACATGTTCCTGAACAACAGTATCCCAACGGCACGGTTCCTCGCCGATCACGAGAAGCTACAAGCCATTGAACGCCTCCGAGCGAACCAGACGGGCACATATAGCCGCGGAATCAAATGGGGCCAGGCATTTGAAGCTCTCTACGAACTCAAAAGCTAGCTTTTCATTGCAATGGCCTTCCGCGTCGGTGTCACTGCCGCTGTGACAAACAACTTCGAGCCCATCATCATCTCGGGCTTAGGGTATGATAATAGCAAGAAGACCGCGTTGCTCAACATCCCTTTCGGCTTTGTTCAACTCATGGTAATCTTCCCACCATCATACTTGGCTCATCAATTCCGTATCAAATCGGCTTCCCTAGCGGTAATTCTCGCTCCTCTACTGGCGGTTGCCGTCATGCTGTACGTTCTAGGCCGGAACTACGTATCTCTGCTGTTGACAGCATACCACATGCTTACTTTCGTCTTCGGCGGCAATCCCCTCGTTGTGTCTTGGATAATATCCAACATTGCCGGCACCACCAAGAAGTCTGCCATCATGTCATTGTTCAATGCCGGATCGTCTGCCGGTAATATCGTAGGCCCGCTGCTCTTCTGCACGAAAGATGCTCCGGAGTATAAGCCTGGCCTTACCAAGGTCATGAACATCGCCCGCGCGCTGCTTGCTATTACTGCTTTATAGGTGGTCAATCTCTTCTCTGCAACAAGATGCAGGAGCTCAAGAGAGTTGCGAACTGAAAGGCGAGAAAATTCAAAGATGTAAATATGGAGCATACTTACACTAGTGCACAGAATGATGAATCAGGGGCTCATCTGGGAGAGAATGCTTTCTTAGACATGACGAGCAGTTGCAATGACGAGTTCGTATACGTTTACTGAGAAAAGCTCGTGTCAAGCTTCGTATTTGAGTGAAAGCCAATAGACGGCCAACCACAAAAAAAGCCCGCCCCAATTTCTGTTTTACAGCTTGGACCGCAAACCAACGACTACTTAGGCTCTAGAAAACCATCGGAATACAAGCCAGTCCAAGCTTCCGGGGAACCAGAAGCCACGGGCCAACGCGATCTAGATGCACGAATTGGCGTACCATAAGATACTGCACAATCAACATCACAGATGTTCAATTTTGCGTACGATAACGAACCGAGCTGAGTGGATGCAACACCACATCATTCTAGCGATTGTGTCGTCATCTAAGTTGGAAACCCGAGCGGTATCGGAGTCCCCACCAAGTGACGCTTCGAAACCCCTCGCGGGTGAGCTCGCGGCGCGAGCTGCGGAGACTTGGCGGAGCGTCGGAATTTCTTTTGGTTTCATTATTAATCAATGGCATGACAAACCCCGGCATCGATAAGTATTTGTACCGGCCATCATTCTTGTGTGGGATTCGGCAGCAAACAAGAATAACCAAGGGGGAAAGCGAAAGTAATATCACCAACATGGCACGAATTTTCATCACAGGATCTTCCGACGGACTGGGTGCCGTTGCAGCCCGCACGCTCCTCAAAAAAGGCCACCAGGTCGTCATCCACGCTCGCAACGCCCAGCGGGCCGAAGAGGCTAAGTCGGCCGTTCCGGACGCCGAGGCCGTCCTGATCGGTGACCTCTCCAAAATCGACGAGGTGAAGAAACTGGCCGCAGACGCCAACAAGCTGGGAACGTTTGATGTCATCATTCACAATGCCGGTTTCTACCGCGGTCCCTACCGCAAAACGGACTTGGGCCTGCCTACCTTGTACGCGGTCAACGTATTTGCGCCGTATCTTTTGACCGCCTTGATCAACAGGCCGAAGAGACTCATCTACATCTCTTCCGGTCTGCACAAGAGCGGCGACTCCAGCTTCACCGACCCGACCTGGCGCGGGCGCGGAGAACAAGGGTGGAACGACGACCAGGCTTACCGCGACTCGAAATTGCATATCACCACCTTTGCAAACGCAATTGCTCGTCTCTGGCCGGATGTGAGGAGTAACTCGGTCGATCCCGGCTGGGTACCGACGAAGATGGGCGGACAGAGCGCGACGGGCAAAGCAGAGGACGGGGTCGCAAGTTACGTTCTGCTGGCGGAGGGAACCGGCGCGGGCGATGTCACTGGGAAGTACTTCAAGCCTCCTGGACAGGAAGACGACTCAGTACCGTTCACGAGTGATGAGAAGAGGCAAGCCGAGTTGTTGAAGCTTCTAGAGCAGGAGACTGGCGTCACGCTGCCTGTAGCATAGCCGAGCTGCATAGCAGTAGCATACCAACGGATTGGCCAGTGGTAAACATCTTGCGGGGCCAGATACGATATAAGTATTGTGCTGGATAGTAGGCAAAAAATACTACGTAGCTGTCAGTTCAGTCAGCATATGCTACAGCTGCCTATGCATTAAGAACGTGTTTTAGTTGAGTCCTTTGCTGTACGGAGCTTTCTTGGCAATATCGGCCGACATATCCATGCAGATAAGATTTCTGCAGCCACCCGCCGATGGGTAAACCCGTCATTCCTGGCCACCAAACACATCTGAGCAACGATGGCGCAGGCCATCACGGGTCGCTTCGAGTAAGAAGTGCCTACTCCTTCCTGATGGTCTCCCATAATTCAACAAAGTCCACGATCCAATCTTGTGCACGGATCAGACACCAATGCTGCCATTGAAGAAAGACAAATACTAAGTCCTCGTATAGAGTTACATGCATCGTATTGTCCATGTACCGGGTGAACTGGGCTAGACCGTTTGTGGTAGATTCAAAGAAAAATGAAAAAGAAACTAACTAAGTCATCAGTAACTGCGATGGCGCTTACGGCCCGCCGTGGGCGTTTCCACGTTGTCTCTATTGCAGAAGCTGTTAGTAATGTCATCCGGAGTTCGTCTCAATTTTGGGCTCGATGTCTGATGATGACGTACGGGACAACCCATCGTGCAGAACACCGACATAAAAACAGGCGGTGACACTTCAGCGCGTTCTAAAGCTTCGACAGACTTTCGACGGATCTTCCGAAGGCTCTTCGTCAACATGAGAAAGGCCGAAGGGGTAGGAGGTGGTATCCACGCCGGCTGAGTACGTCCCAGCAGCTGACTGTTTAGCTGCGTATGCCCTATCCAATGTGCTCACGAGTCCGCCATTTATATGCATGGGTTTGGCGAAGTCCCGACCTTGCCTAGTATGGTTACCGGTGCCTTCCGGGATGCCCCCGTCCTTTGTCGGACCTAGGTAGCGTTATTCTGACTCGAGAAAGACCCCGCTCATGATCAACAAGTTCTCACGCGGGGACACAGCATCCACAGGGCTTGCAACGTACTGATATAAGACTGCCTCCTTGCCAAATACTGGCCACCTCTGGCTGTTTTACCTGTACCTTAATTTTCCCATATCTACGGAGTACACCCTTGCAATTGGCCACCATGAAGGGTTCGCACGAAAAGACACAGGTTGACCCCGAGCGCAGTCCATCTGTCGAACACCATGCAGGCCAAGAGCCGTGGCACGGCATGTCTGTCGGTCGCTACCTTACGACACGCCTCACGACCTTGAAGCCACCCATGTTAAGCGCACCGAACCCGTTTAAGCTCGTTGTGATGATCAACAGGCGTCAATGGGCCTTTTTCTTTGTTGCGTTTGCCGCCTGGGTATGTGGAACATCTAATCCCCGGCCTGCCTCACCGACATTGAGCGCATCGGGTCACTGACGAGATCTTGTTGTAGACATGGGACGCCTTCGACTTTTTTACCGTCTCGCTCACCATCACCGACCTCTCCAAGACCTTTGACAAGTCCAAGACCGACATTACTTGGGGCATCACGCTGGTCCTAATGTTCCGATCCGTCGGCTCGATCATCTTCGGCATCGCTGCTGATAAATATGGCCGAAAATGGCCGTTCGTGATAAATAATATCCTATTCATCATCCTCGAGCTGGTAAGGAACAACTCATGCTTTTCTTCCCTCCCCTTCTACCTTCGATGGGCTCCCACCGGCATGTCTGTGCCGAGCATGGTCACATCAGACAAGCTTTCGCCTTCCCACCCTCTCCCGTCTTGGCTGCACGCACAGAGAATCCCTGTAGCTCCCCACATTCCCCCTCTCTCCATACGGTGGTACCTAGTCTATTCAAGTCGGCAATCTATTCGGCGCTACTACTAGCGTCAGCGACTGGTGGTGACATCAACACACACTCCTTATTCATTCCCCTATCGTTTCTTGTCGCGATGGAAGGCTAACAGGTGGTGAATCCTTTCAGGGCACCGGCTTCTGCCAGACTTATGACCAGTTCCTCGCGTGCCGCGCTCTCTTTGGTATCGCCATGGGCGGTCTATACGGCAACGCAGCAGCCACGGCTCTCGAGGATCTCCCGAGCGAGACTCGCGGGATGATGTCCGGTGTCCTGCAGCAAGGTGTAAGTCCTCCTGAGATAGGGCCGGCGCACACCCGGACCCCTCCCCCCATCCTCACTATGCCCCCTCTTGGTGCGCAAGTTGGTTTGTCAGAAGAGCTAAGCGCCTGCCAATCAGTACGCCTTCGGATACCTCTTGGCAGCCGCCTTTACCCGGGGGTTGGTCAACACTACCCCGCATGGCTGGCGTCCCCTCTTCTGGTTCGGGGCCTGCCCACCAGTACTGTTTATCATCTTCCGTCTGATGCTACCCGAGACCGACACCTTCATCGAGCACAAGCGCATACGTGAGGCGGCCAGTCAACAAGAAGCGGCCGCCGGCGGAAGCGTAACCTCGACCTTCCTGAAGGAGGGCAAGGTCGCCATTCGCAAGCATTGGCTGCTGTTGGTGTACCTCGTCCTTCTCATGGCTGGCTTCAACTTCATGTCGCACGGCAGCCAGGACCTCTACCCCACCATGCTGTCGAGCCAGTTTGGTTTCAACGCGGACCAAGTCACCATCACCCAAGTGGTTGCCAACCTCGGCGCCATGCTGGGTGGCACCACCGTCGGCTACTGCAGTCAGATCTTCGGCCGTCGGTTCAGCATCCTGATTTGCTGCGTCATCGGCGGCGCGCTGCTCTACCCCTACACCTTCGTCACGACTGAGGCTGTCATGGCCGCCGCCTTCTTTGAGCAGTTCTGTGTGCAGGGCGCGTGGGGTGTCATCCCGATTCATCTGATGGAGCTTAGCCCCGGCGCTTTCCGCACATTCGTCGTCGGTACGTCATACCAGCTCGGTAACTTGGTCTCCTCCGCCAGCTCGACCATCGAAGCGCGTCTCGGTGAGAGGTTCCCGCTGGCGCCCGAGGGGGTTGTGAAGCGCTACAACTACGGCAAGGTAATCTGCATTTTTATGGGGTGCGTCTTTGCATACGTCGTCCTCCTCACATTTATTGGTCCCGAGCATCTGCGCCGCAGCTTTGACGCAACCGAAGATTCGGATATTCGCGAGATTGCTGGAGATGACACGATTGAAAATGTACTACACACGCGCGGCGCCGGAACTGGATACTCGGTGCCTAGTGACGAGGAGGGGGGACATCAGGAAAAGACAGCTACGCATCGAGAGTAATCATAACTTTGACGATAATGGGCTGGGATAATGGCTTTGTGTAACCAGTGAGAGGACATAAGAGAGCATATAAGAATAAGATCATGAAAGGCTAATTCCTATGAAGTTAGATGTGCAAAGAAATGATTCTATACGTGGGCAAATGATGCAAGTCATGAGTGAAACGCCACGTGATATGGCACATCATAATCTACCTGATAGGTGCTGTATGAAGCTATCGCGACAGTTTATTTTCCATGTAAAAGAATCATGAATGATACAGGTAGTGTGAGGTTTCCAATTTCCTCCAAGAGGAGTGGACATGAGCCCAGAGATTATAGTATAGTAAGTTTTGACGTGATTGGTGAACGAGAATTCACTTCGAGTCCTTCTATGAAGACGAGGAGACTCATTAGGATGTGAGTAGGCAGACAAAGGTCTAGTGCTTCCATGAGGCAATGCTACTGACTTGGTCAGATACACATACGATCCTGATTGACCCGGAAGACAGTTGGACTATTCCCTAGTCCCCGAAAGAATGCTTACAGTGAGAGATGCCGCCAGCGACGTTGTTGGAAGCGGTAAAAGCTTCTTTCGCTCATAATTTTCAACCCCAATGACATTTGGATCACCTTCCGTCAGGTTAATCTGTATCGTAAAGCTTACACGGTGACACCTCATCATATCTAATCAATAAGAGTCCTCGGTCACACTCCCTCATCGCCTACATAGCGGAGCATATGGCGTGATTATAACTCCCACGCTATTTCTCGTATCCAACTACCAGTAAGTAATCTTTCTTGGTGATACCCCCCACCTCTTCCTTCACCAATGTCAACTTGACCATATCACCGACAGCCAACATGCCAGAGTCAAAGATCATTCCAGTCCCGACATCGCCGGTCGCAAAGCCAGCGGCCAACTTCACGGGCGACGTTTACATGAAGCTCATCAATCGTGACGAGCAAGCCGCCATTGCCACGGTCACCTTTACTCCATGCGCCCGAACCCATTGGCACACCCATGCTGGTGGGCCAATCTGTCCGACCTTGCCCGCCATGCCGATTGCCTTGGCGCCGCCGATGGTTGCCAGGTTAAAGGCCTGTTCGGCTAAAGGGCCAAGTTGACGGCTCCACTTCCCCTATCTGCGGAGGGTCTCCTGGCGTTCGGTGCGGACGTATTGTAGGCCGAGGCGTATCTGGCTCGGCATGAAGCTGCTGCCAAAAGAGTGGCAGTCCACGCCCAGATTGGAATGCGCCTCAAACTCTGGAAGAAGGCCAACCGGGGGCCAACCCAACTGGGGCTCGGTGATGGGAGTTGAGGAGATGTAGACATCATGCTCAGCGATCAGCTCCGCGTTATCATCTTTGGGAAAGTTCGCGTGCGAAATTAAGATGTCGGAGCCGAGAAGGCCGTGGCTGTTGAGAAGTTGTACCACAGACGGCCCATCACCGAAAGGCAGGCCTGTTTCAGAGTGAGAAGTAATGACCTTGGCCTTCGCAGCCCGCAGCTCCGAGTACAGCTTCTTCATCTCGTCGGCCGACTGATAAACATTGTCCACGACAAAGCCAAGTTGAATCCTCCCATCTCCGTATGGGTCCTTTGCGGCAAGGGACTTCCAGGATTCATGGCCGCTCGAGGAAGCGTAGTCATCGTGCGCTGTAAGCGGACTCCAGCTGGAGATAACTCTAGGAACGCAATATCAGTACACGGCTCGAATCCCAGAAGTAGTAAAAGCCTCTAGCATTGTCGGTGCTGTGCAGTGTCAATACTTCATCTGGTCCTAAAAGAACGGGATGCACTATCGATACTCGGGGCCAATATTCAGACTGGAGTGATCAACGACTGTGGTGATACCACCGTCAATTGATTCAAGTGCACCACCTAGCTCTCTCTAAAAGACATCCTCAATGGAGTAAAAGCCCGCTGAAATTGCCGCGTGGAAAGTACTCCAGCAGGGTGTGGTTAACGTGACGACCCTTGAGGGCGGTCTGCCAGACGTGGTGGCGTGTGCTGATGAAACCAGGCGACACGATTTCCTCTTCGCAATCAAAAACTTTGACCTCATTGGTGTCGGCCTCGATATTGTTGTCGATCTGAGTGATCTGGTCTCCTTCGATCATCAAGTCCGACCGTGTAGGGGTCACTTTTCCGTCATCTCCGTGGACGAGAAGCACTCCATTCTTGAGCAGGATCTTGTTCATTGATGGGGTCGTGTTGTTCATGTCAGGATAAATTTCGGTAGCAAATAATTTTTTAAGTAACTGTTGATGGTAGTGTCTATCTTATAGCCCGATTCCATCAGCTGAGTATTGAAAACATCTATCTGGCCTAAAGAAGGCGAGACTAGAGTGAATGTCCCGGACATACCGGCACTCAACCTTTGGCGACAGGGGGAATTAGCCTCGGAAATAATGGCATCTAACCTTTGGCGGCCGCTGGCGATCCTGTTTGCTGACGGTGGCGTAGTTTGAAATCGGCCTTTTAGCAGTTAGGATAGTTGTAGTTGCAGTAGATCGTCCAATTAAGTTAAAGGGGAGCTCATCCAATCTGTCTCAGTAGCTATTTGGATAGAGCCTGGGTCATGGGCGGTTCAGTCTTGAGATACCAAATGTGAATGATAAGTCTGGTCTTGTAGTGTATTGGGAGACAGGAAACTTTCTTGTGAGCAATATTACTTGCTGATATTTCATGAACCTACTCAAGGACTTAGGTGCATTGTATTGTTGTTTTCGTGTTACTTTTTAGTTATGTAGAAGAAATCAAAACGAGGATGCTCATGAACGGCGGACCAAACTAAGCCTATGTCGTCGTCTGTAAAATGTGAAGATCAGCACGTTTCGGACCCGATGTCCTTGGTCCGCAATGTCATCAAGCACCCATCGCTAGCTTCAGATGATTTGATGGCTCAAGCTGTTTTACTTTGCTTTTGTGTACTTTTGCATTACTTTTCATGTGCGTTAGTAATACATGTGACGGATAACACAAAACCCCTATTATAATTGGTATTTTGAGGTAGCATAAGTCTGATGAGTTTTAGTCCAATGCTTCAAAATGTCGGCAAATGATAGTCGGGGACAACGTGATAGACAGGAATCAGAAGTGTCACTGCAAACCAAATTCATTGATCCGAACTTCATCTTGGGAACTAGTTGCAAAGAGAGGCTTCTTTGTCTTTACCCAAGTGAGTTACGCTTGTAGTGAAACGGTCACCGCTGACGAATTGTCAGGTGCCGAAGGGGGGCGGCCTCGGAACGGGGTGCCGGGGGGGCACCGGGTGGGGGGTCTGGGCGGCAGCGGAGCGGGATAACTTTACACCGGGCGGCGCACAAAAGGGGTCTGGGAATAGCTTCAGGGTTAAGGCAAAGCACCCACTTTTCGACCACCCCTGCATTTCGACCACCTAAAAATGCTGCCTAGCTACTCTATTAACTACTATACCTAATTTTCTAACTATTACAACAATTTCTATTCTTTATTAATCTATATTATTTTTTTAGGATCCCTTCTTTATTATATAATAAAGCAGTATACTAAAAATAAGGTTATTCTAGCACTTAAGGATATTAAAAATAGCCTATTTACTTAGGCTACTGCTAGCTAATAGGGTATACTATAATTAACACTTCTAAGCTATAGAAAAGGCCACTAACAACAGTAAGATGTATTTAAAGACCTCTAGAGGCTCTCTATAAGCCAGGAGGCTAGCCTAGCCACTTAGGTAACTACCTAGGTAGACCTTAGGCTACTACTAACCTATTAATAACTAAAGGACTTTACCTATTATATCCTTTAAGCTATAAGGGATACTTAGCCTCTAGGCAAAAGGTAGATAGATAGCTTTATTTAAAGGAACCTATCTATTAAGGTCTAAAGAAGTTAATCTATTAATTTAAGGCGTATTAATAGGGCATTTACTAAGGTTATTAGGGATTAGTTTAAATATTTTACTATACTTTATATTACTGCTATTAAACTAGCTAATAAATATAATATAGATAAGACTAGTATCCTTAAGAGTAAAAGGGATAATAGGCTAGTACTAGGTAAAGCTATAATAAAGGTAGTAAAAAAAAAGTAGCCTAGATTATAAGCCTAGGTATTTATTATTAAGTGTATATTTACTAAAGATATTCTTATTTATCCTTTAGTTATATATAAGGGTAAAAGTATTTAATAGTAGTAGTTTCCTCTAGATCTAGGCCTATATAATAGGTAGTAATTTATAGTAATAGATAATAAATAAACTACTAATACTACTACTATTAAATAGCTAAAAAAGGTCTTTTTACTATAGACTAAGCCCTTTTAACCTAATTAGGCTAGACTACTTATCTTAAATAAATATAAGAGCTATATAATAATAAACTTTATATAGTTATACTATATAAATAATATTTATCTTTTATTTTTACTACTATATACTTCTTATATCCTTTAGCCTCTTAACTAAGTAGTCTTTAGTCTTATTAAGGTAGCTTATTAAAAAAAGCTTAGATACCTTATATAGTAAAATAATTTAACTATTATTAGTAAAAAGAACTTTATATTATATTATTAGAAGGCTTACTAGGCTAAATTAACTACTAGTAATATTAAGAGTAGCTAAAAATACACTAGGTTATAGCCTATTACTTTTATAAAGCCTCTAATAAGCTTTTATCTATTACTAGACAAGCTAGCCCTATTAACACTACTTAATAAAGGTATAAATAGTGCCTATAATAGCAAGAGTACCTAGGATATAGAGGATTAGCTATCTACTTTATTAGTAGTTAGGTAGTTAACGCCTAGAAAGAGGAGGAAGCTAGATGCCTAGCTATAACTATTTAGCTAGCTAGATTAAACTATTACTATATAACGCTAGCTCTTTAGAAAGGTAAAAAAAGGCTTCTAAGAGTAGGCCTTAAAGTTAGCTACTACTAAGCACTAGATATAGCTCCTCTAGGCCTAAGTTGCTAATAGTAACCTAAGGAAAAGGAAGGCTGTTGCCCTAGATCTAAACATAAAGTTTATAATAATTAAAGAGGTGCAGTAAGCCTAGATTAAGGCTAGCGATGTTAAAAGTACACTAGATAAATCTAGCGCATTAGATATACCTAGTGAGGCCAAAAGCTGTATTATTATAGCATTAAGAGGTTATAGATAGTTAATTAAATAAAGTGGTGGTGGTTATGATGGCTTTATTTTTGGGTGGTTGAAATGCAGGGGTAGTTGAAAAGTGGGTGCTTTGCCTTAAACAAAAAGGACAGATTAGAATAACAGTCACCAGTGACCCCCAACTGCCACACCGTTGACTCTTCTACTCTGTACCACACCAGCCTCTGACACGAATGGTGATGCTAGTTCAAGTTAACATTACCATCCTATCCGTTTCCTGGGAAGAGGCGAATAGATCAATCTCACATATTAATACTACTCACCCGTAGTCATGCATATACGGCTTCACCGCCCTATTATTCGCAGCTATCATCTGAAATCTGGCTTCACTCTACCTACAAGGATTGCATGAAAGGTCAATTGGAGTTTTTATTCAAAGCTGACTCGCAGATTTGCACGTGGCACTGATGGTGAAATCCAATTCTTCGCTAAAAACTCACGTCAACGGGTCAAAAAGAATGGAATACGGATACTCCGTGATTCATTGACTTTTATAGCTGAGGTTTTGTCACGATGCACTTACTCGATCACAGAAAGTCATAGGAAAACGGCTTGCCTGTCTACACTCTGGACTGCCTGGTCTGACTTGCAGATATACGTGTCTCTACAGGGGATCTGGGCGGTGGGTACTGGATTCATAGATGTTCTGGCTCCAGTCGGATGCCCACAAGGCTGCGCGATGTCGTGAAGGCATCGCGACAGGTTTTTTTTTTCGTCCATGCAAGTTTGAGGTTATAAGGTAGGTACCCTTAGATGTCCTGGGCCGCACGCGTGATAGACTAATGGAGACAGCGAGTATCCCCAAGCGTATACAGGGTTTAGCTAGAGACAATTGAAGGCTATGTGTCCTTCCAATTTCTATCTTGTTTCTCTATAGCCTAGAAAGAAATGTGATTCAGTGCACTCATCTACTTAACTTCTCACATTGGGCAACCATCTAGCTACAAGTTTGCACCTCGTTTCTCTATCTTTCCGTCTTTTAGGATATGAGCGCTTTTCCGACAGCCTGCGAGCCCACTTTTAGAGCAGAATAATAAGATATGGCTGGGGAAACCCGGTCAACCTATACTCCCACATCTTGGCAAAGCCTCAATACGAGCATTGGCATACTTACGAACAGGGAATGGCTCTTCCAGTTGGTTTTATTAGGTATCTGTGGGGCATCTTATCAATCCATCAGTTATCCATCCGTATAACGCCCCCCCCGGACACGAATTTGAGCGGCAAAGTGCCATCAGTCAAACTCGTCGTTGTTGTGTTCTCAATATCCCGCGCTTGCTCGCTATTCCAGCCTATTGGTCATATTCCCTGCAGTCAAAAATTCACAAACGCATCCGCTCCAAAAACCATTACCATACACGTTGTTACACCACTGAGACCTCGGATAAACGCCAAAAAAAAAAAAAAAATGGACTTCAGCATCAAGCCTGTTACAGTCGATGACATCGCTGAAGTTGCAGAGCTCACCAAAAGAGCACGCGTTGAGATGTTCCCTCATATGGACCAAAAATGGCGCGCAGAAAGGGCCGAACACGACTTGGCGACTTTCCAGCAGACATTCATCGATCATCCGCTAGGGGCGTACCTCGTCGCCCGCTCAGGAGGCAAGTTGGTCGCAACTGTTGGCTACCAGGACTACGACCATCGTCACCAATTGGGTTTGGAGACGGAGGGTATCGTGGAAGTCGTGAAGCTGTATGTCGATCCTGATTGGCGCCGCGGCGGACTAGCATCGAAAATGGTCGCTTCTTTGGTGAAAACCGCGGAAGAGGCAGGCTTACGGCAGTTGTACCTGCATACACACCCTTTTCTGCCGGGGGCAATTCAGTTTTGGACACGGCAGGGATTCACTCTCCTCCGAATGGATGTGGATGACAAAGTATGGCAAACAACGCATATGGGCAGAACCCTGAAGTAGAGTTGGGACTTATAGGCGTGGAATGAGAGCTCAAGTCGGGATGCCGTCCAGGGCATCGTCAGTCTGAACAATGATTATAGCACGCTCTGGGGGATTAGGACTCATTAAAGGTGTGATTCATTTGTAACATGTTTTGCATAATAGAATACTGTGTATTATTTGAATGCTAGGTAACAAGGTAGTTCTGTCTGAAGTTACGGATACAAGAGACAAAAGCTATTGCCAGAGGGGGGTCTTCAGCTAATAGTGCCCAAATGCACGTTCCGATCTGATGTACCAAAGCATGAAGAGCTTTCCTTGTTTTTTGTCGGTCGTCCCCCGCGCTTTTTAGCCTTGGAACTCAACGGCGCGCTTTGCCGTTGCAGGCGTCGCAGCAGTCGCATTGCCGCCGGCGCCAGCGATCTGGATTGGCACGACACCACCAAAGGGGCCAGCCCTGTTGCTGTTGGCAATCTTGACCAAGCAGACGTTGCTTTGGCCACCCATGCTACCAGTGCACGTGGTTCCAGCTGGCACTTCGAACTTCATGGGCTACAGGTAGACAGTCAGCACACTCCTCAGCTTCCGCCCAATCCCTGGGCACAATAGACGACAAGACTTACAAAGTCCATGTTGACGTTGGACGCGCGCTTGTAAATGACACTCATGGCCCTCTCCCACAGAGATCGCTTGCCGCCGGGAACTGTGCCGTCAGGCCTGATGTTGCCACCCTTTCCAGGAACTTGCGTGACAACCTTGAGCATCGTGCCCTGCGAGAAGGCGCCGGTTCCTGTCGGGTCCAGAACCGCATTGATCGGGCCGGCACCATCGGTGGTAACGATGTGGAATGTGCCAGAAATTGAGCCGCCAGTGGAAGACACCTGAGGAAGGGTGCTGCCAGACAGCGCCATCACTTGCGAGATATCAGCAGCCGTAACCTTTCCTCCGCCGTTGGTCTTTCCAAGGCCGTCGGACATGATGTTCTTGGCCTTGAAGACAGTGGTGTCGACCTCAGTCTAACCAGTGATGTTAGTCTTGTTCGTTCCTCTTTACTGTATCCGGTGTAATTAGATATACCTTTTTGTTAGGCCCAGGACCGGGCACCACACCACCCTGGATAGCCAATGCAGTCCCGTTGCCACCCGCATCACCAGTTACCTCAGCAATCTTGCCGTGAGCAGCGACCAGCGGGGCAGCGGCAAGGGCCAGAAGGAGGGTCTTGGCAATCATTTTGAAGTGTAGAAGAAACCGACGAGGATGGCTGTGTGAAGTGAAAACGTGGAGTGAAAGTGTTGTCTGAAGGAAGCGGTCAAATAAAGGACAGTGAAAATGATACCCACACGAATCAATCGGCGGTAAAGTGAGAAGTGGACAGAAGTGAAGAGTAGAAAGCAACAGGAAGATGATGCTGATGATGAAGAAGAAAAAAAGTTTTCTGTAGTAGGTGGAAAGTCATATGGCTTTATAGTTGGGTGGAAGGGATGTTGCGGCGATATCATCCTCATGGCAAACAACCTGACGGTAGATTCGGGCGGGACTTTCTCTGGCTTGTCGTTACGAATCCGAACCGTCATGGATTTCCCAATCCAGCTTAACCAAACGGCCATTTGACTGACCCATCGCGTCTACTCCGAGTGAAACATCACAGCACCTTCCCCAGGCCTGCGACAGCTATCTCGGGTGGGGTCAGGGGCAACATCAGACAAGCGCTTTGATATCGTCCGTATTAACCCCAACCAACGTCCGCGGACTGCGATACTGGACGACACTGATGTTGGTAATTGAACTTGCAATATCAGATGACTCAACGATGAGATGTTTCTGTGTCAAGGAGGCATCTAAACTTCTTAGCCTTGGATAGTGACACAAATCTTAACCCAAGGTTTCTGCTAATTTCTTGACCGCAATCAAAGTAATGGCCATGTTCAGTAAACAGGTCGGATGGCTCTTAGCAAAGCAGACCACAGATCTATTTCGTGTCTGAACCCTGGGCACATCACATAGAGGTTCCCATGATGAACCCATGCCTCTCCGGGACCAATCGATGACACCCTGAATGACCGTTATCTGCTGCATGGGTTTCCCCCCTCGGGCTATTGTTAACACAGCGCGACTATTATTCGATAATAGTCAAGGCTAGCAGCCGCCTCGGTTTCAACCGACGGCCATGTCGCCGCCGATGCAGCCCTGCTCCTTGAAAAGAAAGAACAATAAGGGGGTAGGAGCCCAAAAGAGCCTCCTCGAGTATGGGATACCGTTGCCGCTACGCCGACCCACGTGCCATGATCGACCCGAACACATCATGTTTCAAGTGCCAAGCACGCATCTCCATGTGGTCCTTTCTCCTGGCCCCTTTCCTGCGCCCCTCATCTAGGACGAGACGCAGCTGAGGGCCAGTAGGAAACATAGGTGCAATGCTGGCAGCTTGGGCGCATGGGATGGTCGTTGTCTCCGGTCCTTTTCTGTCACCTGCCATCTGCCGTACGCAGAAACTCTACATGCGTAAGCCACCCCGCTCGCTTGACGTTGCGACGTTTACGGGCGGTCGTAAAGGCCCTCGTCGGCCGACTTCCACATTCGGTATGTGTAGTCGGCAATGAGAAAACAATAGGCCCAGCTGAGCTGAGCTCCGATAGAGAAAGACACTCATAGTTCGAGGCGAGTCCGGTGCCTGGGCATCGTTGATGTTTGTCTACCGGTAGTAACCTAGGCTTCTTCCGACTATTTAGCTAAGCTTTCGGCAAGCCCATTGCTCCGTTCGTAGGCTAGTAAAGCTGAAAAAAGTGTGCTAGTTGGTCAGCAAACGATCGCCCAGTTCGCCTCGAATAACCAAAATCTGCGTCGATCACTCCTGAAACTCCAGCATCCACCGGCAATTGTTGCCAAATCCAATGAGAACGAGAGCCCCCACACAAAGCGGTTAGATCGGCATCTTGACACAAGTGGGCCAACTTTGGTACAAAGTAAAACGCAATCTCCTCCTCTTTATCCTTCTACAAAGAGGCTAGTTGCCTGCATCGCTTCGAAGAGCGTGAGGGTTGCGTGCTCGTGTTAAACCCCGCTAAAGGAGAAAAATCTATGATTGCCTCAAAACCAGTTGTATCAGTCACTAGTCAGCCATACAATACTACTTACGTCATATAGTATTCAAACTTTCACCTTGCGCCTCACTCGTCATTGATTTAACCTCCCATGACATGTCAGTGGTATATTGGTGCATCCTGTGGTTGAAGTCAAGTCCGATTCGGCGGTTGCTCGGCGTTACCAGGTATACTGTACCCTATTAAGATAGTGTGGTGTGGCACAAGTCCAAGGTGCTGCCAATCGGACTTTTACGTATCGTATCATAAATTATATGTCCCGGGTGAACTGCACTAGGCCGCTTGAGGGATTCATCGCGAATATATGCCATCAATACGAGCCTGTCTGTGATTTTTTCCCCATTACCATGTGCACTACGACTGACCCGCTGCGCCCTCAGCGGTTTTTGACACGAACGCGGGTTGGGGGGGGAGAAAAACGCACAGTAAAAGACATTACAGTTTAGAGCCTTCAACCATAGAGGCCTTCAGTTCACTCATTTTACAGCAATCAGAGACGCGTCAGCTTAACAGAGATTCCTCCACAAATTAATTCAAATCAACTATAAGATTTCTACGCTTCCAATTAGCTATTGTTCAATTGTACTGAATGTGGTAGGTACTGAGTATATCTCATTGTTGTTAGTCATGTTTTTAGCATGCTAAAGTGTGAGTGTTTTTTCGCAACCCACGTAGGTGATGGTAAGGGAGGGCCTACAGCTTTGAGCGCAAACGAGCAAAGTAAATAGCGTGTTGTCGACGGTGTATTTGGAGAGGTGAGCCTTTTCTTTATGCATCCTTTCGGATAGTTGATCTAAGTGCCCGAGAAGACAAGTTTCCGAACGACGGTTTGCTAGTAAATCAATGGGATCGCCTGACGGTGATATAGATAGGAGATTTTTAAGTTAATGATCCGCCGCTTTGGACCCGACCCCAGACTGCGACCTCACCGCTTCTCATGATCCAGCGCTGAGGTGCCATAACCATACAGAACAAAACAAAGTAACACCCCAACGGCATGGGGTCCATGAGTCGTGGTTGTAAATGGCGATCTTCAGCTATCCCCTGCCTATTAGCTTGTGGGCTCGCAGATCTGTGTGGGGTCACCTGCAGTGATCGCTGAGCCAGGAGAGGCCTCCTGAAATAATTGATCAAGTTAAATAAGGTGATATTACGTTGGTATGTGATAATTCAACGTATTGTAACGCGACCGTAAGGCTGACAACATTTTTGACTTGTTTTTAAGTAGTCGCAGCGTGGCTAGTTTTTCGTCGGCTTCGGGAAGAGAAGAGCCGTGCCTACCTAATTTCATAGCCGCCTGAGTGGAATGTTTGACATCACTCGGGGCGTCCCGGAGAGTGAAGATCGTCAACACTATGGATTGACTACGGACCGTACTAGCACCAACCCACTCTGGAAAGGGGGTGCAATCACGCAAGGCGTAAAGTCAACTTTTGATCATCGTTTTTAACATTGACCAGAGTGATAATGACGCAGGTAGTTCCAGGGTACGAAGAGAATGGAGACAAGCCGGTGAAGTCGGATTCGACCAGCAAGGGGACAAGCCATGACCTCTCCATCAAATGAACAATTTTGACCGGAAAACAGTGTGGAGAGCGATCGGCAGCGTCGGGCAATAGTCAGGAGTCACAAACCATGACTTTGAGTTATCGTAGCCGGCGATGATCTTTCTTCGACATTGGCCTCTCGCAGAATACTTAAGACGTCCTCAACTCAGCGGAAAGGCAGTCTTACGTCCCCTCTCATCAGCATCATCCTCACTCAGTCATTCTTTCAGAATCTTCCAGTGCACTCTCGTTCTTTTACAACTATCCAACTAATCACACTCTTTAATCCTTCAAAACTCCCCACCGCAATAATGAAGTACCTCAACCTCGGCCTCGTGGCCCTTTCCTCCCTCTTCGCCAGCACCTACGCGGCCCCCACCAACGCCGTTGACGGTCTTGTTTCCGACGCCAACAACCTTCCCGCCCTTAACAACGTCAAGGTCCCTGCCACTCCCGACGTTCCCGTTCTCTCTGGACTTCCCGGCGTCTCTGATGTCACCGACAAGGTGACCAAGCGCGCTCAGATCGTCCACACCAAGGTCCAGTACACCTACATTGAGGTCAGGAAGCACTGCGGTGCCATCAACGAGACCGTTGACAACACCCCCGCTGGCCAGGTCCAGCAGAAGAAGGCGGACATCATCAAGCTCGTCCAGTCCGAGGTTACTATCATCATCAGCCTCATCAACACCCTCATCACCGACGTTGTCGAGCTTCTCGGAGAGACCACCGAGATTGTCGGCGACGAGAAGGACCAGATCATCAGCTCCGTTCTCGAGCTAATCTTTGAGATTCTTTTCACTCTGCAGAAGGTTATCAAGGTTCTCGGCATCAGTAAGTTAACTTTGACCTACGATTATCTCTGCGGTACGCTGACCACAAAACCAAGCCATCTTCGAGCTCCTCGGTCCTCTTGTCTTTGTCCTCCTCTCCGTCGTCTTTCACCTTCTCACCACGCTCAACACCATTGTTGCAGGCCTTCTCCAGTTCGTTCTGTCCACCCTTGGCGGTGTCATCGGCCTCCTTCTCGAGGTCCTCAGCGGCCTGCTGCCTACCGTCCTCGGCCTCGCCGGTGGCATCCTTGACAAGCTCAACCTTGGTGGCATCCTCTGCAACCTCCTCTAAATGCATTCTCCACCAACCGCAGGCTTGACCGATTGTTTGTCATATTCTGAATTGGTCAAGGTTGCTTCTGACATTCTATCACGGCTGCTTTTGGCTGCTTTCTGCTGCCTTAAGCTATTGACTTTCTGCGCCAAGGCAAATATTTAACGTAGCGCATGTACATAGTCATAAAAGCAAATTCGATTTTCTTGCTCTAATACAAAATGATCCATGCCTTGCTCTCCATCATCGTACTTGCAACATTTAAAGTTCGGGAAGAGCCATCAAACATGGGCTCTCCAGTGAATAGTTTTGATTCTGCATTTCCGATTGCATTTGAGTTTGATTGAATTTTAACACTCCGCCAGGGTTCTCGATGTTTTCCTACTAAGAGAGTGGAGTGTTGTGAAGATATGATAGCTTCGTGTGGCTAGTATCAGTTGCGATCACCACAGATGTGGAGTACCAGACCACTCGACCCACTTTGTATTCAGTTTTTTTTACACGACATTGTCTTGGATAGGTATACTAGACAGTAACAACTACTTTTGATTCTCTTCAAGAGACGCTACAGTCCGTAAGATGGTGGTTGATAGGGTAAAGAACCTATACCGGCGATGTAATCCCAAGCTAATTTCATGGACAAATATGGTGTATTACCTGTAGCCGCTGCACGTAGGTATTGCAATTCACTTCAAGCACTAAGAAGCATAGCGTTTTGTCGAATATATGGATATGCAACCTGGGTTGAAGTTCGGAAGAAAACTAAGAGGGTGTCACAATATATAAGCTACTATTACTACCCACGTCACCAACAGTATTATTTTATTATATGACAGTTATAAGCCTAGCTCCTACCTACTATATACTATAATAACATATGTGTTAATTTAAGTGCAGTAACTAGCTATAGATCTTAAGCACCGTAGGTTTAATTTATATTAGGATCCCCTAGTTAAAAATCCTACTAAAGTCTATATAGATCTTCACCACCTATGATTAGCGAGATGTACCTAACTAGGTTTTTATCAAAAGTGTGTTCAGATCTGACTTTTTACAGTGTAAGTTAAATCTGGGGGGTGTGTCACAATATATAAGCTACTATTACTGCCTACGTAACTAACATTATCGTTTTGTTACGTGACAGAGGGCTTCCTAGCTGATGTAAACCACTTTGGAAACAACAGTCCACAGGCATGCCGTGATCAAGGTCAGCTCAGTATCAAGATCGTCAGATCATCAGGCTAGAAAGGTACCTTTGTCCATAGAAGATGACAGCGAAAACTGTCTACGAACAATGATTGGCTCCGGGCAGAAGCGACATATCCCACTAGCCTTGGCCCAGAACCCTCGATTCCCAATCACAGACCGAGTGCCTCAATCTGACACTTACATGGCTGGGCAGTGCAACCTGGCAGCGTTGTTCACCACACATTCTCAGACCGCCTTGTCGCTGTTCGGCAAGCATGCATATAATATGCATGCAAGACAAGCAATGAGTTCCGATAGCGTCTGAGAACGTAGTTGCCTGCCCGATGCCTCTGGCTTCCCCGTTGCGCGTCCTGCCAGCCAGGTGTAAGCCTAGTGAGGTGGAAGAACAGGCCGACCCCGCAAAGAAAACTGGCATACGCATCCCCGCATTGTGTCTCTCCCTAGTGTCTTGGATCTGCCACAACGAAGCTGATTGTCAGGAGTTTAAGGGTTCTCGAGCGACACATCACTCTTTGTGCAAGCAGCTAATGATCCTAGGTAGTATATCCCTGTCACGGCGGCTTTGGCACCAATCGCCAGAATTTTGAGGCGGGCGAACACTCCATCAAACTTTTCTTTTGCTACCGGATGACCACTGATACCGAAATGTACACTGGTGGTTTGCAGGTTTCCCCTCTTTTGATCAATTGCCGCCTTGTTCATTACCAGTGCAGGAGACACGGACCGTCACTAAGAATCCAAGAACTACCTGTGACTTGGCAAGGCCCGGGTTATTTCGGAAAGCTCGCTGTCGTACCCTGGCCAATGTTCTCTTATGCGAACCGGCCAATGTGCTGCATGTTGGGATGGAAAAAGGCAAAACCACTGCCTAAAGTTGACGCCAGCCAACATCAGCACGACCGCTATCTGGCTTCTTTCAACTCCGGCTAATGCAGTAACACCCTCCCTATTTCAAGACGCAGCCGGTAGAGTCCGAAATAATGTAAGTCTAAGGCACAGCATAGAAGAAACAAACACATGGCCGAGCACTAGAAATACTGTGGTGATAAGTCAGTCTTTGCCACAAGATTCGGGGAAGTATCCCGACAGGTGCTACATTTTGTACATAGATCTTTCCAGCCGATGGATGCATTGGCAAATTCTTGTTTAGCTGCACATCACCTTTTTTCTTAACGTCTACTTCACCTCACTTCATATTCAAGACACATGCAGTAGCTAGGATTCGTTCAGGCGAACCATTTCCACGCTGCCTGCAGCCTAGAAAAATAGGGAACCAGCTCTTTCCTGCAGCTTCGGATAGGGGTCCTATTGCCTGAAGTTGCCTTTAACTTGAGGGGAATAAAACCTGGCCAAGTCCTCTTCCGATTAATTCATTCTTTGTCCATCCCAACCCACGGACTCACTGCTGCCGCCACGTTGTCGTTGCTTGGCTCACCTGCTGCTCGCATCGGTGCCTTCACCATGTCTTCTCTTGATGCCGCTTCGACAGAGCGGCAGCCAGGAAGTACTTTGTCTGATCCTGCTGACGTCGATAACATGGAGTCCAACATGCGATCAGTCACAACTGCCGCTACCCCCATGCATCAAGCCAAATCTTCCGTAAGCACCAACAATGGGAAGAAAAAGTCGCCCAAAGCGAAAGTCAAGAATCCGTCTAAAAGAGAAGGAAAGAAGCATAACAGGCATGCACGTCACAGTGACGGCTCTTCTGCATCTGCTACAGATGAGGGTGATAATCAGTTTGCCAACGATGATGGTTCGTCTGACTCAGACTCCCTCTCGTCAAACTCGGAGGACGAGGCATCTCAACGCAAGACTAAATCGAAAAGACATCATGGAGCCACCACGGCCAAGAAAACTCGTTCCATTGCTTCCTGTTCCACCAGGAAGGGCAAAGCTTCCAAGAGACGCAATTTGTCCCCGTCTCCATCATCTTCTTCGTCTGACACCGACTCGGACTCTTCAAGCGATGATGACGATGCTGACGACGGGCTGACCAAGGTCTCAATGACAGCCCAACAGATGCAGCTATTCCAACAATGGCAACGCAGCAACAACACCTTACCGCTTGGGGGCAATAACGGTCCGGCTTTCTGGCCCCCTCCTCCCAGGCGCGGCGGTAGCCTTGGCTTGGGAGATGCTGGGATTGGTGGGAATCCTATGTTCGGCAACGGAACTCGAGCCACAGAACGGGCAACGCCGCCATCGTCAAAAAAGAAATCAAAGTTGAACTTCAAGCGCGTCGACCAAGTCTGGGACAGCGCGATCCACCAATACAAACTCCAGGACACGGCGACAAGTAACTCAGACACACAGTACAAAGGATACGTTCTCCAGATCAGACGAACGTTTGACTGGGAGGGGAAGTATAAGGCCACCGTGGTCGACGTCAAGAGCAAACTTCTTCGCGGGATTTTGCAGGAGGTCATGGGCAACATCAAAGGCGTCAGCTTGGTGGATGAGACGCCGAAAGTTGATCCCAATATGCTGTTTCTGTGGGTACTACGGTGAATCCGACTAGACATAACACGTGGCTGACCAAATTCTAGTTATTTGGAAGACTTCCGAAAGTTTGATAAGCAGCTGAAGAAGTCAGTAGTGGTCATCGTCGATAAAAAGGACCGCAAGAAGCACAAGAAGCACATTAAAACCAAGCGGCAGCATCTCAAGGTTCTTTTGAAGTACCTCGATAAGGACTATTCTCACGTGAAGAAGAGGTAAGGTGATTGGGCATGCATACCAGGACGGCTACTAACGATACGTCAGTTTGTATCCTATGCTTGAAAACGGACTGATCACGTTCGACCTGCTCTGGGCACTTTTCAAGCCTAATACGCTTGTTTACACAACAACTTACGGATCTCCTGATGAGCCTCGAATCTTCAAAGTGGAGCAGGCAGAAAAGCTGACCAGCATTACCAAAGGAGTATTCTACTGGATTGACGGTAAAGTGAGTGTTACTTCGGTTCTTTACATCGCCACGAGACATCAACTTACACTACCACAGTACCTGGAGTTTGACGGGAAACAGTTCGGCTACGGCACTCTCTGCGAGGAAATTCTAGAGTTCCGAGGAGCGCGCAAGATCACCAGTCTGAGCACTTTCCCCCTCGACTTCCATAAAGACAAAGAGGCCGTCAAGGCCGCTTTGATCGATCGAGGGAAAAGATTTGTGCAGCTCGGTGGCGTGCACTACCGAAGCCACCATGGACTAGCATATTACAAGAAGAAGAAGGCCGTGATCAAAGTCAACGTCAACAGTCGCGTGATGGTCGACCCTGCCATTCATCGCAGGATCAACCCCAACTACCAAGTCTCCGTGGTCAGACCCAAGGATCACGACGTCTTATCCGATTCCGAGGACTCTGACGAGGAAAACCCGTGCGCCCAAGGCTCGGATTGTGACAATGAAAATGGGAGCGATGATGATGCCTGCGGGAAGATGGTAGCAAAGGTTGTGCGTGATGCAAAGGGCGGTGTTCGCATGGTTCGTGTCCCAAAGTCTGATCTTGAAGACTCTGCTCCGGCAGAGAAGCTTGAGCAGGTCAAGGAGGCTGAGACTGAGAGCCTATCTGGTGCATCTCGTCAAGACGGCGAAAAGTCGAAGGAAGCGCCGGTGTTCTCTGAGGAAGACTATCTCATTGCTTCGTCTGTTGTTCTGGGGTTTTCCTTCTCCGAGAAACTATGGCTTGAGTTCACCGTGTCGGGAATTGATGAAATTCAATGGAATGACAGCGCTTACGACTCTCTTGTGCTCGAGTCTAAGCAGAAGGACATCGTTAAGGTAAGCCACGCCTCGTGTTCATTATGCGTGACGAAGCTGATTTCATGAATAGGCACTGGTTGAGTCCCATAAGTACCATGCTGCCGAGAGCATTGATGATGTAATTCAAGGAAAGGGAAAGGGGCTTGTCGGTAGGTTCTTACGTGCCGTTAACGTCCTGCTCTTCTCTTTGATCCCTAACTATTATATAGCGGTTCTCCATGGACCTCCTGGTACAGGAAAGACGCTCACAGCGGAGGGCATCAGCGAGCTTCTCAAGTGCCCCCTCTACATGGCCTCCGCCGGAGAGCTTGGCACCGACTCGCGCTATCTTGAGGCAGAGCTGCAGAAGATCCTCGACATTTGTCATGCTTGGGGCGCCATCCTCCTCCTTGATGAGGCCGATGTGTTCCTCGAAAAGAGGAACCTCCACGAGATTGCCCGCAACGCGTTGGTTAGCATCTTTCTGCGTCAGCTGGAGTACTTCCAAGGCATATTATTCTTAACCACAAACCGAGTCGAGGTATGACCGCCTATGCTTTTTCCGTGTTTTGGGGCACGCGCTAACACCAAGGAAGACATTCGACGACGCTTTCCAGTCCCGCATCCATATCGCCTTGCGATACGAGAGCCTCAACCAAAAGGCAAAGAAGTCCATCTTCAAGATATTTGTCGAGAGGGTCCGCGTCCTCGAGAAGGTCGACCTCAAACCTTTCAGTAACGAAGACTATGACAACCTTGCAAAGCACGACCTGAACGGCCGACAGATCAAGAACACCGTCCGCACCGCGCAGGCCTTGGCCATCAACAAGGGTGAACCCCTTGGCATGGAACACATCAAGCAGGTCCTCGGTGTCCAGAACAGTTTTGACCTTCATCTAAAGGGAGGAGAGTCGTACAAGGACGCCATGCGGAGCTACTACTGAGAGGTTGAAGGTAGCCAATCTTTACAATCACGAATCAAGATGTTTTCTCGCAGAATCCTTGATTGAGAATTTCTTCATAGTTAGGTAATTTCAAAGGCCCTCTTTTGTAGGCAGGCAAGAAACCCGCCGAGGGACAGATGGGGTACTCTTTTTTTTTTCCTTTTTTTTTCCAATCATGCATGCTTTCAACCATACGATCAATTCTATATCCAATGACTCAACTGTTTATCCAGCTTATCTTTTCTTCCAAGGTATTGGAAAACTCAAAAACCTGTCGTGATTCCATCATTAGCCCAGAAGCCAAGATAGTCTCTATTATCATCCGTAAGGGATCCCGTAGGGGTAGTTTCTTTTGGAAGGAAGACTGTTACCTTAGTATTTGACTTTACCAGACTAAGATAAATAAGATATTATGATGGCATCAACTTGATTAACTAAACTAATGTTTCCTTCGTACCTTGTGTTTGTTCTACCCTCTGCGCTTTTGTGCCGGTATCCCCGAACCCTTGGTCAAGGTGCAGTTTGTGTGAAACGCCGCAGTCAGCCGTATTGAATGGCTGCCAAGATGCCGAAATGTCCATCTGGTAGGCGTCGGTTGAGTCCCCATCGATTCCGCAAAAGGAGTGGGCGCCCCAGCCTTATCCCGCGTAGCATTTGATTTTAGGACGAATGGGGTTGCCAGCAGATCATCAACCAACAATCATACATGCTGCGTAGCATTACCGATTAATACTCTAATATATATACCGCTGCGGGCCTCTATGCCTTTAGAAATGATAGCTAGTCGAAAATGGTATACTATAGGATCGATTTCAGTGACATGTACAGAGTCAATTGAAGATGTATAAGAATATTTAGTTTGACTCATCGTCTTAGATGCCTCTTTCCGTCAGATAACACTCACTGAAGCACAGCTCAGGTACCCTCTTTACATCCGCGTTAGAGCACCTTCAATATTCCGAACTCTTTTGAAAGAAGACAAATAAAATCCACACTCTTCTCCAAAAAGAAGGCCTCAATTATCAAAGCCCCCATCGTCGCTCTGGTCGCCGGCGGCGAGCCCGCTTTACGGCCAATACTGTTGCACAATGGCCGACGGCTCCATTAACAACACGGTCACGCCGAAGGCGTGCGATCTGTGCCGTTCGGCAGCCAACCTTGACGATTCTGACAGCACGGCCTATACCACTACGGCGGACAGCGATAGACTGACACAGTGCCAAGGCGGAACGGTCGGCAATGACCTGGCTGTCCTAGACAACTGCTCCATGCGGGAACACTGTCAGGGCCGCCTCCGTCTTAGCCCGCGTTTGACGTCGCGAGGACGTGAGGGAGGGAACATTCTCGCTCCCTATGTGTATCTTGCTGTTTTCATTTGAATTCCAGTCCGAATGCGGCATTCCAATTTGCAAAGTGTCTAGATGCTGGCTATACGCTGCCTAGCGATCCGCCTTCCCGGATAGCAGCCACAGACGCGGACGACGATTGTCTTACAATGAGTCTGCTGTCATCTAAGCTCCACGTCGTCAAAGTTCGTTTGAATTGTGATTAAAATGAAGGATGGTTCGGCAGTTGCTCTGCGTATTTAGGTATTCACTACCGTAAAGACAATATTATCACTCCGTCCTACGGAAAATGAGTCAAGGGAGCTTTTGATAAGCCCCAGCCTCCCTAGATTCCCTTAGCACAAGCAAGGAGTGATAAAGAGGCGCGCAAACACCATTCCAAATAATTTAGGGTGATGCGTCAAATGCATGTGTAGGATGGCGAATCGTCTAATCACATGCCTGGCTTCAGCAGGACAGTGCAACAAAGCCATTAATCTCGATTAGGATGTTCATAAACTGATAACGTGGAGTAAAACTCCCCGCTGCAGCCGATGCAACACGCTTTAACACTACTCGTGCTCTTTGCAAACCACTCCTTCTAAATATGGCCGTCACAGTGCGTTCCAAGTCGACCAACAGGCATGGATTCTTGGATCATTATACGATTAGTTGAACTCACCTGATATGCTTCTTTATTTTCGTCGTGCTACTGACAAGCTAAAAGATGTTTGAGGTCTGCTTGCAATCGGCTAGAGTCCAGGACCTTCATATGCACCTACTGATAATTCTTTCGTGTGAGCACAGCGAACATCTTACATATGACAATCAAGAGCCTTCCGTCGGCGATGGCCTCTATGCCTCGGATGCATTGGGTGCACATGCAGCTCCAGATACCAGCAACGTTGCTGTCGTCATCATCGAGACGGATATCACGCGAGTGTTCAATCTGGTGCCCGTCATACTTCATTTTGCTACGGTGTTGGGCCCTACCTGGTCGATAGTGCTCATGACGCTCGAATCGAACTGGGACCCTCTTAACTTCCCCGCTTCTAAACGCTTAATTGAGACGGACCGGCTACGGGTGATGTTCCTCCACCAGAGACGACCATGGCAGATCACCACACAGTGTCTGTGTTCCTGGCTTCGCCTTGAATTTGGGAGCAACTCTATTTCTATCATCGGGTGCTATTGTTCCAGGCAGACATTATTCTAAGCTCCAAATTTCCGTCTCCAGTCGAGGACTTCCTCCACTAGGATTTGATCGGGGCCTCCATCGCACCTCAATTAGGCCAAGGGTACAGCGGTGGCCTTTCGTTGCGTAATCCGAAATTCATGTACGACATTATTACTGACCCTGACGCAACTCTTGGTCTGGCCGATTTTGAGGACCAATGGCTCAATGCAAGAGTCAGGGAACGCAACGGAAATCTGCCTAGCCCGGAAGAGGCGATGGAGTTCTCGGTAGAGTCGATGTACTACGAAAGACCTTTAGGATATTATCAACCAGCTCGACGGCAAAAGGATGATCTAACTAAAATAGCCGAGCGGTGTCCAGAGATTGGCCTATTGTAGGGCGGAAGTCATTTACACAAATAGAATATTAACGGGAATGATATGACTGTAATAGCAACTTAGGTCGATTGTGGAAATAGATGGTGTTGTAACTGCATGCGTCGTTAACACTCAGAATTCACCAAGTAGGATGGGTTAGGAAGAAGGAGGCCTTGCCACAATTGATCTGTTATCAAATAAAGTTGACGCGTCAGGTTAAGCCTTGGCCAACGCCTCAAACCCAAATATATACGCAATACGTATTGTAATATTCCGGTACTAGGGCGTTTATATCAATGTTAAAAGCTAGGTAAGTTAGTGAAGCTATGACATTGTTATGTGAGCTCACGCATTGGTAAATCGTGAAAAGTCACTAGAAAGGTTGACATGATGCAAAACGTAAATACACTAAATTGTCTACTCTACTGCATATGGAACAGGATGTTTCTACTATCTTGGACGTTCACCAGGGTGTACTCGGCCATATTCGGGTCTTTGCCTCCCACGCTCACTGTGACAGCCATTAGGTTTGGTTCGGTCCAAGCAGGACGGAGACCGCGAGCCTCAAGCCGCTCCCACCAGTCAAGGAATTCCTGGGATGTCATGTCTTCAGATAGGTGAACTTCGATCATAAGCTGACCAACGGGCAGCTCCCAGGAGATGGGGAATTCACGATGCATGCCGTCTAGGGCCTCGAACTCTGAGGAATCGATGTCCATCTTGAGAATATCGCTAGAAATTCCATTGATATTAGCACCCCTTGACCAAAAAGGAACTTGACGACAAGCTAACATATACTCATGTCCATTCTTTTTCATGATATCGCCGATGCTGTATAATGGCGGAGTCTTCGTCAAGTCCGTTTTGCCGGCGATCCCAAGTTGGCTGAAATGAGCCCTATCGCGATTGCTAGGCGTCAATTGTTCGCCAAAGTCAACGACAGAGAAATCGTACGCCCAGATAATGCAGCCAGTTCTTTCGAGCATTTCTTGTTCTACAGTTCCCGGTGAGTGTAAATCGAGTAGAATATGCCCCTACAGTATTCACTTACCAAAGCTGGATTCATCACGGACACCAAATGAATAGATAATGCACTCCCGGTTCTTAGGGTAGTTGACGTATCGGGACATTCCACACACCCACTTGCCTCCATCTCCCATGCGACCAATACGTTCAACGTCCCACGGGCAATTGTAGGATGCTGGAATGAAGTCCCAAACCGAATAAGGGGTGGCAAGGTATGTCTCAATAGTTACGGCGGGAAACCTAAGAAGGAGCAATATGAGTTCAGAAATTTTCTTCCTATATCCAACCATTCAAGTGATGTTGGCAAGACGAGTGAGAGTACTTACAGGGGCATCAAGGACGCATCGCCGAAATCTGCTGCAATCATCTCATGCCGCTGCGCCACCGTTTTGGCCCAGATGGACTCGGAGCGCGACATAAAGTCACGCAACGATTCTCGACTGCCTCCATGGTGGTCACCGAGAAACTTCTGTACCTTTTTTTCTGCCCAATATCTTGTCTCGGGGTAGCTGTTTAGATTGTGCAGAAACGCAAAGGCGAAGACGACGGATGCCCCCAACCACAATAGCTTAATGATTAACCTCTTATTCAGAGTGTTAGACATTGCAGAAGCGGAATTGTTGCAGAGAGAAGGGTAAATCCTTGGTTAAATGAGATGTAGTATAAAGGTAGGAGATACTTAGCTTCAACAGCTCATGACTTCGAGGCTGCAAACTGATGGCGAACGAGCGCTCTTACAAAAGTGCGTAGTTATATATTACCTTCGATCGAGACATTACTGATATGAAGGATAAACGAATAACAAAATGTAATAATACTTTTATGGAGAATATAAAGGGATGGGTGAGTCAGCTAAGCTGGTCTCGCGTTCTTAGCTCTAATGGCTATTAGAACAATAGGAAGTTAGGGTATAAAATTTGTATTAGAGAAGGATTAATGTCCGTAGAGTACTCCGTACACAATAACTACAATCATAACCTTCAGTAAGTATGAAGGGGTAGGCAAGTCAGCTTAGCTAATACCTCATTCTCACCTTTTGTAGCTCTTGTGTGGAAGCTGCAATAGGGAGATCCACCTCTGAAATGCAATGTCTGGTACTAGTTGTCCTGCTGACGTGTTCTATGTGAAACTCAAGTATGAGAAACACATTGATGGCGCTAACCTCAAGCTAGTAATGGTGCCAAATCTAAACCCTGTGTAACTGAGTCAGCGGAGGAACGGTTGCTTCTTAGCATTTTGAGTATTATTTATCGGTTTCCAACTTCAATTTTGCCAGCTCGGGGCTTCTATAGACTCTCTTCTCTTAAGTAGGTTGCATCAAACATCAGAAAGGTCTAGACATCGGAACCACAACCCTAATACAGCTGGTGAATAACATAATCTATTGTCACGATGAATGCAAGTACTCCCTCAGGCAAAAGCCGCTCTTGAGGTTTGTGGCTTTTGGAGCCAAGTATATTCGTCGTTGAAAATACTATGTTACAAAGAAAGATTAACCCACTTGGCCTATGCATAACCTCACTGCCGCCCATTTCCCCCGTGTTCGGACTATACACGAACGAATCGCGACTTGGAGGCCCACCCCCAAGAATCAACATCGCGCTTGCTCATAGCGGCAACGCTCTTAGCGTAATCGCCGGTGCCGTGGGCGGGGTCGGCGTCTTTAGCCTTGCAGGTAGGGCCGGAGCCGGCATCCCCGAGAGCGCCGTTTACGGCAGAAAACTTCATCTTGTCTTTGGTGGTGGCAATCATGTTCGTCGCGGCCTCCTCGGTCCAGCCGTTGATAAAGTCGCCGTGGGAGCACCATGCAGGGCCGCAGGCGAGCTTGAAGGGCGCGGTGCCGGTCCAGCCATTGGGGAGGACCTTACGCACGTCGTACCGGATGGAGAACCGGAGCTGGGGCATCGATTTCATGCCACCCGGGCAGCTGCCGCCGCGGCGGTCTTTGTAGGCGGTCTCGAGGGTCTCGGTGTTGACACACTGGGGGAAGAAGAGAAGCTGATGCACGTGAGTGCCGCAGGTCGTGCTGGGGAAACCGTTGGCGTCAAGGCTCTCGCCGCCCCCGTTCTCGCAGCCCCATGAGGACTGGGCTCCGGCGATCATCGCATCCTGGGTCTGGGCCTCGCCGTCGCCGGCGACCATCTTCAGATTCTGGGGGATGGCGACCTCGGCCGGGGTCTCGCCGAGGTTATAGTAGGCGCTGAAGCGTGAGACGGGCATGGGTGCGTAGGTCTTGCCGCCATCGGCTGTGTAGAGAGGCGTGGGGATCCAGTATACGGACAAATCATTAGGGTTCTCGGCGTTGGTGCACCCCTTCTGAAGCTCGGCGCTAGTGTTGGTGTTGACGGTGACAGCGTCGGAGCCGAAGAAGGAGTGCAGATGGGACTTGTCATACTGGCCGGGGAAGACGATCGGGTCGATGTTCTTGGTCATGAAAGGAGAGGCAACGTTGACCTGGGTATAGGCTTCAGCCATGCCCGCAAGCAGGCCGGTGATGAAAAGAAGTGAAGACATCCTGTGCCTGTAACGAACGACAGCTGAAGAAGAAGAAAAACAAAAATTTGTAAAAAAGAAAAAGTCGTGCAAATAACCGGAGACCACAACAACGAGGAAACCGTTAAAAAACAGTAGAATAATTAGTTGTCAGCTCAAGGTCGCCGACTTTTAAGTATTCAACAAAGCGCCAATGTCTGTTTCCCTTGATTGATTCTTCTCCTCGAAAACGATGTTCAAGCCCCTCGTTTAATTTCCAATCCCGTTTCATACATAATACCATGGTGGCTCGCAGCGGCAACCGGCCAAAAAGTGAATAATCCTCGTGGAGCCGCTCGTTTTGTAGATATTGAAATTGACTTGGGAGAGCCGCACGATGCTGTTGTTGGATTAGCTGAGCCGTGTTGATTGGCTGTTGATTGCGCCTTTTGTTCTGGTAGCGAATAATAGTGGGCTAGTTCGGGAACTTCGGTTTGCTCATAAGTTGCATGCACTCAAGTCAAGCCTGTGATGGAGTTTTCTCCGATCCAACGGCTGTGCTTTCTCACTTCGGTCGAGAGAAGTCACTCTCAGCGGCTTCTTGAATGATCCTGGCGCTCATATGAATAGGGATTCATTTAGCGCGGCCCGTGTTGATGAGGTGTTTCACATACAGGATATCAACAGTCATGCTACACTGTCGGAACTAGAGGGCCTCTAAGTGATGTGTGTGATCGACCTGCACATGACAGCAAGGTTTGTGGAGAGTTAAGCTATCTCCAGTATTATCTTGTCGTGATATAGGCCGTAATTGCGCAGTGGCAATTACGGATCCGCTTTTGTCATCACATATCTACAGTGTGAATCAAGGTGCAAAGTTTTCGACAACCCTGGTGGCAGAGTTTAATGAAGTCATCGTGGCTGTCACATCAGTCACCCCGTGAATCTGTTATGATCTTGATAGTAGGTTCAACAATGCCATCAGCGCCGGTATGTCAGTAATTCCCTCGCCGCGTGGCCTGCCGCCGTCTTGTGGTCGAGCTGGGCCGTTGCCTCGTTGAAAATGAGGTAGTGCGGTTTCCACTAACAAGGCGCGAGCTTGCGCTGCACGAGCCGGCTGCTCGACAACGTCCCCAGGGGTATATCGGACACGATACAACAAGACAAGCTGAGGCTGCTCAGGATGCTACAGAACTGACCTTGGCCCGGCTCCCAGGCGACTTCACCTGTGAAATGGTATGAAGCCGTCGCGGAAAGGATCGGCACAGTCTTTTTCTTGCGGAGGATTGGGAGCAGTACTCGAGCTTCAACCAAGCCTGGGTCGTCACTGTGTCTCGGATGGGCTTTGTCCCGTCCACAAGAAGCTTTGCAAGGGTCAATTTATCTGCGCCGTCCAACCCGAGGATGCTAACGCGGTCGCCCATGTGGCCGGAGAGGCTGGGTCCCGCAGCGTACTCGGTGCTGCCGTTCTCATCTCGGCCTGCGCGGGGTGGCAAAGCGTTGCGTTCCAAGCTGATGTTGCTGGCCATGGAGCGGCGACGAGCAAAGAAGGACGTGCCCGGACGAGCCTCGGGCTCCTCATCCTCGGAAGGACTGTGGAGAGCCTTGGTGAGGAGGGAAGCGTTGTGGTCGAGAGTGGTACGGTGGATGGGGTTCCGCTTGAACTCCACTAATATGAGGGGTCCAATGGACTTGAAGTTCAGCGGCTTCGGCAACCCGAAGCTCACCGGCCGCTGCTCCCAAGAAACTATTGCTCGTGGGAACAGATGGACCCTACAGGCTGCTGTAAGAATGCTTCCCTAGTCGCGAAGTTTTCCGAGTCTTTGACAAAGGGGACATAATATTTCCTCAACTTCAGAGACGTCCCTAAATAAGTGGATTATGAGTTCGCCCAGATCACATTCCAGGTGTTCTGAGCGTTGCGTTGGCATAAGCGGTTGATCCGCGACGCCTCGAGGATAACACCGCCTTCAGATGCGCCAGAGCTGAGGGGTAATGTGTTCTTCCCAGCGATTCTCAATGCCAAGGTAGTCGCCTGCAAAAACGCTTCGCATAGTGTTGTAGTTCACTTGCTCTGGCTCGCGAAGACGTTGCACATGTCTGTGAAAAGCTAGCTCCTCGTGCCTGATCAGGCCGGTTGCGTTCGGTGCGCAAGCCCCATTCGCCATTGATTGTGATACAGTGTCGTGATGTGTAAGTCGACCAGGGCAATAGCAGGCCATAGTACCCATACTACGCCCCGACAATATCGTTTTCCGACAGCTCCCCGTTCTCTCCATCTTAACCCTCCGTGTAGACCCAATCCGTGTTTCTTATGGAGGGTTCAGGATAGAGGCATAGCTAGTGTTACATGTATGATCTGATGTGGTTATTGTGTCATTTTACCCGCTACCTCTCGCTTGAAAACCGACTGTCATACGATCAATCCTCCAGCGGCCCGTAGAGGGAAGATTATCCGAGACCAAGTCGGAAAGCCGCCATTAAAGGCCAACGGAGGTAAGCATGAATTTCGGCTGTTAGCAGCTTGCCGACATTTGTTATCCAACTCTCTACTACTTTGATTATTGTGCTGTGGCTTCTTTAAGTCGCTCTGTCATCCGGGTGATTCCTACATGCAGCAAGCCCATTGATCAGCCACAATACCCACAATACTAGTATGGCATCCTGTGCACACTTCTGTATGCCCGGGATCAACATTTCTTTCTCGAGCTGTTTAACTGCACCGCCGAGAGTCGCATGAAGAGCGCGCCGGTGGCTGAAGTCCTACTTTGACACCTTCTTCCGCCGTGGCATCTGGTTCGTCCTGGGCTTCACTGCCCTGTCAATCACGACTTCGGTCGCCAATTTTCATACACAGTGAGTGGCGCTGCATAGAACAGATGCGTCACGGTGGTATGCTGTTTGCGCAGTCGTGTCTGCGGGGCATCTGGCTTACGTACCACTCATTGCGCCACATGTGGAGTCATTGACGGAGGCAGAAGGGAAGAAGGATGTTAATGGAATCTTGGATGATTGGCTAAGGATCAACTGGTGGCGGATGGTGACAGTGAACTTTGGGGCTTGGCTCCCTTTTACGGTTGCTGTGGCCACAAGTCTTCACATGTAATACGACTTCTGAGATGCTGCTCGAAGAGCCACTCTACAACAGCCTCAGGGTAACGAGGCAGAGGCTTATCAACGTACAGCCACTGTGTCTATCAATCTCGCTGGCCTAAGGCCTCGCGAGTCGAACGGGATGATCCAGGCATTGGCAGTGAAGAGAAGGCTGGGTCAGGAAATGGAGCGGCAATTAATCCAGGACATTGTGAAATGGAAGGTAGAATGGAGAAAAATGCAATCTACTTATCTTGGTGATACGCCTATCATTCGAATGGAATAGTCGAATCTGGGACGTCCAGTCTTTTTTGGGGTGAGAGTGAGACAGATGGGCTTGGAGTGTGACGCTGACGTCATGCGTGAGATTGCGTTGACGCCGATGAAACCCGTTTGTTAAGCATTACCAGTATTCGTCGTCTGTCCACGAACATCAGACCCAGGCCCTACTGTTTTGGATATGGATATATGTATGCGGAACGTTATTCACTCCTGCATTTACCAAGAGTGCAATGTAGCTTGCTGTACAAGTGAAATTAACAATCTCTCTAGTTTAGCTAAACTCTAATTATACAAAATGTACGAATATTCTTATTATCGCGTGTTCAACAATACAGTAGCTTTATATTAGCTCTGCCCCTTATCTTGAGGTTGTGTGCACACTCTTTGTTGGGATCGAGCAATACGTGAAATGCAGAATCGCTGAGGTTGCTGCAAAGACCACGAACTTCGCGGATGGACGGCTATCCGTCACGGCGTAATCAGTCTCCGTGAACGTCCCACTGCTCGTCTGTCCTCCTGTAAAATGCGCCAGTGACGCAACCGGGGGTAAGCTCTGTGGTGGCACAGTGATCTCGGCCACCGGCATACAAAGTCGTTGTCCAAAGGCCGGGATTGTGGCGATGACCGATAAGTGCATTAGCTTCATCCATTTTTATTTTCATTTCTTTCTGCGAGACTCTCAAGATACGGATGGTCTGCGGCGTTAGGGAGCGAAGTTCAGATCCAAATTATGCGGTTGGGTGCCGGCTTGGGCGTGTAAGCTCGGATGTCCGAGAGACTGAAGCACGGTTGGCCCTTACATTGGCTACGTCAGTTCACGTGAGCACACTTTGCCGTACAGCCGATACGTCTGGATTATATTTGGTTTGTTCTCATCGATTGGAAGTGGGAGGCGGAGGTCTCAGCCACTTGCTACAGGGGCAAAATACCAGACTCAAGACTTTACGGCACTTCCCGAGGAAGTGGCCTTCGCAAGGTACATTTCATACACTACATTAACTCTTAATCCTAACTTCTGGTTCTTGATCTGCTGCGAGATAGGCCTTTGTGGAGACAAACGAGATACGGGATGTATGCAGCGAATAGCCGACAGATCCTTGCTGCGAAAACTAGTCCTTGCTATCACGCATCGCCTCATGCTCCAAAAAGATCAGAGGATGCCACCTACGAATGAAAGTCGTTCGACCTTCAAGAGAAAGCCTAAAAATTTCAATATTCGATCAGCCATCTGTAACCGAACAGCACAGGAGCCGGTGGAGGCTCGGATGAGCGCTCTGAACTTACACGCGGCATCCGAACAATTAGATTGAGCGTTTACTTACAAGGTTGCGCTCTTTCAGCTTATTTCAAAGACTTCGGTCAGATAACTCTGCACACTCATTATCCCACGAGGAAAATTATTCAGCTCGTTCGTTATTTTTCCCACGGGCCCATGTGCCCACGGACGCAAGGGGTTGGCATCAGACTACGGTTTTGAAGGCCGCACAATGACAACGCCACGTAAGCCAACAGTTGGGATGGGAGGCAGGATCATCGCCCAAAAACCAGACGACACAGGAACTCAGCTGCAATAGTCACAGGATCTCGGGTCTTACAAGTGAACTTCCCGTGTTATGTGGTGGCTTTGGTTGCCGTCTTGAGGACTCGAAACATAGTATCCGTGCCTCACTGTCTGAAGCGAAACTGATGGATCCTGCATTCCCTCTCGGGACCGAGCTCTCGGTGACCAGTAAATGTACGGAGTATGGAGGTGGATATCATGCAGACCGGACATCCTTGTGCCACCAACAACGCAACAGAGGAGCAAACATATAATTAGAGACCAGTATTCCTGCTGTCAGCAATTAGGCTGGAGAGAACAGCAAACATACACCCAGTCATTCGCTCCACCAACCTCATTACAGGCCTAGGAAACATACATAGTCGTTCGCTCCACTCACTTCTTCACATTCGCTTCCTTCGAACCCAGTCTCACTGCCATTTTCCTGGGCAACTCCCAGCAAGTCGACACAATGCCTCGTTCAAATAAAGTAGTCGTCCTTCTTACGGCACTCACTGCCGTTGTCGCCGCTTACCCTGGCATGGGCCGGGTTCCCGACGGCGTGACCCACGAGGACCTGATAGCAATGGTGGGCCGCGGTGGCCCCAACGGAGCTAAATACAGCGCCCGAGCCGATGACAAGGAAGCCATTGGCGACCTCCTCAACATCCCTGACAACAACCTTTCCGATGTCGGAAAGGATGTCAAGGGCATCTTGACCGCCGACGGCAGCGCTGTCTCTTCGGACTCGGTGGATGCCGTCCCCGACCTTGGCAGCAACGAATGCGCCGCGGACAAGTGCTGCGTGTGGAAGCATGTCGCCAACGATCTTATTACCAAGTTCCGCGACGGGAATGGCTGCACTGAACCTGCTCGCGCGTCCATCCGCCTGGGATTTCACGATGCCGCCGGGTGGAGCAAATTTACCGGCGACCTCGGTGGCGCTGACGGGTCCATCGTCCTCGCACCCGAGGAGCTTGGGCGGTCCCTCAACAAAGGCCTGGAGGACATCGTGGCACAGATGAAGGTTTGGCACGATAAGTACAGCAAGTTTGGCGCTGGCATGGCCGACCTGATCCAGTTCGCTGCGACGACGGCCACCGTGGCGTGCCCCGGTGGGCCCAGGATCAAGACGTTCGTCGGCCGCAAAGACTCGTCCGTGGCCTGTCCCGACGGCTTGTTGCCCGACCCAAGGGACCACGCGGACAGGCTGATTGATTTGTTTGCGAATAAGACCATCACTCCCCCGGGCCTCGCTGCTCTCGTCGGCGCACACACGGTCAGTCGCCAACGGTTTTTTGACGTGGCACGCGCCAACGCCCCTGAGGACACAACACCTACAACCTGGGATGTCCTCTTCTACCAACAAACTCTGGCTGCAGCTCCTTCGGAAATCGTCACCTTCCCCAGCGACACGGCCCTCTCGCAAGACCCAAGGTCTGCCCCGGCTTTCAAGGCTTTTGCAGAGCAGACCCCGCTGTGGGATGCTGTAAGTCGCCACTTGAGTGTTATTCCGATGAACATGGCTAACCTGCGCACAGGCTTACGCGAGAGAATACCTCCGTCTCAGCCTGCTTGGGGTCTTCAACATAAACGAGTTGACTGACTGTACGAGAGCGCTGCCGAGTGCCTAGTGGGACGGATGCCAAGAGTTAGATTAATGTGTTGCATCACAGTCACAGTTTTTACCTGTAGTGATAGCTAGATAATCGAAAACAAAGACGTTGTACTGAGCAAGAGAACCTGCAACCATAATATTTACAAGCATTAGTTCCAACCTGTGATGAACCGCAGTGTGTATGAGAAATTTGCAAAGTAGCTAACTAATCTGTGAAGAATTTACATAGGAGACGATGATAGGTAAAAGCCCCTGATTGGGCTTTCGTTTCAAATCACCTAATCACAGAATAGATTTATTTACAAACTGCAAAGCCCTCTTAGTTGCCGTTTCAAATCTGATAGTGTATATGGGCTGTGGGAGCTGAAGGGCAGGAGCATGGGCAGTAACGTGAAGAGACGAAGTGAGAGAGTGAAGGAAGAAAGCAACGCGCGCGTAAGGAAACGATAGAATAAGCGATAAACAATGCCACCAGTCAGAGTAGGCGGATATAGTTGTAACCAAAGGTAGTCATCAAGGTTGGCCATCTCGAGGGCGAGATCCTCGAGAAGGTCAATTCCATACTCAACGGGCTCTTGAACAAGTTCGTGCATGTTACGACGTGACTACCAGCTCCCCGGGGGCTTGTGACGGCAGTGGTTCGAGGTTTCCTTCGTACCTAGCTGGTGTTTAAGGTGGGTAGGCGATGTGGCCATTTGCTTAGCCTGAACAACTTGCTCGGCTATCCAGGCTCTAAAGTGGACCAAGGCGTATTGAGGCGCATGTATATATTAAATAGCATTGTTCTCAAAGGTCCCCAGATCGAGGCAATGTCTAACCCTAAATAGGTAGTAAATGGTTCGGTATTTCCGCATTGCACATCACTCAATGTATGGATCAATTCCCTATCCTCTCTCAAGCAACGCACCTATCAATATATCTTGTAAGGCGCGCTCGTGTCTTAACCCACCCTTTACTGATATTGCCATCACAGCAAGGGCTTAGACTAAGGGATGAAGCTGGAGTCAAGTAGTAGCCATCCACGTGTTTCCATTAATACTGACCGGTTTTACCTGTTACCAAATTCAAACGATCTTCTTTTTCATCTCCGTGTATATTTCTCATGCGGGTTTTTTATCCCTTCAAAATCTTCCACTTTTGTCTATTGCATTCAATACCCAACAAGACTGTCTGCCTCAAAATTTAGAGATGCGAACGGGAACAACCTCTTACAGTCTGATCAAAATAGCCGGATGGGCTATCGGCGTACTGATTCTGATATGGATTCTTCAGCCTTCAAACGTCGAGACTCAACTTGTGGAGAAAGTCGAAACGTTAAGCATACTTTCTTCAGGGGCATGGTCGTGGCAAACAAAGACCAACACCAAATAGAAGCAATATATTTTTAAAACGGAGCGACATGACGTAACCGATGCTGATTTAATAAGGCCCTGAAACAAAATAAAGTGGACGAATGGACTTTGACTGAGTTGTCACAGCAACTGCGGGCCAGACAGAACATCTATCTGTGGCGGAATCAACAATGCGCCTAACCCAGGTCAAAATTGTTTACGCCTAGAGATTAAAATAGGCGCTATATATGACAAAGCGTTCCAAGGATAACATAGGCGCATTCCAGGCGAGTGTTGTCTGCCCATCTTTGTGGTGGGACACCCAGAGGCTAACGAAGTCGATGAAAGAGCTTTGTCCTGGCATCCAAAACATGCTGTGCGAGTTGAGCCTGAACATCGAGCGCATTATACCCCTTCCTAGATGTGATTATAGGGAGCAGCCGCATTACGGCAGACATGGGGCTTTCAGGACTTTCGTTACGAAGCATCTCTCAAGCGAAAGCATCTCTATCGACGACGTAACACCCGAGAGTCTGTTACTGCTAGGCTTCAGAGGCAGCCATATGTCTTGGGACTATGGCGCCTCTGGCTAGTTAGCTACACTGCACAAGGCGCTCTTCCGCACCAAGCTATTTAACGAGTCGCTTCTGCCCCTCAGCGACGCTGTTTTCAGCTCCAAGTAACTGCAGAATGGCAATATTGCGGAAACCCACCTTCGTGCTGAGTCCGACTAGCCAGATTATTGGGCCATGCCAGCCAGGCAAATGGAGATTCACGCCGCCGAAATCCGCCGCGTGAATGAAGGAGCGTTAAACCAACCACCAGCATCTACGTCATTTGCGGTGACAAAGCCGTCGTCCAAGCTTTTCACGACATCATGGCCGCAGACAACTATACAGTGCACGATAAGTGGACTTGGCTGGCGGATCGTCCTCACATGCTTGACTCTGTCAATCGTCTGGCATTCGATCAAAAGGCTGCGGTTGAGTACATTGTGCTGATAAGGGGCTGATACTTTCAGAGAAGTCTAATCTCTACCAAGTCATTAGTCATAATTTATGCGCAGACTAAGGACCAGCTGGTCTTCTTTGGGACATATATCTACCCTGACACTCAGCGCTGGGGCCTAGAACGGTACTATCTCGAACAACTTATAACGAAGGGGGACGAATTTACAAATGAGTTTGTTATAGATGGCCATGATATTATGGATACTTTCCCATAATAATAGCTCAACCGACTACTTTCTGTAGTTGAACGCCCAATACTTGCATTGTCTGGCATCCAGTTTGAATACACAATCGGATTGCCCTTATTGAGAAGGCTTTGATGCTTCAAATGCGCTGTACCATTTCGTGTGAAACCTTGAATGGGATTAACTGTTCAACTCAAATGTCGCCGTCTTGAAGGCGGCAGATGCGTGATAAGCAATGTGCGGCGTTATAACCTTACATCATTGCCCTTACAGATGAGGTACCTCTCCGCTAATATGTATCACATGGCCAATGAACCCCTCGCTCCCCCCTTGCTTTTACGTGACTATGGCATTGGGGGAAGTCCATTACTGAGAAAGTGGTACACTTATTCCGCAGCCAAAGCATGATGTGCTCTAGATCCCTTTTCCAAACTAAAGGGCGTATGAAAGGAACTTGGTTGGCGCAAGAACAACAATTTGTAGGAAGAGCTCATCATTTTGGAACGCAAAGTTAATGTCTGAGCTTTTGGGCAATCTCTCCGCTATCCTCAGACCTAATAACCTCCAAAGCCAATAGCAGAATGCCTACGAGAAAGGAGCCACTCACTTGAGGACAACATTTGATTCCCTCCATATATCTACTCTAAGCAGTCGTAGGTATATAAATGCGTTTACGTGAACTATGTTCTTCTAGGTATGGACTCTTCTTTAAAATAAGAGGATTAATGATTATAGGTCGATGTTGAATGTCCGCTACCAAGTTTACCTAGCTTCATCTTGTCCTACTAACTACCCTGCTTTCCAACCAAGCTGAAACTCTTACAGACTGAACATCTACATATCTTTGTACAAAGTCTGCCAGACATATTGTTACAGGGAGAAAGAAAATTGTTGCCAAAATAGCGCTGACAGCCCAGCTTACACTTGCTGAGTTCGCCTCGAAAGTTGATCCCGTGACCAAAGCAAAAAGTCGGATGAGATGTATGCCGTATAGCCATATCATGCTAAAGTGAACAATGTAGATAGAATATGAAATGCGGCCCAAATACTGAATATAACGATTTGTAAAAAGCGGCTGAATAACTGGCGATTTGTCGACAGTGAAAACAAGCCAGACAGCAGCAATAGGAATCCAGAAATGATGGTCTTCTACACCATATGAAGCGGGGGTTAAAGTGAAGATAGTCCTGTATCCTGGCGCAATCGCAGCAGTGGCTTCTGGGTATGACAGAAGCCAGAGAGCACCAAGAAATGAAGCGATTTGTATGGCCTTGTTGCGGACATCGTTTTTTCCTGGAGCCACCGGTAGGAAGAATGAAGATCTAAAACTTCCTGGAGTCAATGTAGTTGATGTGAATGGTAGCATCAGGGATGCGGGCTCATGCGCATCATCCTTAGCTTGAGCGTGGAAGTGAAGGGTAGCGATGCAAAGCCCAGAGAGGAAAAGAAAATATGGCCAGTAGCGAAAGTGAATGGCATACGCCACAATCAGGATATTGAAGAAAATTCGAATCCTAGGACGAAGTCGATAAAAGGCAATCTGTGTCAGGAACACAAGCATTGATCCGTCGTACTCAACAGGGATCGTCCAAAGTACAGGGTCGTAGGTAAACCTACCACCTCGTATTATGTCATTGGAAAGGGGGTCTGACAATGAGCCGAATTGCAACCACCAGTTCTTCATCTGATCGAAGAAGGTGTCAAGTACAGGTGGTCTGGCCCATACAACAGCCTGGTTTGGCACCGGGGCGACCTCGAAAAGTCTGAAGTATGCCAAACAAGCCACCACAAGGGTGGTTGCCATTGTTGGGAGAAAAAGTCGAAGGTATCGTCGAAATACGGAGGAAGCCACGGTGGTTAGAAAGTCGACGTTTTTCGTTTGTGCCGTGAGCTTTGCAGGTTTATAGCTAAGTGCGTAGCCAGATATAACAAAAAAGACGCAGACGGCAGAAAATCCCGTAACAGTTAATCGAATTATGGGAAGCTGAAGAAACATAGGATAGTCGTCGGTCATGAAGCCACGTCGCATGTTGGCAGGCATGACAACAAGACTCCAGTGATGGCAGACGACAAACAAAGCAGATATGCCACGCAGTCCATCTGCGCTACGGTATTAGCGGGGAGGTAGTCAGTAGAGGGATGACAAACCTACCGAGCCATGCCGATGGATGAAGAGGTTTAGGTGCGACCTTGGTTGGCGAGGGGTGCAAAAATGAAGGCATGAGGATCCAAAATGCTCGTTCCCCATACCTTAGCCAAGTGGGCAAGTGCTGGGCGACAGGAATGCCCTCGTTGATAAGTCTGTCTTCGAATCTCGGAGCTAGCTGCTCTGAAGAATCGTGTCCATGATCCACCGAAAAAGAGGAGTACTTTGAATAATCCTGAGATTGAGACTCGAGTATCTCGAGGTCAAGATTCGTGGCCATTTTCTTATGCGTCTCTCGCACGCGTAAAAGATGGTGTTCTTGCGCAGGTCCAAGTTGAAGTACAGGAGCTGATCGAACTCTAAAAAGATCGTTACAGATAAACGACGTCGTCAATGACAATATAACTCGTTTGGTGAAAGTAAAGAAACAGCTCAGAGAGGTGAAAGGTTTTTGGCGGGGTAAGGAATATAAGAACGGCGATGTTGGAAAGTGAAGAGAAGATGAAAGGCAATAGGGGAATGAATGGAGAACATAGGTCACCCTGGCGATCCCTTTTGTCACAGAAATACAGTCCGGCATATGATATGTATAGAATCTACAAGTTGTACACAGAGCGATTAATATATCTACATACTTACCTACCAAAAGGCAAGTTGTAGAGGAGCCTTGCTGTCCTCCACGACAGATTCCCTGCATACAGCTACGTGAATGGAAGATATGCCGCAAGCAGAGAGATAGGTCTTCGATGAGGAACACAATCGCAACCCACCCAAACAGTATAGACCACTTAAGCGGCAAATACATACGAAGCCTAGCCCAGGGCTAATACTCACTCGGACCGGCTGTTGCATGGCCAGTGCTTCGGCCATGCCCTACACATGGAACTAAATGTCCGGACCGGACGGATTTGCCTCGTCAAGGTGTACCGACTGCCGCGGGCGTACAACCACTCGTAATCCATTCCCCAGCATGAAATTTAGTTTAAACACACAACGCCATAAACATCATCTAGACCGCTAGATAGGGTACTCGGGAGTCATCAAAGAAGATTCGCAACCGGTAGTGACACCCCGCTGTTGGGGGTTCGTTTCCACTTCAACAACCTCTAGACCTTGTGTTTGCGAGCAGGCAATTAGCCCGGGAACAGCAGACACCATCGTCATTGGTATCACAAGCAGCGTCATCCATTTTGCAAGCCACAATTTTCTGCCGATCCGGTTGATTTTCTGTAGGTATTTCTACAATTCAGCATCGGGAACACTTTTGCCAATCAATCACGGCCACATTCAATACTCCGATCATGTAGGAGTGGTCTTATATCAAAAATCACGACCACTCGTTGTACTCCGATCATGTACACTGTCGCACTAATCTCGCAAGCCCGCTTGAGCTAGGCTGACTATGCGTTCCGCGCATGACAACGGGTGTAATATTTTAAGTCTATCTAGGGCACGCCACTTATTCACAATATCTGATCACTGAGCCACTTCACGAACTTCGAGCCCTGCCCACCTTGTTCATTTCCGAGTAGGACGAGAGCCGTAGCACTCGTTCCAACTTCAAGGACTTTTTTAGTGCGCAGAAGACTTGAGGGGGGTGGCTCGTGATGAAATGATTGCATCTCTAAAAGAAAAAGAAAAAAAGGCTATTAACGCACAGAACTTTTCGCAGCTCGGTCTTCTCTTTAAGCCTCGAAAATAACATCCTCAAGGCACAGTCGATTTCACTCCTGGTTGATATTATTCCTAATTTCTTTTGACGTATTAGAGCTTGGAGTGGTTGGTGAAAGTCCTGCTGGACTGAATGATGACAAAATAGTTGATTTCAGAAGCCATCCGGCTGAGGCTGGCTGATTACAAGCGGAAATGGTTGCAATAGTCGACGGCATTATCAGGAGTAAGAACCTCGTTTCTATCTTCTCAGGCCTATAAACTATCCCCGAGTACGAATGCCTGAGTTTTCCCATGTTGAAGAACCTCCTGGTTGGAACCGGGGCCTCAGATCATCTACAGTATCTAGATGAAGTGCACAGGGGCGGTTATTGCTAGAAGCCTGATATGATCCCTCGTGATCGTTTGTTTCATGACTGTAGCAAAGGTCAGGCGCCTGAGATGACGAGGCCTCGGCCACGCAAGGTTTTGTGAGAAATCAGTGCAAAAAGAAAGAGAGACGGCTCTCTTGGGAGACGCGAAGCGATGGAGGGACGATCAGAACATAAAACCCCTTTATATGGCTGAATTTCTGCCTCACTATATGCGCCAGCATTCATCTGGTATGGGCTGCGCAAGACCACGTACGTCACTAGCTTGAATCAGTCTTGGACATTCAATGGTTGGATCACGCATTCAGCTTTCTCGCCTTCATCAAGCAGCCATTGTTCAGAGAGCTAAAATCAGTGACTAAACTAAACGGCTATTGTCAGCACCTGACCTGGGCTATCTTTCCATTCCCTAACGTATCGTTATGGCGCGGGGGCGCAGTCTGAAAGGACGTTTGGCTGTGTCTGGCTATTGATGGGCCCATTAGCTGATGAAGCCAAAGCCGTCAGGTTCTGAAAGCATCTTATGTGCTCAGAGCGGTGCGGGAGGACGATCTCCATGGTACCAAGGTCACTCCCTTTTCTTTGGGGTACTAGTTTCAGACTGATTGCGGTTTAGAACTTTAGGATTCTCAAGCTGAATTGATAGTGGCAGGTCTAGCCAAGTGGCCAATCGATTCCGGACATTCATTCCAACGTCTGCTCACTAGTGAGATTAGTCTCGGAGCACTCCGTAGCAGAAGTACGTAATATCATCGACTACTGGCCCCGCATAAACTCAGACGAGACAGTCTTTGCTTGTGGCTGCTTTTCGCCCATGGTTAGGCATGTCTGAGAATTGGTTGCGTTTGGCAATGCAAGGGGCGGGGCGGATTATGAGAATCTCGAGTTTGATTCTGGCCACTCTTTGGTCAGCTGGCAAAACTTTGTTGTTGTTGTGTGCCGTCGCATTATATCGCTCTGCAGCGATAGAAGTAAGGTAATACAACTTCACTCGATTGGATAAATTGTGATACTGGGACAGACACTGTTGATACTGTAACGGGCTAAGCAAGTGCCCCTCCAAATCTAGTTGACTCCATTCCTATGGGCAAAAGTATAATGCTTCTAACAAGAAAACTTTCCCTCCGTTGTTCTCCCCGCCTCTTTTGTTCATCCCTGCGACCCCTGCATCCCTTGGTCTAACATTGGTTTGTTGCACTGTCGTGGTTCTCTTTCACCTATCGATTCCCAAATCATGATTTCCTCTCCCTGTGACCACAGCCATGGCAAACCTTATGCCACGAGACATGTGTCTCTAATGTTTCCCCTTGCCATTCTCAAGGACGTTCCAGCAAGATTTGGGCCGCTCTTGCACTGAGATCGTTGCTGGCAGTGTGTTCGATATAACTCCTCCAACAATGATACTCCCACGGTTTCGAACCCTCTACTTGCCGCCAACCGCCTCCCGCTTTTCCGACGACACCCGACCTCCCTCTTTTCAATATATTTTCATTCGCAATATTCTTGTACCAACTTATGAGTCATCACAACTTTCAGTAGAAACACAGCGATGAGCTTGCTGCCGACAAAGGAAGGTCCAGTCGGACCCGTACATACATCCACTCACCCTGCTTTCTATATCGCGTACGTGCCGCTCAGTCGCAACTAAATCTTGGCATTGTTAACCATTCGCAGGAACTGGATCTTCTTTTCCAACCTTACAATCTTGTTTAACAAATGGTTCCTAGATACGGCAGGCTTCAGTATGAAATCCAATCTTGCGGCTCATGTTTCTGACTAACATCTCGCAGAATATCGTATGTTAACTCAACGTGACATCGCCACAAAAAGACCACACGCCAGTCACTAACAAAAACTACAGCCGTTATCCTAACATGCTGGCATCTTGTATTCTCGACGTTGGCGACCCAAGTATTGGCACGGACCACCCCTCTCCTTAACGGCCGCCACAAGGTTCGGATGACCAACCGCATCTACCTTCGGGCCGTCGTCCCCATTGGATTGTTGTATTCCTGTTCACTTGTGTGTTCCAACCTAGTGTATTTGTACCTGTCAGTCTCCTTCATACAGATGCTCAAGGCTGCGGCTCCCGTCGCCGTTCTCCTCACCAGCTGGATCTGGGGCGTCGTCACCCCCTCCATGAAAACGTTTTACAATATTCTGCTTATAGTCGCTGGCGTCGGAATTGCTTCTTTCGGAGAGATCGAGTTTTCTTGGGTTGGCTTCGTCTTCCAGATGGCTGGCATCGTTTTTGAGGCAGTACGGCTGGTGATGATCCAGGTCCTGCTGAAAGGCGACGAGGACGCACAACAAATGGACCCTCTCGTTAGTCTATACTATTACGCCCCAGTTTGTGCCGTCATGAATCTGTTTGTCGCATGGGCAAGCGAGTTCAAGACCTTTCAAATGCAGGATCTTTACAGAACAGGTTTCCCCATGCTGCTGCTCAATGCCGCCGGCGCCTTCATGCTCAATGTCTCGAGCGTCTTTCTGGTAAGAGCTCCCAACTCCTCAGCGGAACAATTGTCCATTAATTAAGATGAAACAGATCGGCAAAACATCTGGCCTCGTCATGACGCTTACCGGCATCCTCAAGAACATATTGCTCATTTTAGCCTCGATCATTATCTGGCATACGAGCATAACATTTATGCAATTTGTTGGCTACAGCGTTGCCTTGTTTGGTCTCGTTATCTATTCAATTGGCTGGGATCAACTTAGGGCTCTAGGTATTAGTAGGAAACTGATATGAGATACTGTTCTTCAAGCAGAAGAGACACTGGTACTACCGCATTTCAGCTCCATACTGAAAGTAATCAAGTCAATGTTAGACGTGTATGCTTATTCAACTCACAGGCTTGACCATTTAGCAACATGTTGAAACTGTAGAACTTATAACCACTAGTTCAACCAAGCACATCGGTATTATTTTTAGTCTCGTCAATTATTATATGAGTCTTTGGATATATTCCAATCACAATTTCTAGATATATCAGTCAATCTGAACAACTAGGGATCTTTCCTTTCAACCTTGGGCCCAGAGCTTACAGCATTCACAAACCCAACTGACCGGTTAACATATCCAAACGATCTAGTAAGTCTGATGACACAATCCACGGCTAGCCACGGTTTCCAGCATGTCGAAAAGTATGGTAGAAGACCGGCAATAACAGCAACCCGTACCGTCTCTGGTACGTCTTGGCCACTGATGCGAATGGAAAGATTGTACAATCCTAGGCTTGGGGGGCATTCCGAAACAGGGTAAAGGTCGAGAGGCGCATCTTCCATTTTCCCATCTCGCCCTCGCATTCGTGCACGCGAAACTGTTGGAGTGCCTCGCGCCATTGCTGAACAATTTACAAAGATTGGAATGATTTCGCCTATTGAGTTGAGATGCATGTGCAAGGCGGTGTCTCTTAGGGTCGCACAAGTACACAATAATACAACAGCAAAGTAGAAAAGCACAGTGCAATTATGATAATTAATCCTCAACACAACAGAAGGCTTCTGAATAGAAACGCAGCAGTATTAGAGACCCCGAGGTCCAAACCGCCAAGTACCAGCTTTTGGAGATGGCTTCTTCAGCTTATATAAACAGTGCTTTCGAGATTGTCGATGTAATTGTCTTGCCATCCATCATATACCTCTACAGATTGAAACCTCTCGAGTTTGGAGATGAATATGTGCAGCGGGAGGGCAGACGCTGAGTGAACAGTGCGAGGCCTGAGGGACAGGGATGATTGAGTGTCGACGAGTAGACCACGATTTAAGCCACCATCCGTAAGACGATGTCTATTCAAAAAGGGCAACGCCTGGTGAACATGGCTGTTGTATTACAAAAGGTATAGAAATGCTGATCCGTCTTGTCCATGAATTCTTTCGTGTCCCCTACACTCCCCTCGTCCTGTGGCCGCCCAGGTGTGGGGAGTCCGGTTCTTAAGGGCATATCCACGCCCTACTCGTCACTCGCGTACGGATAAAACGTGAATTTTTGAGAATGTCAACAATGCTGTCCCGTCAAAGCAGATGACACAAGGCTCTTTATCAGTCACAACGCGTGGGAACATTTCGGCGTCTATCAAATCGGATCGATTATGATGTAAATTCCAAAAACATGCGGTAGGGTACTATGTATAAGTAAGAAGTGTTTTCCCGTCGCAGCCCTCCCCACTCAGTGGGAATGGGCGAGCTCCGGGCTTCGGGTCAAGCAGCCAAAAACAGCGCCGTCCCGTTTGAAACCCCCTCGTCTCCCCCTCGTCTCCCCCTCATTTTGTTTCAAATGAGGTTCCCGCCCCTCGGGGATGATGCGATGCGTATAGGTATTAAACAGTTGGTCCATCGCCCTCATGTAATAGTCCAAGACACGCCAACCCTCTCGTTTTTTTTTGTCCCCCTTCATGAGAATGATACAAAAGCCGCGGGAAGCGTGGACTTCTTAGACGAGGAGCCCGCCGACGAGGCCGGCGGCGGCCATACCCAGGCTGAGCAGGCCCCACCGCACGTCGCCGCGGGCCTCGATGCCGGCGCTGGGCATGCCGGAGCCGGAGGCGGCGGGGGCGCCGGAGGAGCCGCTGGGGGAAGCGGAGCCGGAGCCGCCAGACTTGGGGGCGTCGGCGGCGGAGGCGGGGCCCATCATGCCACCACTGGTGGAGCTGGGAGCAACGTTTTCCTTGGCTTCGGCAGCGGCCTTGGCATACATCTCTACGGTCTTCTTGCCGCCGGCACTGCGTTTCGCGCGTTAGTACAATTGCGTCGATCAGAGCCCCCCCCTGGGAGGTGAGAGACAGCGAGAGAGAGAGAGAGAGAGAGAGGGAACACGTACGGAGCGTTAATGACGCCGACCATGCCGCTCTGGCAGTGCTTGCCGGTGGCGCAGTAGAACCACTTGGGGCTCTTGTCCTTGATCTCGAGGGTCCAAGCCATGGCGCCGACGCCCGAGGTGACGGGGACGGGCCCGCTGAAGAAGCCGGTCGTGGTGCCGTTGGACAAGGGCGTGCAGGGGGTATCGAAGGCGGACTGGGCGACCGAGTGCGCCTTGGGGTAGAACTGGAACTCGACCAAGTCGCCGACGGCGGCCTTGATGTCGTTGGGCGAGAAGGTGAGGCCTCCATCGCCGACCTTGACGACGTGGGTGGCGCCCATGACGGCGGCGGCGGGGAGGACAGCGGCGAGGACGGTTGAGGCGTGCATCTTGACTTGTTTTCTTTTTGGAATTGTACTGTTTTTTTTTTATATGTTTAAAAAATAAAGCAGGTTGATTAATAGGGGGTTCTTAGCGCCGGGCTGTAGGAGAGAAGTGAAGACTATTGGGGGGGTTTTTTTTTTGTTTGGTTTGATGGAAGAACAAGACCAGGCTGTTAACGGCGAGGGCATCTCCGTCTTCTTATACACGTCAAAATGTCTTCCCTCTGTCGGGATGACCCAGTATCGCAGAAAACAAAAGCAGCGCTTCCAAAACGGACCCTTCCCCTTGGAACATGCCCAAGTCTTGCGCGCGCGCCCTTCCCTTCACTCACCCACCCCCTCCCAGGCAACGTTTGAACCCAAACACGAAAGCCTAGCGGTCCCTCGGACGACTGGCTGTATCGGGCTCCGCCCCTCCTTTCCTCCCCTCTAAAACAAGGGTGCAGCAGACTGGATTCCCCGTTCGGAAGCAGATGGATCCTTGGGCCCGGGTCGCGTCTGTCACCAGTCACCAGTCACCAGACCAGGTAGGCAGAAGCGCCGTACTGCGTAAGAGGGCAGAAACAAAAGGCAATAATACATACATCAACGGCAGTTAACACGCCGGCCCGCGGATGGAACGCCTTCCAGGGTCCCACCCAGTTCCTTGCGACCCGGGCTGGGGTGTCTGACATCCGAGGTGGTGGTGCCTGGATGGCGAACACGCGTGCAGGGCCAAGCACCCTCGGCGCGACGCTGACAGACCCCTGAAGGTGCCATCAGATGTGTGTGCCAGTGCTGCGGTTCGAGGCCAAGCTTTTTCCATATCTGGGCGGGCTGCAGCTGTGATGCGGTGCCGCGATGCCGCGCTGTTGCATCGCTGCACTGCTCTGTACCGTTACGCTGCGGCAGAAACCTGGAACGTATCTAGAATGCCCGATGCGGTATCACGGTGCTCACGGCTGCTCACGGCGGCGGCATACAGTCCAGATGCACTATTAATGGAGGGAACCTGGAGAGGGTTGGACGACGGAAGATGGGACGACGGGCTGAGAAAAGACGACGACGACACGCCATGTCGTTTGACATTGACGCCAAACGTCAAAGTGCCCACCATCGCTTGACCGGGCGAGACCGGATTCCGACGACGGCGACGACGACGACGATGTATGGAGACCAGCTGGAAGAAAAGAGGAAGAAGAAAGAAAAAGAATTTCAACCAATCTGATTGATGAATGAACCCAACACAGCTGGCACCGCCGTGCATTCGCATCTGCATCCACCAAAAGTCTTGTCCCGTCCTTCCCGCCGCCCAATGGTGAGATCGTTTCGTAAATCATGCATCCCCCCCCCCCTACCACCGATGCAAGCGCCGGGAGCTCGAGGATGATGAGGATGAAGATGAGGCGCCTCAACATGCCAGCCTGTCAATCGGTCTGTCAGGCGGACTAAACCCAATGGTTCACCACTTCAGACCGTCCAGCTGCTTCACAAAGGATTTCAGACGTCCCCCCTTTTCGGACGCTTTTCAGTGCCCCATATCCCCCCCCCCGGACTCGCCCGAGGCTTTCGTAAACCCCAGACCCCGTCAGCTCGCGTGTCACTGCTTCAGAACCCCCCAGCTGCTTCAGGTTATTCAGGTTGCTCATGTGCCTGCGCTGAAGAAAGAAAAAGATCCCCCCAGAAATCAATGGCATTGCGCTGCACCCTCTGTAAACAGCATGTCTCTTCCGTGCCGAGTTCCGTGGAACGGATCCCTCTCCCAGTCAATATGTCCCCTTTTGTTATTCCCCAGTTAGCAACACACCAGACCATCGAGCAGTCCGCCATGAGGGGGGACTAAGTGACCACAGAGGGCTTTCGGAAACAATAGCAAAACCCTCGGTACGAGGTTCGTCCCAAACAGAAACAGCCACAGATAGCCTCTCTCTGCCTCTCTCTCTCTGCCTCTCTCTCTCTGCCTCTCTCTCTCTGCCTCTCTCTCTCTGCCTCTCTCTCTCTCTCTCACCCTCGCCCTCACTTTCACTCTTCCAGTCGCTCTCGCACACACATTCAACCCCCCTGCCCTTCTTCCCAGATTCAAGATTGTTGGTGTTTCTTGCTACAGGGTGTGCCCCCAGAATCGGGGGGGGGGGGGGGGGGGGGGGGGCCGCTGGCACCAACCAGCCACTTCCTCTGCGACCGAGGCACCTGTTAGCGCCGCGAAACTCTAAAACGTCTCGAGCTTGAGGTTTGCCGCTCGATCCAGGTTAGACCGCTGTTAGAAGTTGGATATTGCTTCGGGCTATTAATGTGCATATGGGCTGGCCGGCTCGCGTTGCCTGCTTTCACTGTGCCGTCTCAATGCTCCATGCGTCTCTCTCTCTCTCTCTCTCTCTCTCTCTCTCCCCTCTTTTTCCTTTCTTCTCTTCTTCTTAGTCTTTTCAATGTCCTTCGACTCAACGCCTGCCTGCCTATCCTATTGTTGCTCTGTGTGAACGTGTCAATTCCCCCGGGATCTCTTGAGCGCGCAGCTGGGTAAATCCCAAAGAAAGTAGATGCCAAAAATATGGATAAGGTTCTGGTCTGGTCGGCATCCTGCGACGTCTCTAACCCCTTGGACTTTGGTCGGTCCAGGCCAAGCCCCTCCGCATCTTCCGCGCCACTGTCCCCCCTTTGCCTACAGGTTGAGCCGGAGGACGGGACAACTGCTGTCCATTTCCCACGTTGCTAGAAACCCTGGATCTGCCAAGTAAAGACCGCCCCTTTCGGTTCATCACTCGAGAGTCGGTTGAATCGCGTTTTGGCCAGGGTCGGGTTACTGCATATTTACCCCTAACTCAATAGTCCTCCAATTTAGAAGATTGTCCAATCTCTCGCGCGCCCGTCACGCTAATTACAAACCCATGGCCGATGTCCAACGCCAATGCTTCCCGACTTACGGCAGCCTGCAGGGCGCACTGGTCCAAAAGTCAGAACTTGCCTAATTAGGTTGCTAATCAGTACTAGGGCTACTACTAGTGTACAGATAGCAGTAATATTACTTTACAGATAGTAATTTATCTGTATAGTATTTATAAGCCCTATCTATATAAAGATAAAATCTATATAGCTTATATACACTTATATATAGACTTATATACTTATAATATATACTATTTAGTATAAGATAGTATTAAAGTGTCCTAAAAAGGATAGCTTTAACTATTTTATAGTAAAGTTACTTTATAAGTAGCACTTTTGCCTTTTTTATTCTCTTAATTTAACTATCCTCTAAGAACTGCCTATAATTAACTTTACCTTAATTAATAAAAATATCTTTAAACTCCTAAAATCCTTTACTAGTATCTAATTATAACTACCTAAAAACAATATAAACCTAACTAAGTTTATACTATATATCCTAGATATAAAACCTTTAATAAGCTTCTTTATAGTAATTATTAAAGGCTTATAGGAGTATAAAGTAAGTATATAATAGATAAAGAACTAGCTAATTTAGGACCTAACTATCTATATTAATATTAGTCTTTAGGTTACCTTATATTATAAAGTAAATATTAATAGCCTTAGTTTTTATATATACACTTATATATAATGCCTTAAGAAGTTTAACAAGAGGTTATAATTTTTATTAACTATAAAGTATACTTTATATATTAATATAATAAAGTGCTTTATTATAAAGTTTACTTTAGATAAGGCTTTTCTTAGACATAAGTAGAAGGTAATTTTAATTAATATAAAGAACCTATTAGATATTATAGAGTTCTATAGTGCTATATATAAAGCCCTTAATCTTTAAACGTTTCTTTATAAGACTTTACTTTCTAGTAAAAAAGATAGCTTTACTATTACACTTATATTTAAAATATAAATTAAACTGCCTATCTCTAAGCCTTAAGTTTTAAAAAAATAATAATTTAAGTACTACTAGCTAAAGCTACCTACTCTTGTATAGTAAAAAGAAGTCTAGCCTACACTTATATACCTTAGTACTATTTAGACTAAAATAGAACAAAAACTAACACTTAAAGCTCTAGAGGCAAGCTTATAAGTAAAATTATAAAAGTATATATACTTAAAGGTAGAAGATATAGGAAGTAAAGATTAAGAGGTAGCTATATAGGATAGTATTAAGAATAAGGATTAGATAAAGGATATATAGGAGAGTATATAGGTTAAACTAAAGGAGAGTTTACCTTCTAGTTTAGAATAAAGTTAACTACTTTATAAAGATTTACTGTAAATTAATCCTAAGTGTAATAAATTATGTCTTTACTTACTTAACTTTACTACTTTACTTCTCTAATAGAGAAACCTCTAGAGATACCTTTAAGATAATATATATCTCTAAATATTACTATAGAAAGTTATATACCTTAATATAAGGGTACTTTAAACTATAAAACTCTATAATAAGTAAGAAAGTCTCTCTAGAACTAAGAATATCTTTATAGACTTATATTATTTATATAGGTAAATATAGATTAAGATTTATATTATCCTATTTAAGCACTATAAGTATTTCTTGTACTTTTAAGAGATTAACCTTTTATATAAAATTAATTATAGAAGTCTAATTAGGCTAGTAAAAGAGTAACTAGGGCTAGCTATAGACGCTATAAGGCTAATTCTTTTATATATAGATATAATAATTATTCTAGAGGTATATAAAGTTAGAAAAGTCCTTATAAAGGAGTAGTATATAAATAAAAAGTAAGGTAATCTAATTAGAAAAAGAATTTAGAGAAAAAAGTTATAAGGACTATAGTTAATAAAAGAATCCTTATATAAAGTGTAAGTATCTTAGAATATATATATAAATAAGTAAGTATTTACCTTCTATTATATAGATTAGGCCTAATATAATTAATTCTACTAACTTTTAATCTTAATATTATAGATACTTTTACTAAAGACCTAATAATTATAAAAGGTTATAAGAATATCTATATCTAGTTAAGATAGTGTATATTTTATATACTCTTATAAGAGATACTAATGCCCTTTTATAGTAAAGGCTACTTCTATACTATAGTCTAAATAAATAGTAGAGGGTATATACTTTTATTTAAGAATAATAGAGAGGTACTAGGTAAGTATAGATTAGGCAGTATATATAAAGAACCTTATATAAAACTATATAATATACTAGGAGTATATATTAATAGTAGTATATATCTTAAACCTAAACAGAAGTAGCTTATTATAAGTATTAATTAACTAGATAAAGTTAGGCCTTAGTGTAGTCTAACCTTTCTATTAATACTAAAGCTTTTTTAGATATTCCTATATATTTTTAGGAAAAACTTAATAATTAGCTTTATAAAGGACGTCTTAGCTAATAATATAGCTATATTAGCGTATAAAAGTGTAAAAAAACTTATAGCCTAGGTCTTAGACTATATTTACTATACTATCTTCTAATAAAAGGTACTAAACTATATTATAATATATAGCTTAGAGCTATTTAGGTGTTTAGTGTTACTATAGTAAATAGTATCTTTAGATATCTTTAAGGCTATATTATAAGATTTAAAATCCCTCTATATATAAAGTAGTAAGGATATTCTAATTAGAAAAACAGTAGTTAAAAAAGAGCTTAAAAATACATTAGAGTAAAAGAACTAAGAATTATATATAGACTTTATAGTAATAGTTAATTAAAAGTAAGAATTATTTAAAAGTAGTAAAAGAAACTTAAAGTTAATAATTTTTTAATAGGTATATAATAATTACTATATAAGTCTATCTAGAATTTAACTTTTCTTAAATAAGTATAAAATACTATATAAGGTTATATAATAAGTAACTAGTCTAAGGTATTTTAGAGGAAAAAATTTTAAGATATATAGGTCTATATAAAGGTATACAAGGGAAAAATCTTTATATATAGAACTATAAGATTAGGTATCTAAAAACCTAGAAACACAAGGACCTAGGCAGGCTAAAACTAATATACAAGAGTATACAAGGGTGCCTAGGTCTATAAAAAACTAACCTTATCTACTAAACTTTACGCTTTACTATAAAAAACTAGCTAGGTATATACTATATTACCTAAATATATATATTTCTCTAAGACCTATAAACTTCTATATCCTTTTATAAGGGCCTATATCCTTTTATAAACCCCTATATCCTTTGTTATCCTCTTAACTACTACTATAAAAGTATATATAAAAGTGTTAAATTAGCTAGGATATATATAAATATATATAGATTAGGTATAACTATTACTATTACTATTAGACTAGATTAGAAGGTTAATAAGATTATTAGTACTTATATAGAAGTTAGTAAATATATAAATAAAGACTAAGGTTATATAAATATATATAATAGCCTATAGACTTAAGCTTATCTACTATAGAAATAAGTATATTACTAATATAGTATATATACTTAGGCTTAAGCCTATAGATCTATATAAGAAAGTCTATCTTTGCATAGGTAGCCTTAATAGCCTTAGACTTACGTAAAGTAAATAGCTTACTACTAAATTACTTATAATTACCTAAAACTATATATAAGTATAAGTATATATAAATACTAGCTAGAAATATATAGAACTTACTAAAGCTATAGGCACTTACACTAAAGTTATAAATATAGTTAGTATAAGTAGTAGTATTTAAGATAACTATATAAGTTATATATAGACTATTACCCTTCTAGTAACTAGTGTAAGCTTTTAAACTAGGGTATATAGTTTTATATACCTATATTAGGATTAAGTTACTGTTCTATGCGCGTTTATACTTAAGTTTACGCTTAGTATAGATACTATTAGACACTTTTATATAGAGATTAAGTATATAAGGCTATATAGATGTTAGTACTTATAGAAGAAATATATATATAAACTTATAAAAGTGTCTTCTATATTAAAGAACTAGGTAATAACTTACTAAAAAGTATACTTAATAGTAACTATATAAATTAGTATAAAATAAAGTAGAAATATATAAAATATATATATACACTTATAATAGTGTATAGTAATTTCTATATTAGTAGAATTATTACTAAGCTATATAGGAATAGCATTATTTACTAGGAGCTATATACCTCTAATCTCTTCTAGGATAAGCTTAGCTATAATATATAAGTCTATATAGATATATAGAAGTTATATAGTTAGTAATAGGCGTAGATAAAAGTATAGGGACCTATAGGATTATATAGTAATATATAGTAATATATAGTAATATATAGGGATATATAGGGATATATAAGGAAGTTATTAAATATATAAGGTAACACTAGGCACCTCTAGGAATATATAAATATATAAAAATCTATAAAAAAAACATTAGTTTAGTAATAATTAAAAAGTAAAATAAATAAGTAAATAAGATAAATAAATTAAATAAAAGTTAATAGGAGTATATAGTTAGAGGTTACTTATATACTCTAAATTAGGCGTAGGAAAAGGAGAAGAAGTTTAAAAGTAAAGGGAAATATATTTATAGTTAAGGTAAAGCGCCTATAATTAGCCCTAGGTATATACTTTTATTAGGTATATACTCTAGGGCACACACTTCCCTATTTATAGACTAATTAGATAATTAAGGTATCTAGGTAAGTAGAACTATAATATTCTAGGCTATATAGAGTAATATAAATATATCTAAAAGGATAATTTATTTAAAAGACTAATTAGTTATGTACAGGTTAAATTAATAATATGCAGTGTTTCTAGAAACTAATGGGGTAGGTGTAGTAACCGTTTAACTTTTGGACCAGTGCGCCCTGCAGGCTGCCGTACTGACTCGCTTGCAAACGCAATGCTACCTCTGCCAGGGTAGCCGGAAAATCGGATCAAAATTGCTTCGTCACCCCGCAAAGTTTTGTAACATGTCGGCCCAGGAGAGATATACACGCCAGCACAAAAAGGGGAACATAACTCAGCATGGGCTACCACCCCTCGTCGATCCATTAGATAAAGGCTCTTCACTCTTCGTCACTCGAGCTGGATCCCCCTGATGCCTTGCTGTCGTCGCCGGCCGGCTGTTGGTTGTTCTTGTTCTTTTTTTCCCCCTTCTTGCTCTTCTTCTTGTTTTTACCCGAGCCCCCGGCAGCGGCGGGAGCGGTGCTCTCGCCGAGGTCGATCAGATTATTGGTTGCTTGCGCGTTTCCGGCATTTCCAGCCGAGACGGCCTTTGAGATGTCCACCAGCATTTTCTTGAGCTCCTCGACCTCGCTGCGCAGCTTTTGCACCTCGGAAATCGTGGGGTCGACATCTAGGTTGGTCTTGGCCGTGATGCACACCTTGTTCCAACCGTCAGACTCAAAGTCGACCTGGTCTATCATTTGCTCCCATTCCTCGATCGTATCATCGTCTTCCTCGCCTCGGGCCCGGTTACTTCTAATCTCGGCGGCCGATCGCGTCTCAAAGACGGCTGCAGCAACGAGGACAGGCGAGTAGAGAATCCCCATGATGAAGTCGCTCATGCGCTCGAACTTGGACTTTTCCATCCACCAGAAGAGGCCAATAACGACTATTTCGATCAGGTTGAAAGGCGGGATGTAGACGTTCTCATCGGGGGCGCGGACGAACTGCATAGTCTTTTGCGCAAACAGCGCAAGGTACTCGTCGTTCGCGTTCTCGTAGATGTCCTCGTACGCCGAGTTGTACAACGCAATGAGGATGTTGAGCAGAACGACCTGCGCTGCGGTTAGTGAATGCAACAGGTATCCCATGAACGGGAAAGCCTTACCATGACGATAAAGGTAAAGCAGTAGTAGAGTATGATGCCAAACGGCGGCGAAAATTTGTCGAACCCGCCAAAGTCGGGGCTCTGCATGATGGCGTTGGCCATGGCCGATATGATGAAGGTAATGTCATCGGCGACGAGATCGTCGGCCAGGTCGAGGCCGACAAATGCCTCGAGAAAGCCAATGATCAACACGGCCAGCAAGGCGAAGAAGATGATGGACTCCTTCATCATGACCTTGAGGACGACGAGCATGGCGCCGAAGAAGCGGAAGCTGTCGAGGTACAGCAACAGGCGAGACCAGATCATGGGGGCACTGAAGGCCAGGAAGTTGTAGCTGAGCTCGCTGTAGTACCTCCGCGCATCTTCGTCTTCGCCATGGGTCAGGCCGATGATGCGCAGGATCAAGGACAGCGAGATAAAGAAGTAGAGAATGCCGTTGAAGGCATTCCAGAAGCCCAGGATGTGGTAGCCGGCCTTCCAGAACTTGGTGACCTCTTCGCAGATGAAGCCAAGCGTGAAAATGTACAACAGCACCTCGACCGAATCCAAGACACCCTTGGCGTTGACCGAATGAATGACACCGGTGTAGAGGCCGATGTAGACCAGGGAGATGATGACCTGCGTCGCGTTCTGGTACATGGGAGCGCGAATACGGTCGGGGTCCATGTGAACAAGGAAGGAGGGGTTGGTCTTGTCTTTGTAGTCGACGAAGACGGAGGGGTCGTTCTCGTCCTGAACCAGCCATCCCTTCCACAGGTAGGAGATACACTTCTGGTAGCCCGACGAACCAATTATTCTAACGGCGTGAAGATCGACGGCCTTTTCGATGACGTTGGCGGGAGGAGTGGCCTCGCCGTCGACGAGGATGGAGTAGCGGCGGAGCAGAACCGAGTGCATGAGGTATTGGAGGTCCTCTTCTCCCTCGATGCTGCGCAGCAGTCATGGTTAGCGCTAGGCCGGTTTTTTTTTTCTGGTGTTTTTTTTTTTTTTCTTCTCTCTCTAACAGTCTTGTTCTGGCTGATTCTCTTACTCACATCTCCTTAGCAATGACCTCACAGGCCACGGCGCGCACGCGATGCAGGTCGGCATCCCATAGCTCTATCAGTGCCTGATGCTTGAACCACCTCTTGCAGACGATGAGGCAGAAGACGACACAGGAGCCGTAGTGGGAGCCGCCAGCCTCCTTGGCGGCCTTGATGACCTTTTGGGTGATGATGGTGCTGTGGGCTTTTGTGATGTCGACCTCGTCCAGCTCACAGGGCACGGCCAGCTCAATTAGGTGGCGGAGCTTCAGGGCGACCTTTGTGACTTCGGGGGCGGGGATGGCAGACTCGAGGTGTTCGGATCGGTAATGGGGCAGGACTGGTGCGGGACAGTAGACCCTCTTGTAAGCAAGGGGAAGCGGTTGAAGAACAGGCATCGCGAGGTGGCAGGTGGAGGAGCCCAAGGGAACGCAAGTTTATGAAGAGTTACGTACGGCGTCTACGGTCATCGCGAATCCAGTCCGAATGGAAGTCGTGGTGGTGTCTTGGGTGTCGGTCCCAGCCAAGCATGCGGGAAACCCAGTTGAAGGCGGCCATGGCGAATGGCTACGAGTGAATCGCGCTCGTCGACGATGGAATTTCAAATAGTTCGGTAGGAATTTCAAGTAGTTCGGTAGGAGCGAGCCTTCCTATGCTATGGGCGATGTGTTGGTAGTCGCTGTCGTCGTTATCGTCGGTAATATCGGCGGGAGCAAGAGGCTTTCGACAGAAGCCAATTGAACAGAGACTCGCAGTAAAGCACCTTCTCTTGAGCTTGTGGCAAAAGAAGGAAGAAAAGAAGGACGTTCCACGACGGCAATGATGGTCAAGAAACACAAGAGTAAATAGAAACAAACCAAAAAGAAGCTGCGGCGCAAACTTGTTCTCCAATGAGGTGTGTAGCGCCGCGCGCCCCATTCCCTGTTTTTTGGTGGATGGCGGAGAGATAGCATAGTACCGGTAGAGAGAGCCAGGAAGCGAAGCTTGAGACTGCCTGCTAGTGCGTCGCGCCTTCTGCAAGTGACGTCGACCGACAGCGGGGCAATGCTTGTGAACGACAGGGGAGGTGGACCAGCAGCAGCCTTAACAGGACGCGGTGGGAGTTTGGTGGTGCTGAGATAATCAGGTACATCGAATGGTCGATTACGCTAGTCCTATCTAGGAATGGTCGACCCCACTGCGTTGGCGTCAAAACCTGGCTGCCACGCTTCAACCGCTCCTTCCTGTGCCCGCCCGTTGATTGAGTTCGGGTGGTCTCTTTTTTTTTTCTTTTTTTTTTCCATGACGATATTGCACAAGAACCTATCACAACCATATTCACAATCATTGACTGACCGACCCAACCATGTCGCTGCAACAGCGATGGTGCAGTGTCCGGCACAATTCCACATGAAAGGCCAATTCCACATGAAAGGCCTCTTCATCAGTGTCATTCGTTATCGCTACTTCAGTGCCAAGCCCGCACTCCTCTCGCTTTCCAACCCCATCATCACCACGCCCATCTAACAACGCCGTCGCCTCCCACTTTGTCTAACCCCCCCTGCCTATCCGTCTATTGCCATCGATTCACCGCCCCATCTCCAATCAACTCATAGGTATCAGGGCCTTTCCCTTCCTCCCATCCGACCTCTGCCTGCCTTCTCGGGCCCGGCTCGCCGAGGATAAGCCATTGTCATGGCCATGACAATGGCCATGACCAAGACCAAGATCAGGCCCATCGACTAGACAAAACGACGGCAACATCAGACTCTCGCACCCGTTGTCTCCTTCCACACATCAATCACCATGGCCGCAATGTTCTGAATTGTGTCAGGCACGTTTGGCAGATGGTGGCCTCCCGCGAACCTCACCACCTGCCGCGTGCTCTGCTCCGAACACAGCTCAATGAGCTCCTCGCTCGCCGGCTTCCAAGGGTCGAACAGCCCCACCACGTGCACCGTCGGAGCCTTGATCTTTTTGTCGTCCGGCACGAACGGCGGGTACGTCCCGCACAGGAACACCCCGAAGAGGTTGTACGGCACGAACGGCTGCCGCTGCTGCTCGAGCAACAGGCTCGCCGCCGCCCGCGCCCCCTGCGAGAACCCCATCACCCCGACGTACGGCCCCGTCTGCTGCACGTACATCTTGAGCAGCTCCATCGCCGTCTCCTTCTGCCGCTGCACCTCCTCTGCCGGCAGCGACGGGTCGTCCGTCACCCACCGCCGGTACGGTCCGCATCCCTCGAACACGGGGAGCACCCCGGGCCCGGCCTCCCCCTCGATCGGTCCATCCAAGAAGACGAATTCAAACTGCGGCTCCAGCACCCGCGACAGCCTGATGAGTTGGATCTGGAAAATCATCGCCGATGCCCCTCCGCCGTGGAGGCAGAGGATCTTGGGCCGCTCTGTCGGCGGCACGTTTACCGCATATGGCTCATACATGTTGTCCGACGTCAGCCGATGGCTTTCCGTTCTTGTTGCTATCTTTCTTTTGTTTATTTGATCTCAGAACGAGTGCTGGGACAGGCCCGACGAAAGAGGCTTGCTCGTTAATTAACGACTGAGAGGCGTCAGAGTGCTGTTTGGATCTTATGAGGAAGAAGGCTGCCGGATTTTGGTACGTGTTGTGATGCGATGCGATGCGCCGAGTCATAGGTGAGATGAGGAAGTGGCATCATAAAGCTCTCGGCCTTTTCGGGCTCTGTCATCTCGAACCCACGACGCCCGGTCCTGGTCGCATATCATCTTACATAAGCCCTACTCGCTTTTCGGCTCGGCCAACCATCTCTCGTCAAGACAAGAACTCTATTTGGTAGCATTCAGCCGGGCCGATGCCTGCCATTCGCCAAACCCACACTTTTGGGACGGAGAAAATCCTGATGAAAAGAATAGAGGGAAAAAACATGGGGGAAAAGCCGAGGCCGACGCGATTAGCTATCTGTTCTCGGGTTCCCCATGCGATCTCGGCAACCGCCAACTTTTCGTCAAACTCTCCAAGCAACCATATATTCTCTGTGCTGGGCTCGTCCGTGTACAGCGTCGTAACAGCTCGCCATCCGGTCGAACCGTAGCCCCTTCCTAGGTATTCTTCGACCACGCGATTGATTCGAGCGCTCGGGAGCGCCTGCTGCGGTCCGCCGTGTTCTCCGGGAGCTGGTCAAACCTTGTAGACCACTGCTGCTGTAATTGATCGCTTGCTCGCTGGGTTTCGATACGGTGCGCTCCCTGGTGGTTGAATAATTTAGGTCACGTGAAGCGGACGAAACTTTGCATGCCGCCCGCTGACGAACGTACCTTCTGTCACGTAACAAAACGATGCAGTTCGTTACGTGGGCAGTATCCACACTTATATCGTGACACCTTCCTTAGTCCAAACTATCCGGTCGTAGCCATGATTGAATCTCTTTAACCTGAATGCCGGCCTCTCACGAGAAGATTCTGCCAGCATAACAGGAGAATAGGCCATGAATATGGTTTAATAACTCAACTGCAAGATTCACCAAGACATTTACCCTCGTCTGGTAGACGCGCGCCCCGCCGCTTTGATATACTCAGCAACCACCGCTCGTCAGGTCCGAACTCACCCATCGCAGACTTTTCTTCGAGCTCCCTTGCGATGCTGGCCATCGTCTTTTGAGTTGAGCCAAGACACACTGCCATCAGATCCTTGCCTAAATGCTGGCTTTTTAGACATCATGATAATCAAGTCCTATTCAAGAAACTGTTCGAGGCGTGGTGCCGAAGTGGAACAGACTTCTGGCTGTCTTGTTTTGTAGGAGAAGCGCCTGATCGGCATTTCTAAAATCCTCCCACAGCCAAGGGTTGGAGGTGCATGGAAATACCAAGGTCACTTTTCAAATCTGCAACGACATGTGCTACGGAGGTAATAATAAAGGAGTACAGAAAGATGGCTTGCAGTTCATTAGAGCCCACCACTGCACGTTCCATATACAGTCAACGGAGCGCCTTCATAATTAATCAGGGGTATCTTGACATGACCATAACGGTACTTACCTTTTTCAACACACCTTGGCCTAAATTTGTACGTCAAGTAATATATAGACAACTGGGGCGGCTTTGGAATGGAAAAGAACCCTCGCCCCCTGTCGACGCCTCAAGCTCGCAAAGTCTAGCGAGTCTAGCATCCCCGTTTCCTGTTGAGGCTAGAGATAAACCCACGTGAATTTCAGTAAATGAATTTTCTGGCAATTTTTGTTGTTATCTGGAGAGTCAATGCATGCTTCAGCCGAAGGTGAGTATGTGTGGCTTGGGGGACGACCACAGATCAAGTGCTGGCATGAGACATTGCCATTCTCTACCTTGGGTTGGTGGCTTTTCCGGAGTGCCGCAGCCGCTGGATCAAGACCCAATGTGCCTTTGTCTCATCCATGTCTTATCCTCCCCCCCCTCTTCCTTACGTCTCTGGCGGTGCATTTCCACGAGTGATCGAGTTGGGTTCACACTTTCAACCAAGTTACACGCGTCCTGCGTTGAATGGCAAACTGTTGTTTTAACCCTAGAAACGCCACGTTTCGTAAGCAAACCGCCTTGGTCCTCCCTTTCCAAATAAATTGCCAGAGGCATAATTTCAAAGATCACTATACATATGCTCAAGCCTGGCTTCCAGGGAGCACACCCATTCACGCACATACACACATACATTCTACGCCATCCAAAATAGCTCGTGCCTATCCCTCCAGCTGTAGACCAAAGTCAGGAATTGTTCGACTCACTTTTGCCCCATGCCTCACCTCAATTCTTCCCTCGACATAGCATCACCCCCCTTGGTCGGGCTTTCTCTGATTTGATCTTTGTTCTAAACCCATGGGATACGTTAGGTAGCTTGGCCAACCCTGATTCTAGGGCCTGATCTCATCCAGTTTCAGATGCTACGCCTCGGGAGTCGAGAGACGGATGGACGTTACTAAATAATCACTGAAGCTAGAAGGCATATGCTACCTGGTTTGCACCCGCCACCCGTCAAAAGACCATCGCCCTGTCCGCCTCCAGATAAGAGACTTTCGTTTTTAGTAAAAAGTATCACCTTTATTCTTGGATGTTCCCATTCCTTGTCCATCCCTAGCTCGGAGTAAGACTGACAGCACGTCCTAGTTTCCTCAGCCTCTCTTCGCTTTTGATATCATATTCACCGTCAAACGAACACTAATATTCATTAATATTCTCAGTAGACGTATTTGGCTTCTCAGTATTGCTAATTTGCCCCTTCTGTACTAACTTTATGTTACACTTTAGGCCCACCATCACCAAGAATTTTGTTAGCACTGAATATTACATTCCAGAGGTAGTTCTCCCTGTTACAGCCTCTGCGCAAAAGCCACAAAGGTAAGAATGAGGCATCAGCTAAGCGGACTTGCCCACCCCTTCATACTTACCAAGGATTATGATTATAGTCATTACGTACTCTAAGGACGCTGTTCCTTATCTAATATGAATTCTGTACCCCAACTATCCCTGAGAGCAACATTAGCACAGAAGATTACATTTTCAAGGCAATTTACCTGTTTTAATGGTTGTAGGTAAATTGACGGCCCCCTTTTGGTATTTTCACGGCCCCCCCCTCCTCAGTCTAACGGGCGGCTAGAAATACCATATTCTGTTACGCGAATTCTGACTAAAGCTGACCCTAATCCGAATCCTAACCAACCCCAGCTATTCTAACCATTCTAATTAAAATCTTCTCTACGGTTAGGGTGATTAGGGCTGGTTAGGATTCTAGTCAGGACTCGGGTTAGGGTTAGAGTTAGTTAGGGTTAGGGTGACAGAATACAGTATTTCTAGTTACTCCGGATTGGTCGCTGTGGCTGTGGCGAATGCCTGCTGAATATGGTTAGCTTTACCAGACATGGTTAGAGGGCCGTAAATCTACCAAAATAAGGCCATCATTTTACCCGCAACCGTTCTCATTACCGTCACTAAGAAGGCGAGACTAGCTTAGCTGATGTACCTATCCCTTCATATTTTCCGCAGAAGTATTGTTGGATTCCATCCATCATTCCTTCATCTTTCATCTCTCGAATCAATTGATCCAGGTGATATAGAATACAAATACAATACAGTCTGCTCACCTTGTCCCAACCATCTTTACGTTCTTCTATGAAGCAACAGTCAGTCAGTACGTCCTCCAGCTGAAATCTATCACGATCAGTCAAGATGATTCAGACTCCACGGTACCTCTCGTTTCTTCTCGTTTGTGCATCAATTCTCCTCCTCCTCGGGACGCTGCACATGTCGGGTGACAAGGTCCCCAAAGTGCTCTCTCCGATAAACCCATGGTCTAGGTACGTTTCCCCGATCCAAGACTTCCTTCCGCATCTATTTCCAGTTCTTCTGTGCCATCAATACTAATGCTTCTAGTACAGTTCTCCACAATCCGATGGTCAGAAAGGTGCGCAAAACATCGTTCAGGGCACGCAAGATGATGCTCCGCATGACACACAAGGAAACTCACCTGTAGCTGCCCCAGCCTCGAATAAACCGATCTTTGGAAGCAAGAACCACGACAACCGACCCACGTTCACGGATTTGGCTCACAAAAGTGGTACTGATAAGGTGACGACTCACAATTACGGTTTGCTGTACGACAAGTACCTTGCACAGTTCCGCGATGAGTCTGTAAAAATGATTGAGATTGGTTTGGGATGTGGCATGGTAAGAATCAATGGTCCCAACAAGCTTGTCAATGATGGCTGTGTGCTGAAAATGAGAAAACTATATAGCCTTACGGACCCGGCGCTTCTTACCCCATCTGGACCACGTACTTCCCGACTATCCAACTCAACATTGTCGAGTACGATGAGGAATGCGGTTCTGTCTGGGCGGCCCAGAACCCAGAAGCCGTCATCTTCTTCGGGGACCAGTCTTCTGTGCCGTTTCTCCACCACGTTGGCGCCGAGGTCACAGCTGATAGGCTGGTGGACATCATTGTCGACGACGGCGGCCATACTATGGACCAGCAAACGACGTCTCTTCAGGAGCTATGGCCGTATCTTCGTCCTGGCGGCGTCTACTTCGCCGAGGATTTGCAAACAAGCTTCATGGATAAGTACGGTGGCGACAGTACCAGGACCAATCTCAACAAGAAAACCTTTATCCGCTGGATTCACGAGCTTGTTGACGATATAATGTCTTCACCGGAGGGAATTACACCAAAAAACGCTTGGTCGTCAGAAATTGCAAGCATCGACTGTATGGCAGAGATGTGCGTGTTGACCAAGAAGGAGAAGGGCGAGAGGTAAAGAAAATAGATAGATAGATGCATGGGTATTGATGTTTACCCGTGCGTGGATAGAATGCTATTATGAAGCCTCGTCACTGGCCATTGGACTTTAAGTCTACCGATTCTTACCACGACGTTAGTTCCCAGTTTTCTTTTGCCACCAGTTGGAGCACACAACAGGGTATATAAGAATAGGAGTGAAGGATACTTAATCATATAACACTAAAGACGTGAAAGAATACTCCTATATATAGGCAATTAATGCGAGTAATAAGTGAAACACTATGTAATGAAGCACATGACGAAGCTGACGCCAAGTGCCAGTTATGTACTAAGCTATCGTGACAGCTTTCCCACGTGTAGTTTCTAGGCTAACATCCATCACATTCACCATACACATCGGCTCGAGGAAAGAACTTATGCAAACGCTCCCCAGATTGAAGATATTTTGTTCTGTTTTCTACCACTGGACAAGAGTATACTCGTCCCCACACTAGCCACATTCTACCTTTGAGATTAATCGCTGGCTACTAGTTACTTTGATGATGCCGCCGTCATTATTTCCGTCTGTTTTCATTATTACCTGATTTAACTATAGTTCCCCCGTCTATCGGTATACTCTGATGGGTATGGTGGCTGATTCGCAAAATACCATTGGACGAACCATCAAAGACTTGATGATCATGCAATGCTATTACCAGTGAGTTCAGACACTCTCAAGCATGTTATTTGCTAAAGGCCTATGAGCTTAAGCCCGCTAGCAACAAGATCTCATCCATCACCTTCTTTAGAGGGTCGAATCTTCCTGCCTCTTTCTTGAGCACGTTCGCTTGTTTTCGATACCTGTCATCACCCAGCACCTTTGTAATGGCAAGGTGAATGTCCTTCACAGTCGGCGGAGACTCAACCATATACACACCCAAGCCAGACCATTCAACTCTTCTCCCAATGACCGGCTTATCAAACACATTGCCGGATTGTACCATAGGGACGCCGTTTGCAACTGCATGCTGAAATCCTCCATATCCACTATTGGAGACGAATACGTCGGCATGTGCCAGAATTGCGTCATATGGAAAGTAGTCGACAATCCTGGCATTGGAAGGCATCTTCCCGTTGTTGAAGCTGCCAGTCTCCAGAGTGGCCCCAGCCACGCATAAACAGGCAACGACCAATACATCATCCTGGCATGCTAGAGCTTTCATCGTAGGAATGATCAGTTCCTGGTGATCCAACACTTCTGTGCCCTGTGCTACAAAGACAATTTTCTTTCTGTCCAAAGTTGGCGGGTGAAGAGTCGCGCTATTGGACAGGATCTCGCTGAACCAGCTTGGGTATGTAAGGTTTGGCGGCAAGGGCTTGATCGGTAATGTGCCCGCGAACTTGATTTTCTCCGGCCAGTCTGACGATGGAAATTCAAGGCTTGGGAGGCACAGTTGAAGTGTCGTGTCGTGGCAGATTGTTGACGCATCCCAAAAGGGGTGTTGGATCGTGGGCGAAAGGTCATCGTACAAGGATTCGACATCCTTGGCGCAGCCCATCATCGCCAAAACCCATCTCGCACGCTCTTCGGCAGCAGCATTCCAAGTTTCTTGAATGGCTTGCATATTCCGCTTTATTCCTCTTTCACTGTTGTCGAAGGGCAATCCTGATCCCCAAAGAGGTCTCTCAGGGCTGGTCCAGAAAGTTGGCACAACTCCGATCCCGATTGTTCTGACCTCTTCTCCCTCGTCAAATCCTTCCGGCAGGTCGGTCTGCAATCGCAGAGCCAACGTTCCAGAGAAGCATGTATCCGAAAGAACGAGGGTGTGACATCCAGGTTGCCGCCTGCGAATGGCCGCCAGAGCGAACCTTATCGACTCCAGACCGCTCGGTAAAAGTGAAACAAATCCACCATCGAGGGACGCAGCAAGGCGTACTGCAGGGCTTGGGGCATGCGCGATTTTTGGCCAGCGAGTTGCGTCGTCAAGCGTTCCCCATAGCCCAAGGATAGGGCTGAAATGGGCACCAGCTGCTTGTATTGTTTCTTGCCATCTCTTTGTTCCCAGAATAGTGACATTGAAGCCGTTGTCGAGCAGGTGCTTGCTTATTTGGAGCGCGGGCCGCATATGCCCCTCTCGTGGGGGCACGGCATAGAGAATATGCGGTTTTCCTTTTGCTTTTGGACTGTCAGTCATCGCAATGAGGTGATCAGAATGACAACTTCAGTATACGCTTGGTCAGAAGACTTGGTAATCGCTATACCTACTCCAATTGATAATCAGACAAGACGAACTGTTCAGATGGACGTTTTGACAAACTTTAAATACATAGCTACAGCATAAAAAATAATAGACAAGGGACCCTGCCGCATTTTACCAAATTGTAGTCCAATAAGAGGCCGCTAGGATGAACCACTGGACTCTTCAAGCGCCCATGTAGTGCTCAGCGAGTCAGGTGCAATGCTACATTTGGTTTTATACAGAGAAGCCGTGGAATGCAATCAGCCTTTTCCAAGTTTGATAATTGTCGAAAGGGCTAGATCAAACCAGAGGGTTTACTTTTTTGCTCACAACCCTCAGCATCGGATGCGGACTTAGATCTAGTCTCTCCCCAGTAGTAGTTGGCGATCGAGCTTCCATATTGCAGTAGTCTTGTTGCGACGGATACGCGGCAAGGTTGTTCTCGATCCGAAATCCTCGGCTACTTGACTCGTGAAACCAAATAGGTAGATCAGTAGATAAGGATTGAGAGGATTATGTTCCCGTCGGTTTCAACGACACCAAGCCTTCCGGACAACTTACAGCTGTTAGACTCTGAGTTTACTACGTAAATCCCTCTTCCAGCCACGAAATAATAACCCAACTCTCTATCCAAGTACCGATCAATGGCAGTGTTCGGATATTGTTCGGATACTGACCTTATTATAAGCCTTAGTGAGCTTTCTGTTGTTGAATCCGGGAAGCTTATACCGCCCTACCTCCCCCCACTCGCCATACCCGAGTAAATAAGCTTCTTCTGTGCAGTGAAGCGCGCAGTGTGCGGGCGTTGGGCAGCACGAGGTCAGGAGAGTCGGGGATGCACGCCCGCAGTCAACCTCTCAATATTGCATTTAGACTTTGTTCTATCTGGGAGCCACCATGCAATATCTCCTCAGCCTGGTAGAAAGTCGTAATGTTCGTGCCTCAAAGCCGCCGGATCGTACGGCGCGTTTGAGGATATATCAGAGCTTCTCTCCCTTCACCGACTTTCGATAAACCTATCCCAAATCCTGACCAATACAAAGATGCTATTTCTCCAGGCATCGAGACTTGCTGGATAACGAAACTGCCTCCACTCATTCCCCAGTCCCAGCACGTGTATCCCTTCAACCACCTCGCGACTGCGAAACGACCATGCCTTACCCCACACTACTCAATGCGATATGTCGATCGTAGAGGGGGCAGCCCCGCCGCCAGAAGGCGTAGTACCCGACTTGCAACACCCAGAAGACGTTCTGCACACTATCAATCTTGTATCGCAAATCCTCTCCGTCTCGGTCGTAACCTTATTCATGCTGCTACGTATCTATGCTAAAGCATGGGTTGCCCCGCCGTTCCATGCCGAAGATTGTAAGCCTTATCATTGCCGAATTCCTGCATCGTGGTGTTTGCTGACACTTCGTAGGGGTGGCTGTGCTGGCGTGGGTAAGAGACGGGTCAATCGGTCTTGAGGAAGGAAACATATTAATCGACGACTAGGTATTAACGCTGGGGTATAGCTCCACGGCGCTCGTGAGTGAGTAGTTCCACACTATCTGTTTTTTTTTTTTTTTTTTTTTTTTTGAGCTGACTCTTGCGGCGCAAGTGAGTCACTACGGCGGTGGATATCACATCTACGAACTGTCGAAAGAGAATTTGGAAGGTTTCATGAAGGTAAGATGACTTTTCCCGTACGTGGCGGAAAGCCCACGTTAACATCCTCTCTGGGGTTATATGCCGACACCCTTGTATACGGCCCAAACTCATTCTTCACGAAGGTCGCACTTCTTATGATTGTGATTAGAGTCTTCAGTTTTCACCAGAAGACGAAAATCGGGATATACGTAACGATCGCTTTTATGGCCGGATATTACGTCCCCGTCTTCTTTCTGAAAACGTTTATTTGCCAACCCATCGGCGGATTCTGGGACCCGAATTCTCACGCCACTTGTCTCGACCAACGAGCAATATTTGTAGCCGACACAATCATCAGTGCTGTCACCGACTTGGCTGTTCTCATCATACCGATCCCTACCGCAGCAAGCCTCCGGATGTCATGGATGAAACGGTTGAAAGTTATGGGTATGCTCAGCGCGGGGGGCATCGCTACGGCAGCGAGCCTCGCCCGGATGGTCATTGTGATTAGAATGCAGGAGACAAAGGATGAAACCGTCGACTTCATCCGCTTCAACCTCCTTGGGTATGTTTGTCAAGGCCCCAGTGCCGCTTTGAACTTTAACAATCGCCGACCATGAAGACTGATCGTACAATCAGGACCGCGGAGGTGAGCATAGGGATGATTTGCGCATGTTTTCCGGCTGTTAATATTCTCCTCACACGTGGCTGCAAGCAGACGCAACAATCAAGTCGCTATTACACCAGCAGCAGCGTCGTCAAGAGCCTCAAATTTCTTGGAGGAAGCAGGCTTCGTACACAAAATATGACAGACCTACAGACAGTGGAAATGACGGCGGCAGTAGAGGAAGCGCGTGAGCCGCTGCCGCCACCACCACCGAGAGATTGCATATTCGCGATTGAACACATAAGCCGTCTAACCCCGACCTTACAGCGCAGTTGGAATTCGAAGGAGAACAGCACTGACGAGTGGTTTGCAAACCTATGCACCTCGCCTTTCTCGGATCCCGGTGCTCCCGAATGGGCTCGAAAGGGGTCTCATGTTTGACTGGGGTACACAATAGATCATTTTGGATTACGGATATTCGTGAGGGATTGGGGCTTTACTTCATCAAGCGACTACTAAAATACGACTAATGTAGCATAACAGGGGGCCTTGCTCCGAAAATATGACAGAGTTCACCTGGCAGTTCAGGGCATCCTCCAGGAAAAGACGAGTTCTATTTGTAAATGCCGATTGGTACGAACCATTTTCCCTTGTTCAGATTCCTTGCTCAGTGACGAATGCTTCCAGAACTCGGTTGACCGCCGTCCAAACCCATCATGCCATGTGTGTGTTCTTTAGCGGCTACAACTACCTAGCTGGGCACAGATTCGAGACATTTGGGAATGGCAGGATGGCGCAACGTTTGCGTGAGTTAGAGTTTGCAGGGTCGTGGTCCACGTTGAGATGGCTGTCGACGAGGCGTGTGCACACTGGCGCAGTTTCAAGAGAGTCGTGCGTTGAAACCACCAGCGAAGACCGGAAAAAGTTGCGAATCCGGCAAAGATTACTCTAGACCATAACTGATAGCGATCTAAACTGCGAATCCGACATGAATACCCTTCACATCAGCGGACTGAATCACCGGTAAGACAATGGCGCGCGGAATTCCGGATCCGACTGTAATGTCGTATTACTGTGCGCGGGTGCGACCCTAAGAGGCGGATGGGTGCTGTAGTTTTCCAAGGACTGGATTTTGTTTTGTCTGTCATGGGGAGTGCCACGACGACTTTTCCTCCGCGTCTCTTACAATATCATCCCAGGGAATGTAAGGCGTCAATCAATTGCTGCCCGCAACTCATGGGATTGATTCTGCGACAAATTATTCATGTGAAACACAATCAATCCCCGCTCCTTGTAACAATGTCGAAGCTCAGAGGGCCAGCCTAGCTATCTCATGGTGCCATTAGATGAGTCAAGACACCGCCTCGACCGCGAAACTAAATGAGAAGCTGTTATATTGAAGATTTGATGAAAGTCGCCGACGGGATATAGCACCAAGGCCGTAACGGTCAACCCGGTTTGTAATACCGGCAGTTGAGATTGGGTTGCTGCTGCATTTAGTGAAAAAGCCAAGTCTGGGAATCTTACGATCGATGTGAGCGGTGACACGGGCATGAGGAAAATGGCTATCTCGTTGAAGAATCTTGAGTTTATCTAGTTTGCCAATAAGACATTACGACGCGCCATCTCAGTCGTGTGTCCGGAAGGACCGGCAAAGTGATCGGAAGGATCGGCAAAGTGTCCGGAAGGACCGGCAAAGTGTCCGGAAGGATCGGCAAAGTGTCCGGAAGGATCGGCAAAGTGTCCGGAAGGATCGGCAAACTCACGTGGCAGACGCCATCTATAGCACAACAAGACATAACGCAGTCATCAAGAAGCCAAAATCAATGACCTTTTTTTCAAGCACGAGCTATAACCATGCAGGGGTCCAATCTATCAAGCAGTTACAGGTACCCGATGTATCCGACAAAACGTCAACCTTGATACCATGGGTTGCTTCATTACTCATAGCACCGATGCAACCGAGTCAACAGAAACATGCGTAGGGCTCAGGATTCCCCATCCTAGTTGGGAAAGTGTTGTTGGGACCGAGTTTGGGTCACCCAACAGGCCGAGCACGCAAAAGAAAAGACGAGTTTTACTTGCTATCTGCTGCCCGACAAACGTCGAAGTCCACTACTGATATAACGTGGATCACATTCCACGTGGCTATTGTGGAAGGTTCGGTTCGGTTCAGCTGACACCCTGAAGACAGGTCTCAACTCTCAAATAGGGTCACAACTTGAGAGGACTGATGCACAATCGCCAAGCCTCTTTGCGCAAAGAACTGACAGACCGATTTTAGGATTGTTGACAGTGGATGTCCATGTTCTTCCTTCTCCCGACCACGACCATGAAGGGTAGCCGGGCCAAATTCAGACTTGCTCAGCTGAACTCCGCAGCGCTCAAAGAGCGGCTTGGCGATCATGCACCAGATAGCGTTGGGGTAGCTAAAAACAGAGCGATGAAACAGAAATCACGCCACCCGCAACGGTCATCGAGTTCTTATAGGACCGGAGATTGGCCCGCAACAGGGGGAAGGGGGGCGGAGGGAGGGGGCGTCGGACATTGCGCCCAAGCTCATCGGACCCTTTGTCGATGGACGCAACGGAGAGGCTTATTCCTTGGACGGACACAAAGCTTCCAGGGGCAGAAGTTTCGCAGACGAACGTCGGACAAACAAGCCGACACCCAAAACTCGCAACTTTTGTTTCAACCATGACCAATCCCGAAAGAGGCCGACTTATCTCGGCTCGGCTCGGCGAATGGCTTTGGGTAACGCGACTCTATGAGACAGTCAAGCGCCAGGAAGATGCGAAGACTGTATCAAAACCATAGTTCTGGACAACGGGGACGTTCAGCTCTCTACGAGTTACGCCGACGATATGTGAAGGAAATGGACGAAAGATTGGCTGCAGACTAAGCACAAAGCGGCGGATTATTATTATTATTGTTGTTGTTGTTGTTGTTGTTGTTAGTTGGACAGGAGGCGGTAAGAACGTGGTTGTCATGCGGTCAGAGGAAATCCCCTGAAGATCACCACGAGGTCCTTGTAGGTGAGCGTCCCTGGTGACTTCGACCTGTTTTCAGTACGAACGGCAACTTGTGCCGCAGACGCGCGCATCTAACTCGAGTTGCGGCCGTGCTTTATAAACGCGGACTCGTGGTTTCGGAGGAGAGCAGAGACCCAGGGCGAGAGACGCAGGCGGTGCGCTAAGGTGCCCGCGCCAATCTGGACGTGATCTTCTTATATGCACACGCAAACCCTACACCGGTCCAGCACTAGGGGAACACGGTTCCTGTTTGATGAGGGACACTGCTAGTTACCACAACACCTGTAAGGTTAGCTTGAACCTTTTCCTCACCCATGTCATCGTCCTGATCTGCTTTACTCGATCTCCTCCGGCTGAGATGATGTCAGTGACGGGACTTTGAATCTCGAGTGTTGGCGCGAGAGAAGGGAGGGAAGAAGGGGGTTTCCTGCAGTACGCCCGCCATCCATGTTCTGAAGCTCCGGCATGTCACACACCGCGTCGGGGAGCTCAAAGCCCTTGGGCGCCGTGGTGATTCCGAACTCGACCAGGCCGTCGCAGTTTTGGCCCCAACAGCTGCGGTCCGAAAACCTGACGATGCGCTCGTATGCTTGCGGTTCTAGCACGACGTGTCATGGTTAGCTCGTTGTCACCGCCATCGACGCAGAAAACACCTGACACAAAGCCGGAAAACTCCGGACCGGGAGACGGGAACCTTTTGACGCCGAGAAAGAGAGAAAGAAAGAAAGAAGGAAGGGGGGTGGAGTGTGCGTCTGTGTGCGCGCCCACGTGGCCTTCAACTTACCCAAAGATACCGTTTCGGGCTCACTGCCGTCCCCCGACAGCTTACCCCCGGCCTCGCCGCTGCTCAGGTAGATCCTCACCCCCCACAGGAAGTTGTTGTCCCAGTAGCAGTTAACAGGCAGACACTTTGCAGGTCAAACCTTAGCATCTCAGACTATCTTAAAGTACTGACCCACCTCCTCTTAAGTCACTTCTGTCCCTACACCACTAACTTTAAATCTTTAACTCCTAAGTTAACAAAAAAAGAAAAAAAGTTTTTCTAATAGTATATACTATAGCTTAAGTACTCTTAGTTTTATATAGAACTTTGCTAGAGGTAAATCTCTCTAAAAAGTTTATTTATACTACTATATTCTAGATAGTACGTTAAGCTAATAGAGGTATCTCTGTTTTCTTCTTTTTTTTCTAGTAAAAGGGTAAACTAGTCTATGCGTAGGTCTATACAGGATTAAGCGAGAGACTTCAAGAGGTACTTTAATGACTCAAGTATTGCCCCGCAAAGTGTCTGCCTGTTAACCGCTACCGTCGTCCCTCGCCACCTCAACCCTGACAATCTCCTCGCCCTCCAGGACATGGACCTCCTCAGACGCGTGGCCGCCATACACGTGCGCTTCGCCTACATTCCACCTCTCCACCCTCGGACCGCAGTTGACGCGCTAGTCGGAGGCACCCCGTCAGCACATCAACACATGAAGCGCGCGCGACGGCGTCGTCCCTCCCGCGCCGCGTGAGCAGTACTGCCCAGGCCCAGAAGTCATCGTCGCCGTCGTCGTTGGCCCCGTTCCCTTTCTCGAGCGCTCTGGTCGTAACGGCAAGCTTCCGTAGCAGCACGTCCGAGCCGGGGACGCGTAGCCCAGCGCGAGGTTCTGGTTGGCCGAGAAGTGCGAGTCGATAACCAGACCGGCCACGATGGGGCGCGACGAGGCGTCGAAGGGTACCCCGTGAGCGGCGAGGGCCTCGTGGAGGGAGTCAAAGAGCTTGTCCATATACTGGGCCGACTCGTTCTGCCGCGCGACCTCGGCGTCCCGGATCTGCGCCGTCGTCTTGTCGGACCGGACGACGTGGACCCTGGCGGACGAGCGCATCTCCCTGCTTTCGAAGAGAGCGGCTTCGTGTAGACCGTCGAGGAACCCGCAGCTCGTCGTGTCGGCGGTCCACTCCTCCTCCAGCCGGAACGAGCGGCGGGCGGGTAGTCGATGAGCAGGGGGCTGTCTTTTGGGACCACGATGGCGAGGTGGAGAGGCGGTGCCTGGATGAGGGGGGCGTGGGTCAGGTCCAATCTTACCCGTACTAGAGGAGCGGGCAATGGTCAGAACGTTGCGCCCAGGAGATAGCACGGCGACGATCTTAGTGCGGTTGTCTCCGACGGGCTACGACTGGATCGGGAACGTGGTTTTGGTGCCATCGTGAGTTTCCACGGTGGCGAAGGCAATGGCAGACTCGTCACCGGTGTAAGTTCCCTTCGCAATATACAGCGCTACGTAAAGAGGATGCGTCCGTGGGCTACCGTCAATGACTAGGGCACCCGGTGTCTAAAGTACCTGATGCACCGTCTTGCTTTGTTCGGAGTTGTCAATGTTGAGCCACATGCTGCTGAGATTGGGCATCTGAGCGATCGAGTGCTGTTCGAGGCTTTCCGTCTTGTCGTAGGGAATGTACATGGTCCAAGTGGCTTTTCAGAGCTTTGAGATGCGATATACTGACAGCAGTGACCACTCACTTACTTCACAGACGATCAAAGGACGACGTGAGACGAAATCGCAAGACCAGAATGCATGCAGTAACCACCAGGGACTCCATCTCCTATTTATGCCCATAAACTAAGACTCTATTCCATTCTTTCTCTGGATGTCTATGTAAGGTAGGCAAGATGAACCTCTCAGCAATCCGGGCTTATGCTAAGCAGCCTCGGCCATGATTGGCTCCCCGCGCTACCGGACCCGGGTCTGTTTAACCCCCGGGACCTAAACCCCGGGTCAGACCGCACCTGTTCCGGAATCATTGATTGCAAAGCGACAAACCCTCGGCCAGGCCGCCACGGCATCCGAGACTATGATGGTCGAAAGAAAGTGCTCATGTTTTGTGTGAGTGTTCGTCTAATTACAAAACGCCCATGAACAAAAGCAACTGGGTATCTTCCATCCACCGCAAGCTAAATCGAAAACCGCTTTTCACCGTTAAGCCCGGTTTTCGGGGCAGCACTCCGCAAGTCAACGCCGATAATACAGCTCGAGACCAAGTTCGCCTATGCCGTTCCCTTCCTCAAAGAATCTTACCAGTCACAAGAATACGAATACTTAACGACATATCTAGTAAAACGGCTCGCTCTTGACAGCCGCTAGGTCGCCGCCGTCACCGACCTTCAAAGCCAGCACGTCTTCCAAACCAGTTTCATGCTGGTCGGCAAATGGATCACCCTCGTCTTCCGGTGTATGCAGAGCCTCTGAGACGTCCTTGGAGCCGGAACGCGCAAACCACTGGCCCGCCGTCTCCAAGATGGGACGCATTTCGGCCCGAAGCAAACGCTCAGAGCGCGGGAGGCTGCTGTGCTGGGCGTTGTTGTCGACGCCCACAATCACGGCCAAGTAGTCTCGCGCTAGCAGGTTGTAGATGTCCTGCACTTGCTGCGTAATCTCATCCTCGACGCGGCGACACAACGCCCGAAGCTGCTCTTTAACACTATCGGTGGAGTGACGGAACATGGTGTGTCGGGCGTTCTCAACGTGGTTGACCATGTGACTCTTCATACGAGCGTAGGAGCCCGGGCCTGTAACCATCAAAAGTCAGTGGATGCCGAGGCAGGCAAGGGTTGGGACCTGGCCAGAACGTACCAGACTCGGCGACACATATATTGTACGCTGGCTGCATTTCCTGCTCAATGACCGGGTGAAAGCCGCGGCTTGCCTCGCGCTGCAGCTCTTGGACAACCGTTTTAATCATCACGGGAATCTCTTTCAAACGAGCTGTGTGTGCTCGCAGCTGATTGCTGAGCATGTTGATCCCAGCGTGGTTATTGCCGCGCTCCAGCGAACCCGAGACGGCATTGCGGTGGAAGTCTTCCAGCAGCAAGCGAGCGCTTATGGCGAAACTTTCGAGGGCCCGTGGAAGGCGGCGCTGAAAAGCTCGCTCCCACCCGGTAGCGAGCTGTCGGGAGATGGGCTCAAACAGCTCTGCATTGAAGTCGCGAGGTCCAGAGGCCCCAGTATACACGCCGGCTCGGCGGCAGGTTGCCTTGTAGGTGGCCCAGAACATACCGCCTTCGCTACGATGCGCCCCCCAGCCCGATGCCGTGGGAACAGCAGCATCTGAAGCGGCCGGGATGGACTGGTCGAAGAAGTCATAGATGCTCTCGGACAGAGCATCCTTGATGGCAGCGACACACTCGTCGACTGCTTTGGTGAAATCCTGGTGCGAGACTTAGTGAATGCTTGGTCTTACATGTCAGCTACCAACGAACCTTTTCCAAACTAGACAATTGGGCTCTAAGGGTAGTCTCCTTATTCCACTTGTCTCGGTCCGTCATCTGAGCCTGAGTTCCATCATTGGCAGCCCACATCCGCATGGAGTTGAGGAGCTGTCTCAGGTCGTTGAGGAAGCGACGGCAATTGGCAGCCCGACCTCCCTCGGTAAGCTTTTTCGCGTGCTGTTGGAGTTGTGGGATCTCGGTCTCGTTAACGTCACGGAAGCCCTCGTTGTTGAAGTCATCCTTCTGCAGCCTGCCTCTTATCTTCTGATAAGCGCGGCTGCTGACGCAGAACACTGGCAGATTCCGAGCAACCTCGTCGTAGTCGCGGATGTCTTCGTCGGGGTTGAAAGTCTGTTCATTTTCCTCGATGGCAGCCTCTTGGTCCAGCCTATGGTAGTCAGTAATCGCAGTTAGCAGAGCCAAGGTGGAGGAGACAGCTTACTCTTTGATGCCCATGGCGAAGTCTCTTTGGATGGCACCCTTCGCATATCCATTTCGGCCCTGGATGCAAATCGACTTGACCTTGCCCAGAAGTCGCCCCTCCTCTGACTGAATCTTTTTTATTTCCTCTCGGATGTCGGAAAGCCTTGCATCCACCTCCTTGCGACTCTGACGGATCTCCTTCCTTAGATTCTTAAGATCAGCCAGCTTTTCCTGGATCTTATCCTCGGTCAAGGGCTGTCGATTCTCGTTATCGGGGTTGTTTTCCTTATCACTATCCGAGTTGAGATCCGAGTCGTCCGGGCTATCGTCGGAATCAGACGATCTACGGTTCTTGCGGCTCCTGGACGAGGACGATCCGCGCTTGCGTTTCCTGCTATTCTCCGAAGGGGCGTAGACAGTCTCGCCGTCTGCACACTTGTTTGCAAGTTCGTCCCACTTGTCCCAATCGCTGTCGGTCTGCTCAAGACATTCGATGAGATCTGCCTTTTCATCTCTGGCGTTGCTAAGTTCCTGCTTAAGGTCTCGAAGCTTGCGTCGAAAGTCTTCAATCTTGGCCCAGGATTCAGATATGTCGGATTCAATGTCGAGACTCTCGGCAGCTTCAGTCACTGAGATGTCGTCTGTCTTGGAGCAAATGAAGGTAACGGCCGAGTATATGCCGTCGTACTTGAGCTGGCGCTTGAAGGAGTCGCCCAGGAGGGACTTGGCGGTCTTATCGTCGACTGCACGGTTGATGGGGGCGACGATCCAAAGTCCGGTGCAAGACTTCATGTAGTTCTGAGCAACAGCGGCCCTGGCGACGTTGGAGTCTTGCACGCCTGGCAGGTCGACAACGACGGCACCAGTGGACAAGGCATTGGCCTTGGTGAAGATGCGGACCACTTTGATCAGTGGCCAGAACTCCATCTGTACATTCTTTTTGCTGTGCGGATTCTTCTCCTTGCTGTCGACATAGCGCTGCATGCTAGCATAGAGATCCTTGGCCGTAGTCGCCGTGAGCTTCTTGACGGTGCCCAGAACGCGGGCGACTGCGGGCTCGTTGGCCAGTTTCTCGGGGCTACTTTCGGCAATCATCTCCTTTGTCTTGGAAGGGTAGACAGCCCTGATCTTGGCGTACGCGATACCCGCCTCGCTGTCTTCGTTGGTGCAATCGCGCGAGATGTTGCCGCTGTCGTCCAGAAGATCAGTAAAGAGTGTCTTGAGCTCTTTCTTCCAGTCTTCTAGTGATATGAACTCGATTTCGGAGCGGTAAAGCTCCTCGGGATTCTGGGAGTGGTTGTAGGAAATCTCAGTTGGGGAAGCGGTACAAGCGCGCAGGCAGTTGGTAGGAAGAAGCCGCTCTTCGTCGAGCAATGCGTTGATAACGGAGCTTTTGCCTGCGCCCGTGTTGCCGACGACGCCGACAATAGTCTTGGGTGGCTGAGAGCGGCTCTGAATATCGTTGATGGCCTTTAGCCACGTGGAGCCTTGGGTCTCTGGAAGTGAGGCTGTGAGGCCGAGAGGAACCTTGAGGCTTTCGAGCAGCTCCATGCCGATCTTGACTCCTTTCTCGAGAATCTCGGGTGATGTCTCTGTAGCCCACTGCTCGAGGGAGTCCACCTCGTGAGACTCTCTTTCCTCGGAGTCTTGGGGAGAGATGGGCAATGAGGCCGCCGTCGAAATCGAATCATTGTGAGCTGGGATAACGGAGTTCACGTCAGGATGGACTTGTTCTTGTTTGATATCCTGCTTAATCTCAGCAGAACTTGGCTCGGCCTTGATTCGGCGGAGCGGCGTGTCGGGTGGAAGAGTCGCCGCCGATGACGGGGCTGTAACATCTGGAGAAGCTACATGAATGGAATCGGCAGAACCTAGAGCTGACTGCTGCAACATGGAGTCGGGGGTCATAGATAGGCTGTTCAGGCTGTCCTCGCAGCGCTCGGCCTCGATGCCCTCCACCTTGATCGGAGGCATCTTGAGGGCGGTCAGGTGTAATACAAAATGCGACTGGCCGAGAAGAGCGACAAACAAAACGCGATCTGGCAAGACGTTAAGTTAAACCAGGTTGTGGCTTACGTTAGACCCATTAGTAACGAGGCAAGACGATCGTGTTGTAGGTTGCGTGTGTTGGCTAGCCTTTCGTGGTGGGAGTATGGACGAAAATGTGTAGTAAAAACGACCAAGGCTGACCGGAACACAAGGGCGGTAGTGGATGGCTGGATGAGAGAAGTCTGGTGCAGATTCTGGAGGTCCTGGTGTAGCGGTAGAATCCCATGGACGATTCGATGATGGTATCGAGGCCGATGCCGCGGGCGACGCGCCGCGTGAGGAAACAATATAGTTTGTCGCGTTTTGGGGGGCGGGGCAGGCGGCAGGCGGCAAGCACCGCGGAAGGAGTCCGGGGGGGGGGGTTCATCATGGAGTGCCAAAGTACAGGTACAAGACGTTCCGTTCTGTCCCGAGGTTACACAGGTACACAATGCGCCATGCACAGTCGTAAACAAAAATACAGTAAAAGTATCGTGCTCAGTGTCGTACCCAACACAATATGTGATCGTGGAGTACGTACCTCTCTCTCTCTCTGCATTTTGAGCCGTTGAGTCCCCCCTGCAGGAAGGGAGCTCCCCCTTTCCTTCCACTTCCAGATTGATATTATGATGCAAGGTCCAGTCACGTGGTTAAGGAGGCTTGACGGTCGCTTATTACTTGATTGGTCAACAGCTCATAGTGAACATGTCACCTTTTAGGTTGGATAAGGAAGCAGCAGAATGTTCATGGCGTTAGATGGCGGCTTCCTCGGTACTTGCCCTCCAAAAATTTAATATTTGCTTACCATTTTTTATATTTTTGACGTAGTTCAACTACTTATTGGAAAAAAGAAAGGACGCCTTGTTGTCATCATCAGCATTGACTCTGGCATGCAGGTCACCTTGTAATTAGCTGCTACCCCGTGAAACGAAGGGATAGTGCCACTAATAAATGGTTGATTTTGCCGAGCTGAAATCAAATCAATGCGATATATCATGATCCATTAATCTATACTGATGATATCCGTGTATCAAACGTGCTCGAGGTTTTGCTCGCAATGCCTTAGAAGTGCTCTACCACATTACTTAGCCAGGTCGCCAGCACTTGGCATGCGAACTCGATCGTTTGAAGTGCACCATGTCAAAAATTATGGGAAAGGCTTCAGACGAGCTGCTAGTAGTTTTGATTCCATGTTTCGAAGATTTTCAGAAAGAGATAAAAGCTGAGATACATTGATGTATCTTACCCTTCTTCTTTTCTGGAAAAGAGTCCGCCAAACCCCCCCCCCCCCCCCCCCCCCCCCATCCCGTACCGACAACCCTATAGGGATGCCCTCGAATCGCAGCCATGTCCCAGTTTCAAGCCTCGGATGGTTGGATGATCTCTCCGACAGGTGACAGAACTCTTGGTCCGGGATTTCAATCGTCTATGCCCCATGAGAAGTAATCGTCCTCGTCGGTCTCTATGCGACGTGGGCAGCTAAGGTTCCGCCGCCCGCCCGCCCGAACACGACAAGGTAGGTAAATCACGACTGCTGAGTTTAGCACACCCGGTTGGCAACACCCACTTCACAGCAGCATCCGTCAACACAAGTGTGGGATTGGATGTTCCAGAGAGAACATGCCTATGTTAGCAGAAGCGCCGTTGGCGGCCGTTAAGGCGGTGACAGCGATGCCAATGTCAACCGTCTTGATACTAACCTGCATTAAATGCCATAAGCTAAAGCACACAGCAGGGCATATAAGAATGGGATCAAGAAAGGCATATTCCTATGAAAGTATAGATATAAAGGAAAGGTCCTGTATATAGGCAAGCGATGGGAGTAATGAGTGAAACGCCATCTGATATGGCACATTATAACCCACCCGACAGGTGCTGTAGGAAGCTATCGTGACATTATAGCACCTGTAGTGCATGTCGGCTGGACGGGTTTTTGTGTGGCTAAAAGCTGTGTGGCGTTATGGAATAGCGATGCAATTGAGACCAATGGGCTTGAATGCTTGGAAGTAGACGTATATACTGCATCTAATTTCTACATGTAATAGCGACCGCAATCTGATTTCAGATCTGAACAAGATAAGCGTTGGGCTATTCGGTATGGCTGGCAACAATCGTATAGTGCAGGCCCTAGCACCACTACAAATGCAGAATGGAACTAAATTAGATGATACGATTCAGTTTTGCGCTGTAATTTTGCTGAGGGGGGATTTTTCAAAGATAGTAGCATGAATCTCTGGTGAGCTTAGGTGAGTATCTGTCTGTCAGTGGCTGACTGACTCGCGACTTGCCCAATCTGTCGAACGTACGGATGCAAATACGACGACGACCTCGAGACGACCTCACGATCCCATCGTTTTTCCGTTCCGCAGCCAAATCAATACCACCTTTGGCCCCCAACTCAGCCTTGGCACTTTGCGAAAAACCCAGTCGGAGCCAGGTTTGTCTGAGACATTGAGAATCATTATTACTGCTCCCCTCCCAACTCTCCAAACCCCAACGCCATTCTCACCCGACGTCACACACCTCAATCTTCACACTCCATCTCGCCCGCCTCTTTAAAGACAGTACAACAAAGAAAGAAAACAGTCCCCACCACGCCCCCCTTTTGACAGCAATGGGCTTTATCGGCGCCACCGCGACAGGCCTCATGGCCGGCCTACACGGCTACATCCTCGTGCTCGAGATGTTCCTCTGGACCTCCCCGCGCGGCCGCAAGGCCTTCAAGCTGACTGCCGACTTCGCCGAGAAGACCAAGACGCTGGCAGCCAACCAGGGCCTGTACAATGGCTTCCTCGCCGCCGGTCTCGTCTGGGGCCTCGCCCACCCCGTCCCCGAGTTCGCCCACCAGATCCGCCTCTTCTTCCTCGGCTGCATCGTCGCCGCCGGCGCGTACGGCGGCGCCACGGCCAACCCCCGCATCTTCTTCATCCAGGCCGTCCCGGCTCTGGCTTCCATCGGCGCCGTGCTGTCCGGCTACTGAGCTTCCCCACACCCGAGGTTGCGATGCTCCGAGAGGCGAGTTCGCCCGACGCAATCTGCACGTGTGAGCATGAGCCTAGGAGTGAGAGAGTGTAAGGCTGTAGGGTGGCGGTTCATCGTGGGGAAGAGGTTGAATTTGATTAGTGTCACGCCCGTGCTTGCGTGAGTGGGTGAAAATTGCTGGTTGACGAAAGGACAAGTCCCAGCATTCTTTTCTGTTATTATGACTGGCGATGCATATGAATGGAAATCAAAGGCTGTTCGATACATGGGGTGGAGCTGTCAGTCATGATCCACTGTGACACTGCCCATGCATCTACCCATGCTCATCATAGTTCCTGCTTGTCTCCCCGCTTCAACCTCTCCTCGGCCCTCAGCTCCTCCTGGAGCTTTGCCTGCCGATCCGTTCTCTCCTGCCTGACACGCGATTCCTCCCGAAATGTTTCCATGTTCTTTAGGTGTTCCTTCTCGTCGTATTCCGCTGCCGGCTCATCCGGGTTGACCCAGTCGTAGGGGACACGCTCCGTGATGAGATCGCGATACACGGGCTTGAACATGGGGTTCCCAGCCAGCTTGCCCCCCACCACTTTCCGTCCGGCTTGCACGATCCCATCATCGAATAGCGTCTCCCAGACGCTCCGAGACGCCTCAGGCTCTGTCTGGACCGGTAGCCAAGCCATGGGTTTAGGTGGGTGGCTTTTGAGGTATGACACAGCGCGGTCTCGGCGCTTTCGGTAGGCTCTGTACTTGGCATCGGCCGCCAGCTTCTGCTCAACCGTCAACTCTAGACCCGAGGAGTCGGTCTTGGGTCCGGAGCCGGGGGTGTGTCTGACGACAAGCGGAGGGAGAGAAGTGGTGTCGAACCGAGTGTCCCATCGATCGGGCTTGTCCTTGGCAGAAGCGAGCGTGAACCAATGACGATGGAGTCTCTCGGCGCGCGCGTGCAAGTCATGCGGCTCTTCCGGAATGGGGCTGTGATGACCACCGCGATTGGCGATAGCCATGACAGTCTTGTCGATATTGGTCTCTTGGATCACGAGCCAGGTGAGGTCAGTCCTGGTCTCGAGGCTGCTCAGCATATTCGAGTACATGTCGTAGTTGTCGCCCGGCAGGGACGTGGGCAGCATGCCGTCTCGGAGCGTGTCCCCAATGAAGAGAACCTCCCGGATGGTCTCGTGGACGGCGGGGCTTGGAGGGAGGTCCCGCCACGGGTTCGTGGCTGCGTAGTCATCCGGGACCCCGCCCGGCGATGAGTCCAAGACGAAGATCCGGATGCCAACAAGGAGCGCAGCAAAGAGGCCAAGGTACCTCGTCCGCCGGCTTTTCAGGAGGGCCACGGCCACACGCACCGGGCCGCCATGGCCGGAGGTACCAGATGAAAGTAGACCGGGTCGTGACATCTTGTCAGGCTAGTGGAATGCCGATTCTCCGACACTGTTGTTGAGGGGTGATGAGATGTCGTCAAACGCGGGGGGCCGGGCAGACGAAACAGCCGAGAGACGCCGACGATAAACAATCCCCATTCAACTTGGAGGGGTAGTCTGAGTTTTGAGATGAGCGGGGGCACTAATGCCGATTAGTGTTGGAGCCGGCTCGGCCGAAACATGACGATGCAAACCGCGATGCAACGGTGAATTCTACTAATAAGACATGGTAGAAAGACATGCGAACGGCAGTGTGTGAGGGGGGGTCGAAGCTCCCACAACGACATCATTTGACCTGGGCAAGGTGTTTTCAGCTGGCTGCCCGGGTAACAAGCTTACCGCGGATTGGATGCTAGAGCTTGGGTTCTACATAGTACGTGTACTTGCTTGAGTACTGTCTAGACTTACGGCCTACGGAGTATTATCAGGTGGCCGTCTCAACTGTTGAGCATGACGTTCACGCTGCATGGGGAAAGCGAGGTAAGTCAAGGTATCTACCTAGCTAGCTGATAGTAGGTTTGTAAATGAGGGGAACCAACCAACGTCTCATTAGCGTGTGCGATCGTGCCACCCTCCTCACCTCTTGCAATTTTCCAAGGCAAAGGCAGACCGAGCCTCGGGAAAGTCAAAGGGCAGACTGACGTTCAAACTCCAAAAGCCGTTTGTGGCATGAAACAAGCACAAATGCTAAAGTCGCCCTCCAGCATGTTATAAAACTTTCGGCCAATGAGCTTGGCCTTGGAGTAGAAGAGTACGAGTCATTGCCGAGAGAGTCTGACTGGCCGGTGATAGACATGAGACGAGATGAGATGAGATGACGAGTGAGATGGGGGAGGGCGGACGACATGCATGAGCAGGAGCATGAGCATGAGCATGAGCGAACGGTACGAGAGAGTGTGTGAGTGGAACGAAATGCGACTTCCCAGAGAGGACACATGTCACGGGTACCTATTCCGCCCTGCCTTTCTGTCCTCTTCATCTCCACCACTCGCATGATACCTCTTCGGACGTCCATCTTTTTTTCACCCGTATGCATTCTCTCGCCCGGGTCTCTCGTATTCAGGGATTCAAATCGATGCTAGGCTGCCTTAAAACAAATAGAGCAGTACAACTACATGCACCCGGAGAAAGGGAGCTTTAAAAGACAGGTGTCGGTGATGCGCAGAGGTCGGTGAGCTTGAGCTACCCCCTACTGCTAGGAGGTTACCCCTGAAAAGTTTAGCTAGGTACCTACTATGTCACATCCCACCCTAGTGCCCTGCAGCACAGCCCAATAACCCAAAAACCACTGCTCTTCCCCCCCTTTAGGTCGGAGCTTGTACCGCTGTCGTCCGCCCTGTGAGGGGGGGAAAAAGACAAATATGTCTGAAGTGCACGCCCCAGGGTGGGGTCACGTGTGACACACGTGATGGCACCCTCGTCGTAGGGATTCGGGCAGCGATGATTGAGAGAGAGCAAGACAAACGAATGACTCGATGAAGTTGTTTTCCTAGGTAGCTACCTCATTCAGGTCAAAGTGAAGCAAACGGAATAATAGGGAAAGACAAGAAAAATCAAAGAGGTATCATAGATACTTGCTCAGGTAGATAGCCGTACGTCTGTAGGAATCTGGGGAAGCGCATTAATGAACCTGGACGGAGCGTGGCAAGGCAGGTACGGCCAGGTCTCAACGTCATCCGCACCTTACCTTACCTCATTCTCCCCGGTACTTCACGTACCTTGGCTGCTTGGGTACCGCACCTAGCTAGGTAGGTAGGTAGGTACCTACCTCAGGTAGAGAAAACGTGTGGCCGGGACCGGATAAACCACGGCTCTTGCCCTCTCCGGGCCTAGCGCCCTGCTGGTTGGTTCCCACAGTTCCTCCCTGGTCCACACATCGTGGGTCCTTCCGAGCTGGCAATTTTCCTTTCAAACCTCTGATTTTTTCGACGAGACAGCTCACCCTCCTCACCCACCCTCGCACGACGAACCGCATACGCTCGCGAATCGACCTTTTCGGTATCTCGATCAATCCATCGTTTAGCAAGCCTGACATCAGCTATCTGTATCACGCATCACTCCACCTGTATCATCGCCCCCCAGCCAACTAAAGTCGCGTGCCGTCGCCAAAACCCACACACCATCTTTCGTGACTTGTCCACGAGAGATCGATCAGCAAATCCCGAACTAAAAAAAAACATATCAGCCCACCACACCTGCGCGTGGCTTGCTTTGCCTTGCTTGCACCCCTCCGAATCTTTGCTCGACCTCAACACATACTTTTGAGCATCATCACCCGCTATGCCTTCGAATCTACCATCGAGCTTTGCCTCGGCCGCCGCCGGCCAAAACTCCAGCCGTGACGCGAGAACCGGTCGCCCCGACGGTCGCGGAGCCGGTAGTGGGGAATGGTCAGTAGTAGCTTCTTTGCATTTCCTTCCTGGCTCGTCACAATTTTCACAGAAAGCCTCCTCTTCGTTGTACGTTGAGGGTATGGATTTCTGGCTTGTGTGTGTGTGTGTGTGTGTGTGTGTGTGTTGCACAGTACAGTTATGTTGCGACGGCGGTGGCGACATCAGATGCTGTCGCATCACCACCGAACTCACTGCCCATCGTGCGACACTCTTGAACCCGAATATTTCGCTAACATCATAAGCAGGGCTCGACGTGACGGCAGAGCTAACGGCACCCTGACCTTCCGACGATCCTCAGTGACACCCGGCCACCCGTCCCAATCCGCAGCATCGTCCGAAAACGCCTTCCCCGCCACCTCCCTCGAATCTGCTGCACCTCCCCAGACGCCGGGAGCCGCGACGTACGACTACCCAGCTCCTTCACAGTACCAGAAGGAGTCGATTCTTGGTGTTTTCAAGCAAGGGGCGGCGGAAATAGACACTGCCAACGTGTTTGAATCGGGATGGACTCCGGGACAGACAAACGGTGGCGCTGCGCGGGGCTGGGGCAAGACCAACAATAATCACAACTCTCAAGATCCCGCCGCCTGTTGGAACCCACGGGGGATGGCCATCCCGTCGGCGTCAATGGCTTGTCTGAAGAGGAGAAGGAGGTGCGTTGGCTAGACGGACCCAAGTACCAGGCAACGGGGACTAATTCAAGACAGGCATTCGCATCTGATGTCAACTCTCCTCTGAAGGCGCCTATTCAAAAACAGGAGGGAAACCAGGGTACTGGAACGAATGGAAGGAAGCCCTCTCTGTCGCATGGTAGTGCTGCAGGATACGGATTGGCATCGCCGTCGTCTGCCTCCCGACCCGGAACCCGACGCCGAGAGACGACCGACTCCAATCCATTCGGCACCGGTGCGCTTGCGTCTCCGAGCGCGGCGCGTTTTGCCCGCGGCGACGACGCTTTCTTGTTCGGTCGCAAGAACAACGACGTCAAGGAGCAGGACCCTGGCGAGGACGAAGGCGCTGGACAGCCGCAGAACCAGGCACAGCCCAAGCCACCCTACGGAAACCTGACGCGTAGCAACACGACTGGTAACCCTAGCATGGGCGCCAACATCAGTTCACTCTGGGGGGCCTCTTCTCACACCTCTGTACCTGGTGGTAGTGGCGGTGGTAGCAGTAGCAGTGGTGGTGGTATGGGTAGTTTCGGCCAGTTCGCTCTGCCAACTCCTACTTCGACCATCGGTACAGGCAGCCGTGGCGGAAGCCGCTTCGCCAACCTCATGAACAAAGAAGGATCCGACAACACCTCCGGCAAGACGAATGAGGCCTCAACCCCCGACGCGACCCGATCCTGGCGTTCTCGACCCCGCACTGACACCGATCCCTTTGGAGGCGACGACAACCTCTCCGGCAGCGCCGCACTCGGCGGTGCTCAAGACACCAGCCCTCCTCCGATCCCGAACCCCAGCAATATCGGCATGTTCGAGACACCCGTCAAGGGCTCAACTGGCGACTTCGGCATGTCTGGGCTGAACCTCGGACACCAAGCCGAGAACGAGCAAGGCCCTGCGAGCCCGTCCGAGACGAACCCCTACCGCAGCCCTCCGGCCGACCGTAGCGAATCCCATGATGAAGGTGGCGCCGAGAAGCCCCATGGAACGACCATTGGCGGCGAGCAGAACCCCGCATTCAACACCATGTCGTCGCGTGGCTTCCCTACCCATGCTTTTGACGGCAGCGATCGTAGTCAGACTAGCAGCGCTGGCCCCCGGGGCTATGCCTCTGGCTGGCCTGTTCCCATGTCTACTGGCACCCCTGATCGCGAGCGCGCTGGCTTTGGCGGAGTTTTTGGAAATTCCCTCTTCAGTCCCATGGGCACCGAGCTTCAGTCGCCGGGCTTGTCGAGCATCGGCGCTGGTGTGTTTGGCCCTGCTAGTGCTGGTGGTCTTGGTGGAGCCGGAACCATTGGCCGCAGCAAGCTGGGTTCCCTGTTTCCTCCGGCGATGCAGGCTCAGATGCAAGGCCACGAGCAGGAGAACTTGGGCGACGCGCTGCCCGACCTTCGTCAGAGCAACCCTCTAGGTGCCATCGGTCGGAACAACTTCAATGCAGTGCCACGAGACGCTGGCAGCCCGCTTCGAACTGGCAGAGGCGGTGTGTTCGAGGAGATGTTCCCCTCCGATCCTACCCGTTCCCACAGCGTTTTCGGCGGCTCCGATCCCTCCCACCCCGGAGCTCCCGGTGTAGGTCACCCTCAGGCATTCACCCCCGGGGCTTCGACCGGCACCGAGTTTGGTTCTGCCCCGGTTCGTCAGATGGTCATGCCCGACCGTATGCGCTGGGTTTACCTTGATCCTCAGGGTCATGTCCAAGGCCCCTTCAGTGGTCTCGAGATGAACGACTGGTACAAGGCCAACTTCTTCACACCCGACCTCCGCGTCAAAAAGGTGGAGGACTCCGATTTCGAACCCCTGGGCCAGCTTATTCGAAGAATCGGCAACTCGCGCGAGCCCTTCCTTGTCCCTCAAATCGGCATTGCTCACGGCCCTCCATCCCAGGCCGGCCCCTTCTCGCCGAGCGGCAACGCCGGTGTCATCCCTCCCCTCAGCGGGGTGTTCCCGAGCTTCGGGAGAACGCTGACCGCCGAGGAACAGAATAACCTAGAGCGTAGGAAGCAGGAAGAACAGCAGGCGATGGCCCAACAGCGCGACTTCATGATGAGGCAGCAGGCGATCACTAGACTGCAAAGTCAAGGCCCAGGTGGTGTCCCAGGTTCCTTGCACCACCAGCACAGCGCTCACAGCCTGCAGAGCCAACCTAGCTTCGGTAGCATTTCGTCGCCAATCGGTGCTCATCCCCAGCAGCCGCCTATCGGAGGTGGCGTTGGCCCCACGTCCAGTTTCTTCGATGCGGCCGCCCAGCAAGCGTCAGCCCAGCCACCTGTTGGTGCTGGACTCGATCATTTTCGTGAAGAAGACCTTGCGACGCTGAACCCGAGCGAACGCCAAATGCTTGCCAGTGTACAGGCCCCGAACAGCATCGCCAGCATCTTTAACCAGCAGCCCGTCGGTGCTCATGCCAACGACAACAACCTCCGCAACAACCTTCCGGGAACCGAGCAGTTGGATAAGGACGAGGAAGGATTTCGTGAGCGATTGAAGGAGTTTGAGGATATCCGTGCCGAGCGTGATTCGGAGCAGGCCCAAGAGTCTGGTAAAAAGACCAACCAAGATGATGGCAGCCAGGAGGTCCCCGCTGCCACTGGTTCGGAGACAAGCTCCAAGGAGAACCACAAGCCATCGGCCCCAGGCATGAAGGAGATCATGGAGCAGCAGGAGCAGCTGTCTCTAACTCAGAGAGTTCAGCAGGCACAGGCTGCTGCCGAGGCTGCCAAGAACGCGGCTGCTGGCTTTCCCATGCCGTTCCCTCCCCCTGTCCCCACGGCTGGCACTCCTCTTCCCGCCCCGACCGCTCAGCGTGTCCGGTCCAATCTACCCGAACAGTACAGCCGATCCCAGACTGGAACCCCCGACACCGGGTCAGCCACTGAGCCCCCACCTTTGGCTCCATGGGCCAAGGAAGCTGCTAGCCGCAAGGGTCCCAGCCTCAAGGAGATCCAGGAGGCCGAAGCTCGTAAGGCTGCCAAGGCCGAGGAGGCTGCTGCCGAGCGCCGCCGCGTGGCTTTGGAGCAAGAGGCCGCTGCCCTCAGAGAGCGCGAGAAGGCCGTCGCTTCCGCCACAGGGCTTCCTACGACTAGCACCTGGGGCAACGGCTCACCCGTTGCAGCTGCCAGCCCCTGGACGAAGCCCGCGTCCGTCAAGCCCACCCCGGGCGCCAGCACTCCCGGAAAACAAAAGACTCTTGCAGACATCCAGCGTGAGGAGGAGAACAGGAAGGCCAAGGCGGCAAAGGAGGTTGCCGTCCAAACGGGATTGGCCACTGCGGCGGCCGGCAAGCGTTATGCTGACCTCGCTACCAAGCCCAACAATGCCCCCGGTCTTGGGCAGACCAACTCGCCTGCCCCTCCCCCAGGTAGCGGTTGGGCCATGGTCGGCGCTGGCGGTAAAGTCAAGGTGCCCACGGGACCTGCGTCTCAGACGCGATCGGCTAGCGCTGCCGGCATGAAGGCTACCCCGGCGGCGACGAAGCCGGCTGTCAAGCCTCCCCGGCTGCTGCCCCTGCTGGACCTGCCAAGAGCGATGTTGCCATGGATGAGTTCAACAAATGGCTCCACCGCGAGCTATCCCGTGGAATTACTGGTGTCGACAGTGAGTATTGAGTATGCGCTTGCCAAACAAAGGACTCGATTACTAACTACAGTCACAGTTGATACTTTCGCTGCTACCCTCCAAATCCTCCCTCTCGACAACACCATCATTGCCGATGCAGTGTATGCCAATTCCAAGACCATGCACGGTCTCCACTTTGCCGAAGAGTTCATCCGGCGCAAGAAGTTGGCCGAGAAGGGTGTGGTCGAGAAGCAAGGCGCCGTCACGGACAGCAAGTCTGGCAGCTGGAACGAGGTAGCCAAGAAGGGCGGCCACAAGGAGCAGTCTCCCGCCAGTGCGGCTGCGGGAGACGCTGGTATCCAAGGCGCCAGTTTCAAGGTAGTCCCGACGCGCAAGAAGGCGGGCAAGAAGGGCAACTGAAGACAATGAATGGTCAGGAGCTCCACGGGGGCATGCGCAGCGGCGAATTTGATGGCTGAGGCTGTAACGATGTAATTGCCAAGCGGGACGATGCCCTGACGATGTTCGGACGGCGAGTTTACTTCTGGATGGATTACTGCCATTGGGCCATAGCGTCAACATGTAGCGCTAAATGCAAGCGATAGGTAGCATGTCAGCAAGCAGTGATATCATTTTTGAGCGTGCTTTGCGATGTGATGAATGAACCGGGCAAAATCTGCACCACGGATAAAACGAAGAAAGGATTAAATGAGACGAGGCAATTAGGGAAGCAAGGTAATGAATGAGTGAATGAAAGGTAAGCGAATGGAAGGTAAGGGAATGAATGAGTGAGTGAAGGTATGAGATGAGTGGTTGTCCTGGGTGAGCCGCTTATGTAACACAGTGAGTAGGTGAAAATTTGCCCCGCCCCCACCATGGAAATTTCGATTTCACAGGGCATCAACGCTGCGCCTGTTCCCCGATTGAGTCAACTTTCTGGCCGGAAGAAAACGGAAGAAAACCATTGCTCTTGTGAGCATATAAAGCACTGCGAATTGCAAAAAACACAGATCGAAGATAGCCTCTTTGACCCGTTTGGAGCTCGTGTACTTTGGCAACAGCCGTCGTTGATCAGTTTCGGGCGCGACATACCCCGCGACGCGGGGCAAACGGCGCACTTATCGCAGCTTTACGACCCCTCCATAATCACAGGCGAAGTGCGAGTGAGTATCTTGCACCAAACTTTGGTCCGAAGATGGCGGAATCACAGACAAACGGCGGCCATGAAGCTGCCTCTCTACTCTCACAAGTCTCGAACGGCGCATACATAGACGTCCTTACGTCGCCGGTCGCCAAGGACCTCGTTACCAAGTTCGTCCGCCGCCTCGAAGCGCAAACTGCCGGGGAGAACAGCAATACCCTGCCCGCACCATCGCAGGAGTCGCTGTCCGAAGAAGAGACTGCTGTCGGTCTCGCTGCCCTCAATGCATTCCTCCAGGCGAACGTGACCGGACCGGTGCTGGAGCATGTCGACAAGGTCGAGGCGCTCTTCGTCGAAGCGTCCGCGGCAGCCCCCCTTGGGGTGGCAGACACCCTCAAGGCGCTTCGGAAGAACAGTTTCAAAGCTCTCGAAGTTGATGGCGTCTCGCCGTATGCATACATCCCCAACATTGAACTCTTCGCCCTCGCTCGTCACATCTTCACTGAGTCCGCATCCGCTAGCGGCGCCGTCATCAAGCTCTCTTCGTCGCGGTTGAGCCTGCCGTGGACACGCCTGCGCATCAACGTGTGGCACTTCAAACTCCTCAGCCAGCCCTCCCTCGGCCCGGGCTCCAATTTTGCAAAGTCGTCGCAGTGGATCGACGTCCCGACGCTGGCGGAGCAGATTAACTTCGGCATGGAGGCCGTCAGGAAGCAGATCCTCGACGAGCACGTGTGGTCGACGAGCGAGGAGAGCACCTGGTCGAAGGAAGAGAAGGTGCAGTTCCTGCTCGAGGCGGCTAACACGCACATCATGCTCGGCCGCGACGATAGGGCGCGCGAGGCGCTGAAGGAGGCGACGGAGCTGAGCAGGTTTGCCTACGCACTCTCTGGCGCGCTCGGGAAGAGGACCAAGTTTCAGGAGAAGAGCACCAGCCAGCTTGTCGTCCTTGCCAAGAGCGACTCGCCTACAGAGAACGCGGAGGAGAACGACGACACCGAGGCGAAGCCCGAGGCCGTGGCGCTGAACGACGACACCCTGCTCGAGGAGATCCAATTCTCCAAGGAGGCGAGCGGCAAGCATGGCGAGCTGGCGGCCACGTCCGCCGGCCTCCCTGCTACGTTGGCGGATCTGTCTCCGGACGCCCAGCCTCAGCTGTCGCCGCTCGACCAGATCATACTCCTCACCGAGGCCACCCTCAAGGACACCTTCTCCCCCGTCGACACGCTGACGTCGGAGGAGGTTCTGCCGTACGCCGTGCGCGTCGTGTCGGATAAGGCAACTAACTGGCAGATTTACACGCAGGCCCTGCTGGTGCGCTCGCGCATCGAGGTCCACCGCAGCAGAACGGTTGAGAGGGGCGTCTTGCAGATGCAGGCCGTAGTCGATCAGGTCGTCGTCGACACCTCCGAGGCCCCGCGCCCCAGAGCCGAAGACGTCGCCCACGAGCCCGAGCTCCCGGCCATCGCCGTCACCGCCCCCGGGGAAGCGGCAGCCCCCGTTGACGCGGAAAAGCCGACGTCCTTCTTCCCGGCCGCCAAGGAGACCGACACGGCACCGGCGCACGTCCGCCTGCAGTACATACACGCGCTCTCCTCCCCGCCGAGGTGGCATCTCGAGTCCGAGCTCGCCTACTCGTGGGCCGGCGTCGGCTCCCTCGTCTCCGCCCTCGAGATCTTCAAGCGCCTACGCCTCTGGGCCGAGGTCGCCCTCTGCCTCGCTAGCAGCGCCTCCGCCGACGACGACTCCGGCCGCGGAAGCGGCGGCGAGGACAAGGCCAAGGCGCTCGTCCGCTGGCGTCTTTTCCACCGCACGGGGCAGTCCGTCGTGGAGAACGCAGACCCGGATGCCGAAGACGTCGCGCAGCGCGACGTCACGTACCTCGACCCCGCCGACTTTGCCGGTCCCGAACGCAGCCCGCCGCCGCCCAACGCTCCGCGGCTGTTCTGCATCCTCGGCGACCTGGAGAACGAGCCGGCACACTGGGAGCGCGCGTGGGACATCTCCAAACACCGCTTTGCGCGCGCGCAGAAGTCCCTGGGCGAGTGGTACCTCGCTCACAAGGACTGGGCCAAGGCGCAGGACGCGTATAAGCTCGCGACCCAGTGCAACCGGCTGAGCCCCGAGATGTGGAGCCGGCTGGGCGACATCAGCCTCCGCCTGGGCCAGTTCGCAGACGCGGCCGAGGCGTACAGCCGCGCCATCGGCGCCGCAGGCGACGTCGTCGGCGGAGAGGACGCCCGAACGTGGAGCAACCTGGGCAGTGCCCTCTGGAGCATGTACCTCGAGGCGGTGGAGGAGCTGAAGAAGCAGATCATCGAGGAGAAGAAGACGGGCGTCAAGAAGAACGAGGAAAAGGACGAGGAGGATGACGGTGACGACGAGGAGCCCAAGCAGCACGAGTCCAAGCCCCGCGACCCGGGCACACTCCTCTCCCAGGCCCTGGCGGCATACAAGCGCGGCGCGTCGATCGCGCAGGACAACTGGCGCATCTGGGACAACGTCCTCACGCTGGCCGCGCGCATGCGGCCGCCCGCCATCGTCGACATGGTGCAGGCCCTCGGCGCCATCATCCGGATCCGCAAGACCGAGGACGCGCTCGACGACGCCGTCCTCCGCGCGCTGCTGCAGGAGGGCGTCCTCTCCAAGACGAAGGAGGACGACAGGGGCGGCGGAATGTACGCGCCGCCGCGTGGCACCGTCGAGAAGGCCGTGACGGCGCTGTTCGAGGAGGCCGTTGTGCCGCTGATCACGACGAGGTCGGAGCTGTGGGAGCTGGTGGTGCGGCTGCGGGTGTGGCGGCGGGACTACGCCGGCGCCGTGGACGCGGCGGAGAAGGCGTGGCGGGCGGCGATGGGGGCGGGCGCGGGGGGCGGGCTGGCGGCGTCGGCGGCGGCGGCGTCGGGCGGCGCGGACCAGAGCCGGAACTGGCTCGTGGACGCGGGCGCGTGGGCGGCCGTCGTGGCGCGGACGGACGAGCTGGTGAGCGTGCTGGAGAACTTTGGCGGCGAGGTCGAGGGCGTGGGGAGCAGGTGGAGGGGTAAGGCGCGGAACGCGGTGCGGAGCGTCATGAGCCGCGGGAGGGAGGCGTGGGAGGGGACGGAGGAGTGGAAGCAGCTGGAGGGGATGATGGAGGGGTTGAAGCTGTAGATGAAGAAGGGGGGGAAAAAGGAGTGTCAGCGAGGTCATGGAGTGGTCACGATGGGGAGAGTGGTCCGTAGACTCGAGACCGGATATCAAAGGCTGAAGCCATATACCTTGTCTCTGCTTTATTCCTTGTCCCCTTCCGATACCTATCGAGACGCAGATCTGGGCCAACTGTGGATGCTTTTCTCTGTATATGCTTTGTTACCATATTTTTCCTGTCAGACTGGCGCATCACCAAGGCTAGTGTCCATGTGCACCCATCAAGGTCGAGGATTCGGGTGCGGAATGCGTTTACTGATGCAGCAGCAGGACCGAAGCTGTAAAAGTTGCTTCGCGTACATTTCTTGCTTGACCCATGATACGAGGCCCATTGCTAGGACTCCAGGGAGTCCGGACTGCCTTGAAAGAGAGATGGGTTGCGCGCAGGATGACAAGGAGATAGAGCCTGAACAATGCGGCTTGTTTGAAGATGTGAGTCGAGAACCGCTCTAACCCCTTTATCGAGGCTGTTTCACAGCCCTCGAACGAGGCCATTCATCGCCAGTTGTTGTTCACTATGTAGGTGTCTTACACCCTCGGGAGGGGGGTTATTGTTTCCTTGCCGCGGCAAAGCCAAGGCCATCTTTTTCTTCTAGGAGCATGCTGAAAGAAGACTCTATTTGATGTCGCTGCCGCCTGGGATGCTTTGTTCTACCTCAGGCTGAAAATCTAATAAGAGAGAATGGGTTCTCCCTGGGCAACACAACTGCTGTTCATGTACCACTTAGACGGATACAAAGCATATAATCAACTCACACCTGTACCCTCCTATGAAATTCCCCTCCGCCGCAATTTCAAACAGAGCGTAGTGAGACCATAAGAGAAACAAAACCGGCCTCAAAACGAAGACAACACGTTTACTCCGACACTATGTACGTCCATGTCTTAGGTTTTTCCCCATCACCGGCGGTTCTTTTCCCGTTCCTTAGTCTCACTGAAAAAGAAGCGGAAGATATGATGCTTCTCGCTGCTGCAGCGAATGTGCAAAGCCCCGGCACAGACGCCGGCTCCCGCACAGTCAATAGTTTTCCATCAGGCAGCTCGGATCAGCCATCGTTCCTAACACCATTATACACATCCAGCCCCTCCGCCGCCCATGATATCGATATTGCAGAGGAAAGAGATTGGACATGGAGAGATGTAGCTGACGCAACGCCAACTGAAACGCACTCGTGGGTCCAAACAGCAGAAACCGAAGACCCGACCATGTGTTTCCTAGACGACCACCTTTACCTCGCAAACGATGATGCGGGGGGCGAAGAGAGCTTCAGGCAGTACCGGTTATCGGATATGATCTTGGACGCGGCGCACATTATCTGAGACGGGGATCGATTGTTGCGACTCCCGGATCAAAAAAGATATCCGGGTGAAATCACATTCGAAGCATCTGGTAGTTAATAGACCTTTCCTTGGGCTCAAGATACTACCATGTTTGGAAACGACAAAGAGTACCGACCAAGGAACAAAGGGTTAGTTAGACGCACTGATCCAGCTGTCTGATGCCGACGAGTGGACATGCGGCTTGCAGGCTTCGGGACTCGGCCGAAGACCAAGTGCCGGACTACCGACAAGGGCCGCAATCTGATTAGTGAACAATGAATAGCGATGATAAACCATGACGTGATTGAAGTCCAGAAGTCTGCAGACAAACAAATCCACTCTGACATTCATGCCCGCTCCAAAACACACGACTAGGTGAACCCGCGACCAATCCAATCGATTATCCCACAACCATGTCCTTGACGCAAGAGTTGGCATCATGGATGTCCCCGAAGAAGCTGGACTTGGGAAGCCCGCCGAAAGTGGGAGACTCCGCCCCGAGCACCGACTTGCTGGAGTTTCCCAGGGCCGACGAGAGGCCGGCCGTGGTCGTGTTCCTCAGGCATTGCGGTTGTCCATGTAAGTCACGATCCCATGATGCTAAAAAAGACGTCATCCGTTTCCCGCCCTTCAGAACGAGCATGTCAAGCTCACACCCCAGGGTTTAAGTCGCCGAGAAATCCTTCCGCGTCCTTCGCGAAGCCGCCTCGGCGAACCCGGATGTCGCCTTCGTCGCCGTCTCGCACTCGTCGGCGTCGCACACGAAGAAGTGGGTGTCCGAGGTCGGGGGCCCCGGCGGCGACGCGAACCCCGTCGGGGTCGTCACCGACGAGGGGCGCGACGTCTATGCCCGATGGGGCCTCGGCGCGTCAAGCTTCCTGCACGTCCTCAGCCCGAGCGCGCTGTCGAGCGTGTTCAAGCTGGCGCGGGAGGAGGGCATCGCCAACAGGCCCACCGAGAGCGGTAGCCGATGGCAGACTTCGGGGGCTTGGGCCGTGGACGGGAGAGGAGGCGTGACTTGGGGCGGTCCAGCTCAGACGGCGTCCGAGATCCCCAACGTCGAGGAGGCATTGTCGTCGCTACGCTAACGGACCTCTGTTCACGATGTATTACTTTGTTCATGTGTTAGATATTTATTCTTTTTTATTTATTTTTACTTATTCCAACCCTGGACCAAACGGATAAACTTGTCCACCTCTGTCATCTCTGTGGCCCATGTCGTCAGCAACCTCACGACCGCCTCGTCGTCGGCACGCTTCTCCCACACGTAGAATGTGAAGTGCTCCTGCAGCGCCTGTATCAGGCCCAAGGGCAGCACCGCAAACACCTGGTTCGTCTCCGTGACGGCGTACACCGCGAAGCCGGCGGCGGCGACCCCGCTGGACAGCGTCTCGGCGCACAGGTTGGCCTGCCGCGCGAGGTCGAAGTAGAGGCCGTCCTTGAAGAGCTCGGCGAACTGCACGCCCATGATGCGGCTCTTGGCGAGCAGAGAGCCGTGCTGCTTCATGTAGAACTCGTACTCGGTCGCCAGGCGGGCGTCCTTGACGACCACGGCCTCCCCGAGGAGGGCGCCGTTCTTGGTGCCGCCGATCCAGAAGATGTCGGTGAGCTCCAGCACGTCGGCGAGCGTCATGTCGTTGGCCTTGGACGCCAGCGCCGTCCCGATGCGCGCGCCGTCGAGGAACAGGAGGAGCTGGTTCCGTTCGCAGACGTTCTTGATGGCCGCGAGCTCCGCCCGCGTGTAGAGCGTGCCGATCTCGGTCGCGTTGGAGACGTACACCAGCCTCGGCTTGGCCATGTGCGGGAAGTGCCAGTTGTCGTCCATGGCCCGCTGGATGCTCTGGGGCGTCAGCTTCCCGTCGACCGGCGCGACGTTGATGATCTTGTGCCCGCTGGCCTCCACGGCGCCCGTCTCCCTTGTGACGATGTGCCCGGAGCTCGCGGCGATGACGGCCTCGTGCGGCCGCAGACAGGCCGCGATGGAGATGGCGTTGGCCGACGTGCCGCTGGGCACGAAGAAGACGCCGACGTCCTCGCGGCCCAGGTGCCGGCGGATCCGCTGCCGCGCGAGGGCGCAGTATGCGTCGCCGCCGTAGCCTGCCTCTTGGGATGTGTTGCTGGATAGAATGGCTTTCAGGAGCGCCGGGTGGGCTCCTTCGCTGTAGTCATCGAGGAAGCTGTAGCGAGGCGCAGTATTGGGGATAAGAGTTTGAGAGGGCATAGTTGATGGCTGGACGGTATGACGATATGGTTATAGACAACGAAAAGAATGATGGGAATCTGTGATCCCGTCTCCTCGGAATTCTACTAGTATATAGAATTCCCCGTTCCCCACAGAAAGATGCACATCCAAACGTTAGACGACAGCCGAATCTGAGCGTTACTAAGTGGAACGTTAGTCAGTGCGGGTCTAAGTGACGCCCACGCTCAACAAAAAAAAAAAAACGTGGACATAGCTATGCTCCGAAACTACGGGTGTCTTGGAACCTTATCGCGGCAGTAGTTGCGACGGCTACATACGGGGCATGCGCGGATAGTTTCGGCATCGCGGGGCCGGCTGGGGGTTCCGGCGTTTGTTTGACAAATCTGACAAGGGTGGGCGCAGGAAGAGACGTGATTGTGTGGCCGTGCTACACAAGCGACTGCGTCGATGAGGGGACCCAAGACACGGGTCACACGGCCCTCGTTGTTGAGGAGGAAGACGTCGATGAGGAAGTGATCGTGTTGGCGGCATCGAGAGAGAAGTCAATGAAACTCCGGTAGGTCTCGACCGTTGAGGCGTCGAGGGGTTTGGGGTACGTTAGTACCTTTTGCGACTTCGGCCTGAGGGGTATGCCGGTGGCCGTCAGGTCGCTGGACTGGTCGAACAGCTCGGGGTACTTTGTATAGAAGGCCGGGTCGATCTTGTAGTACGACGCGCCTCTGTCCATGTTCAGCAGCTTGAAGGCCGCACGGGCGTGCGACGGCGAGGAGAAGAGGGTCGCAATGTCGGGGGCGGGCATGGCTGCGGGCGTCTCATCGAGGCCGTCGTCCTCGCCCGTGGTGGACGACATGGCCGTGATCAGATCGGTGACTCGGATATAGACGGTGACTTGCGGCGCGCCGAGGATGAGGTCCGACATGTTCGTCTCGACTACGTACCCTGTGACCGCGTCGCAGAATATCTGGTCAATCTGAGGATTGGCGGCGTGGCGTTGTATGAGCCGGTCGCGGATCGAGGGGAACGGGATCCAGTCTATCACGCGCGGGTGCGGGTGCTTCATCTGTATCTCGGTCGGCCGGTATCTGGGGTGCAGCTTCTGAAAGGTGGCGGTAGACGGATAGAGTTGCCACGCCGTTAGCTCTATGATGTGGAAGAAGCGTGTTTTGGCGTACCAGGCCATCACGTCGGGCCGGGTCATGCTGTTGAACATGGAGAGAACCATGAGAACAGGTTGGTAGATCCTAAAGTCGGTCAGTCTGGTTCCGATCAGCAATGAACTCTAGCAATTGTTACCCTTGCATAGAGGGTTGTCCTTCTGGCGTAAACCCGGACGCTCTCAGCTTGTTTTTGAGGAGACGCTGGAGGAGCTGGATGTGGTCCGAGAACGGTGAGTTTGATTGCGTCCAGTTCTTGCGCAACAGTGTGCTGGACTCTTGGGTTGCAGCTATGGCTGTCAGGTATGGTTCTATGCCGGTTTGGTACTCGAAGCTCCAGATTTTCGGGATCTGGGGATAGAGCGGGCTGGTGCCAGCAACGTTGACGAGCTCGGATGATAGGTACTCCTCATTTTGCCCTACAAGTTATCAGTGCCTTGCTTTTATATTTTAGGTCATTGTCCTACTGGCCTGTCATGGAGGGTAACGTCAGGGGCGGATCAAAACTGAACATCGATGTATCCAATGGTTCCAATTCCAGTGGTGCGTAGAGTTCGGGAGGTTGTGGGGTAATATGCTTGCTTTGCTTGTGGTCCTGGTTTGATAATCCAGTTGATGGCTTCCCCGAGTCATCTATAAACCTATCATTTCCGTTCTCGATGGTAGCCGTATCATCAAGAGTCTTTGAAACAGAGTCGCTCAGCCCTTGGAGGGTAGCTAGCAGCCGGGACATCTTGGCCTGGACCTCGACCAGCTGCATCCGGAGTTGCCGATTCTCCTGCTGCAGTGCCTCGATGCGCTCACCGTCCGACTTCTGATGAACATTGACGCGGCTACTCAGCTCCCTGATGCGCTCTGCCTGTCTGCGACGGAACGCTTGCTGGGAGAGGCGATTGCGCAGTCGTCTGCGGCGTCAACGTCAGCTGTCATTCGCTGGTATTAGGGAATGGATGGAGATTCTGCGATCACACACTTTCGTTCCTGTTCGCTCATGTGACTGTCAACGCCCTCTTCTGTTGCTTGGAGATCGTGGCCAGACATCTTCTGGTTGGCTGACCTCGGCATTTTGTCGATTGCCGAGACGGAACGGGGAGTGAGATGGAGAGAAGTCAATATTGCCAGTCGAACTTCGTGCGAAAGCGCCCTAAACACTAATATCGCCGTGGACCCGTGCTGGGCCGTTGGCCCCACCACCGACTGCATTGGCCGCCTGCATACTAGTAACTTGGTAATGGCACTTATTGAAATAGACGTTTTGTTCACCTCAAGTTACAAACAGATGTGGTTCTCGGGTTCCTGCTTTTAATCCGACAAGGGCAGGAATTGATTCCAAATCATTGGAGGAACGGGCGTGCTGAGAAGCCGCGACTTCAGGCTTGCAATGACTTGTGTCAGATAACAAAACGATACCATTAGTTACGTAGGCAGTAATAGTAGCTTATATATTGTAATACACACCCCTGATTTGACCTAGAAAGTCACATCTGAGCACACTTTTGATGAAAACCTAGTTAGGTACATCTCGCCAATCATAGGTGGTGAAGATCTACATAGACTTTAGTAGGATTTTTGACTAGGGGACCCTAATAGGAATTAAACCTACAGTGCTTAAGATCTATAGCTAGTTACTGCACTTATATTAACATATATAATATAGTAGGTAGAAGCTAGGCTTATAACTGTTATATAACAAAATAATACTGTTAGTTACGTGGGCAGTAATAGTAGCTTATATATTGTGACAACTTGATGGTCAGCTACTTCTAGGAGCTGGCTACATTGTTCTCAACATCACCCCGTTAAGGTGTCTATTTCAGCAATGAGCATACGTGAACTCTACAGGAGGAAACAGATATGGGAACAAGATTAAACAAGAGGACTGCCGATTTTGATAGCAACATGCGGACTTTCAATGGTGTACTGGAAGCAACGGCGCTTGCTACACGGATGGTATGCCGACTACTCTCAATGTGGTTGAAACTGAACGCTCCGAGAGACTCGCTGATGGAATGATATAGGAAAAAGACTACGAAAGAAGAGGTTCCACGGCAGCTATGATTATTGCCAGCCACATCGAAAATAAGGTGGTCAAAGGAAGAGCATCTTGTCCCTTGGGATGATAATCTTGCCGAGATTTGTCGTTGCTGTGAGCTGCTATACCAACCTTTCGCTACATGCTAGATTTTTGAAGGTTATTCATGTGTGGAATAGCAAGAGCACTAAGGGTGAAATTTATTAACATGTTGAAGTCTATTTTTCAATGCTAGTTTTCAACCAGACTGCCCCTACCAGGTGTGAAATTATTTCACCGTGAATCGTGGTCTGTTGGGTATTGGCCATCACGGTGCAACATGATTCACTGTCTATAGAATAGAAATGTCTCAAGAGCAAAGGGAGTGGGAAAAGGATATGAAGCAGTAGATGCACACCAGGGTAAAGTGCAGTGTTGATGTTAGCAACGGGTCTTTATGCAGGAATCTTTACCGAGTGACGAGCAAACTAGTGTGGAGCCAAGTGCAGCAGTGGCGCCAAAGCTTGACTACCATCTTGGTTTGGGTTGTTGTTAGTTGTCTCTTATTCGCTTCCTATTTGATGCCTATTGGGTTTATGATCGGGATTTGCATCTGTCCCTGAAGAGGATGAGGAAGTGGCTTTCACGGACTTTATGTGCAACCCGAGAAACATCCGCAGATGATAATTCCACTCAGTCATCGAAAACTCAGAATGCCGATGACCGTTGTCTGGATTCGGTTATGAGATGGCACTGAGCATAGTCCCTGGGGATGATTGAGCCAGCAACGAATATTGACTCTGTTATCCGTGTATCTGGCAATATCGATGGTATATGATGCATGTTCATAGACGCTATTCGTGGCGTTTTATCAGTACTGCTTGCATGTAAGCTGACATGAAGCTGAAAAGGCTTTGCAGGGCGTTGTGCGGCTATGTCCGAGACACCGACACGATAATTGAATACGATGCGACACTGAGAGGCAGCCTGTCAGCCTACATGTACCAGGCATACTGCCTGCCCTCTTTGAGAATGCTAAGCTCCTCTTGGGTGTACCGCATACCGCATTCTTCCTAAGTGGGCGGCATGCATGTCATGCGCGGCGTTCGCGAAGCAACCTCCAAGGGTGGCAAAGATAAGCCACGCTGACGTGAACGCTAATTCGTTCGTAAATTTACCAGAGAGAACATCATCGCCCAATGGCTAAGTTCCGTGTGTGAGATTCACAAGACAGAAGGTTGAAACAGATCCCTGAGCGCATGTGATTGAGACACTATCTGTTATTCTAAGGGGCATTGGCATGGTTTCTTCTCCCTGCAGTGATATTCTGGGCCACGACCGCCACAAAACCCGAAACATTTCGCAGCATGTCCAAAAGAAAAATTATAAGTCTGTCGACTTTCCACGTCATCTTCATACTCGGCGAACCTCCACACTCGTCGTGATCATAGGTCACGCCAACCTCATAATGTCCACCTCAAGCACATCCACCGGGCCCGTCACCGTCCTCCAGTCCGTGGAAAAACAACGGGACCGCATGACCACCAAGCTGCAGGTCACCGATTCCCATGTTACAGGTTCTGGAAACATCACCACAGTCCGAGCTACGCTTCCAGAGTACCATGTCTCTCCGCCTTGGCAACTGCTCTGGGACGATTTGTGGCTCTTTGTCAGGCATTCCACACTCATCCCATTCATCGTCGACCCCTTGTGGTATCCTCGTCGCGATGGGGTACAGTACCCTTCTCTGAGTCAGGCATGGCTTCCCAGGAGCATTAATTGGGATATCATCCAGCGGACAGTCACGGCTTCGCAGAGTTGGTACCAAAAACTCGTCGATCCCTTTTTCCCTTCTGGGGAGATGGACGAGCTCTACCCATCAGTGGGGAATCTCATCTCCCTCACGGCTCATGGGATCCTCATTGTCGCGCAGCTCTCGTTCTTGGTTTCTATTCCTTTCGCTACCAATCTCCCGTACAACGTCGTAATACCTTATATTCTGGGATTCATCGCTCTCAACTACTTTGTTTGCATACCGCTCAACGCTGGAACGAGTAATGGAATGCTCACATCCCAACACGACCGTTGGGAGGAGGCCAGGCACTGGGATTCTCTCAGAGATGAAGACTATCGAGAAAAGTGGATTTTCCTCAACGGAATTTCTGTCGGGTTTGTGCCATCCATTGTCGTTCTCTCAGAACATCTACCGTGCTAACCAACATGCACGAAGTTCTCACTGGCTGCAAGGCAACCTCAACAGGCTTTCGAGGACCTTCCACCGCCCCATTGTTGGCGTTCATAACCCCACGTATGTACCGTTCTCATCTTTCGCTCGAGATCGATAATAACGAAGACCTTTTGCAGGGCCGGCATTGTCTTCGACATCATCCAGTGCCTTTTGGAAAGGTGTTTTTACTTTGGCACTACCGACACCAGGACCTGCTACTCGCTCATTGCCGCTGCTCTGAGTCCCACAGAAAACACTGACAAGGTCGTCCTCATACTTCATTCCCAGGGCGGTCTCGAAGGCAGCATCATCCTCGACTGGCTTCTTTCCAACTACTCTCGCGACACCTTGAAACAGGTGGAGATATACACTTTCGGCAACGCAGCCAACCACTTCAATAACCCTAGAGTAAGTGGCGAGGAAGGCATCCTCGGCCACATCGAACACTACGGCAATTCTGGTGACTTTGTTGCCGCATGGGGTGTCAATCACTTCAAGTCCCTCGTCGCCAAGGCGTCCCTGAATCAAGATCTCGAGAAAAAGGCACGATCATTCGACTTAGGATACATACTCGGCCGTGATGAGAGACAGAACAACTTCTCTGGACTCCTGTTTAAGAATGAGGTCAAGGGTCATCTGCTCAACCAGCACTACCTGGATAGAATCCTGCCTCTGAACGTCTCCCTGACCGGCGTCGAGGAGGAGAGTAAGGGGAAGCCAAAGCCGGGCACCTTTATGGACTCGCCTATGCAGTCTGATGAGGGAAGTCGCAAAATCGACCACGAGGGTGCCAAAGTGTACCAAGAGAGCAGGCTTTGGCAGTACATCAACGGTAGATCGCCCCCGCCCAAGGTCAGGGATTTGCCAGCAAACTTCTGGCGGAAGGTTAACGGCGAACACACCCAATGACACTAAGGATCCTGGATTATTCAAAGTAATGAAAGATGCGAAATGCGCATACTCCCTCTTCTTTGGCTATTTGTTCCATTGCTTATCTCATGTCACCCTTTATTCTGGTGGAACCCGCACGTATGGACAAGTCTATCAAATTGTACTCCCTAAGTAGGCTCAACAGTCCTGCAATATACCAATCCCCTGCCTTGAATGTTTTTGACCTCACTGTCACGTGGCAGCCCTCGGGAACATCCCACCCTATGTAACCTCATATGATTTGAAGATCAGAACTGAGTAAGACAGTTCCGCATATACTGTTTTGTAAGTGTAGCAAACTGTGCTTCCGCTAAAAAGAGGGTACAGTAGTAGTCAAATCTAGCAACTATGTGTGAATCTGTGCATGTGGTAAGCCACATTTGTGATGGCGGCCACAACTGGTACTAGCCACGCAAAGCTATTCCCAGCTTCATGATAGTGAGTTTGTGTAGACAGTCCATCATATTGTATGTCTATTAACAATAATCTACACAGTATGCATCCATATACTATCTAGTTTTACTATGCTAAGGCTGAAATTTGCCTTTTCCAAGTTAAATGTTTATCGAATTATGTCCTAAGTTTGTTGATGCCGTTCAACGACGAATTAGCATGGCCATAGTGAAATAAGACGTGAGCTTTCTCACTTTTGCAGGCACAACACGACAAGCTTCCTAATACAGCAAGATACACGAATGATGCAACTGATAAGAGATGACTTCGCCGTCATCAGCAATCCCTGCGGCGCAGTGAGCCGACCCGGAACGGCAAATGAAATGCCCGTCTATATGGACAAGGGTTTCACGCCACCCCCTCTCCTTCATCTATCCGTGTCAATCTTACTTCCGTCGGTAAACCTGAATGTCGTCAGCTTCATTCAACCCGTCGTAAAGCCATACGCCCACTTGGTCACAATACAGCGGTCGAGATGAAACCTCAGCTGCTTTCTTGTGCCGTGCTTCTCCTTGGGAGCCGTGCATCTGTGGCTGATGCACAGCAAATACCACTCGGACAGGATGATCCATCGCGTGACAGCCACCCCCGTGCGGTCTCACCAGACCTTGACGCGTATATTGAGGGGATCATGGAAGATTGGCACGCGCCCGGCGTGACCGTCGCTATCGTTGATGGGGATAAGACGTGGGCAAAGGTATGAATGCATTTCCATTGCTACCTAATTGAATCCCTCGATTGGACCACGCCAGTAGCTAGGGATTTGGCAAAGCCAACCTCTTAAACGCTCCTTTACGATCCACACATTCCAAGCATGTGGCAGATCGGCCGATACTGCTGGTATACGATCATATACCACAGAATTTGACGTCTATTTGTTTCTAATTAGGGCTATGGCTACGCGGTTCTGAACTCGACTCCGATGACGCCTCACACTCTTTTCTACACGGGCAGTACTACAAAGTCGTTCACGGCAGCCGGTCTCTCACTTCTCATTGATAACGCCACTGCCAATTCCTCCGTCTACTCCGGCCTCACATGGAAAACCCCGGTCTCTAGCATCCTCCGTGACGATTTCGTCCTCAGCGACGAATGGGCAACGGCGCACATCACTCTCGAGGATGCCCTAAGCCACCGGACGGGCTACCCGCGTCACGACCTGGCGTCGGCGGAGACTACCCGAGAGACAATCCGCCTGCTGAGACACTTGCCGATGGCTGCTGAACCACGCACAAAGTTTTTGTACAGCAACAAGATGTTTGCTGCCATGGGGTACCTCATCAGTGTTCTGACCGACTCGTGGCTCGGTGACTTCTTCCAGGAATACCTCTGGAAGCCGATGGGAATGAACGAGACCTATTTCTCACTATCGGATGCCGAGAGAAGCGGATTAATCCTGGCCAGGGAGTACTATTACGACCCCATTCATAAGAAGCACTTTGAGGTCCCTCATGATCCATCTTCTGCAGAAGAAGGCGCAGGGAACATCATCTCGACGGTGCTTGACTACGCAAAGTATCTCCGCGTGATGATAAACGAGTCTGCCCCCTTATCAAAGGCAGGCCATCGAGAGATCAAGACACCCCGGAACTTTGTATCATCATCAAAGATTCCCTATGTAGGGCCTGTGACGTATGCACTTGGTTGGAGTGGCGCCGTGTTCGAAGGCGAGCAGATGTATTCACACAACGGTGCAGTCACCATGTTTAGATCTACCATGATGATGATACCGTCCAAGCAAATCGGGGTGGCAGTTTTCACAAACACCGATGTTAGTGTCCCTGAGGTTATCGCGCACCACATCTTGTGGGAGCGTTTGGGCGTGCCCAAGGACAAAAGATACGACATCAACAAGCAGTAGGTCATCTGAGAACAGCATTCAACAGAAACAAACTGACTTGTTCAAAGGCTCCTCTCTGAGTATAAAGACCAGCTTGAAGATTTCAAGAAATGTGCCAAACTCCTGTACCCGTCTCTCCCGGACCCGCCATATTTACCTACGCTGCCTATCTCCGAGCATGTCGGCGAATTCTTTGATCCTGGATACGGTACTCTCAAAGTCGACTTAAATTGCCCCGAATTGGTTGAAGAATGCAAGCTTCGAATTTTGGGTGTTGGCGGAGATGCCTTTGCCTACCTAGGGCCCGCAGTTTACCTTGAGCCAATGTCCGGCAACTCTTGGCTTGGTCGTGAATTCTTCGGTGCTGGGTCGGCCGAAAAGATCCTTGTGCCCGGATTTTGCATGCCTGTCGAGTTCAAAGTAGACGTACAGGGAAAAGTGTCGCATTTGGGAATTGGGGTTAGAATGGAAGGGCCCGGCCAACCTCTTACATGGTTTGAGCGCATCTGAGAACAGCCTGTGTTAGGATTTTCAAAGTCACGCAGAAGTACTGAGTTTTCCTATTACAAAGACGGAATTCGTGAGAGAGATGACAGAAGAGCACTGTGATTTATATGCGGAAGGCCTTCGGTTGGAATTACACTCGAAACCACGTACAACCGCTTCAAACAGAAACACCGCCACAGGTTTCCCATAACAGAACTTCATAACACCTTCCAAATCACCGTCGTTTCTTGGCTGGTCTCTCGTCCACTTTGAATCGTAGCCTTCTCTTTGGTATTCGCTCCATTTCTACCCGTTCCTCACTGTGGGAGTTGGACGATAGATGTTCCGGCTTTCCTTTGATATTGTCCGCTGGCTGGCCTTTACGTCGGGTTGCATCTGCGTCACCCATTGGACCTTTTGATATGGCCTCCACAGACATGAGCTTTCTTCTCTTTACCTCCTTGTCATCGTTTCGACGCCTAAACTCTGAGCTCAGTCTTCCAAACTGCTTCATTGTTGGGTTCGATACACTTGAAAATTTTCGAGTCGATGCGTTTGTTTCAACTTTCTGTCCAGAGCATCCTCCTGTGTCCTCATTTGTCTTGTACTCGTGCCGATTCTGATATTCAAGATTGCTCATAAGGCTTTCAAGTTGATTGCGTGATGGGGAGGGTTTGAAGATATCTTTCTTTTCGAAGTCTTCTTCTTGCAGGCCCTTCAGAGCCCGGCGAGCAGTGCTGGGATAAGGAGCGATCTCGTCGTCGCGTGGGGTCTTTTTCTTCTTTGGTGGCTGGTCGAACCAGATGGGCATCTTATAATGAACTGGAAGGAGCCCAATCAGCACTTGTTCGATTGCTCCGTGGCTAGTGTACTACTCACGAGGTGCTTGTCTCTTTGAATTCCAGTTGACAACGCGCCCTCCGCCACCGCCAAGTCGCTTTTTCTTTACTAAAACAGCGCAGATAAGGCCGTGGCAATTCTCAATCAAATAGGACTTGAGATCTGTATTCTTCACGATGCCTCCCAGATACGGTCTGAATCTGGCGTAGTTGGGGTTGAGTGAACCAAATTGCATAGCAGCTGGATGGAGTGTGCTTAATAGAGTGATCAACACCAAAGCACGGGGGTAGAAGCATACCGGTTAGGTCATAGACCATATCGTCAGCGGCAACGAAAGAATCATTTTGCAAGTTTCTGATCTCATCCACCTGACCGTCAAATGTTCGAAGCTCCTTCAACTCAATTTCTGGCAAACCTTGTCCAATTCTCTCAACGGTTGCTACAACGTAGCCTCTCAAGCGAGCAAATTGGAGCAGTGGCGTTTCGTCTCCCTCTTCGAGCTTCAGATCTTGTGTGGCATCCATGCCCAAGTATGGCGAGAGTTGATGCACGAGGTCGACGTACTTGCTGTGCTCATCCGAGTCTTTGAGTGCTAGAAATGTTCCCCTGTTAGCAGATAGAACTTGAACCAAACATCGTATTGCAAATGATATGCTTTACCTTGCACTGAGTAGATGCTCCTGTCCAATTTGATCTCATGGGGAAGAATGAGACCTTTATTCGCTAAACCCTCGAACTCGTCCTCTTGATATTCCTGCCGTTGCTCAATCAGGTTTCCGATGCAGAGTTCTTGTAACTTCGAAATGATGAGTTCACGATTCTCTCTGTGATATTGATCGAACAATTCAGTACAATCTCGTCCGGCATTCTCAACCAAGGCCCGGAGCCCTCCCGGATGCAAATCGGCATAATCTCAAACAAGTCAGCTATGGAATTGAGAATGCTTTGCGCACCACGGCACACTTACTCGTGATGTCGTACACCCTCTTGTCAATCGAGATGTACATGCCCGTCTCCCTGAATTCGTGTTTGCGAAGCGATCGCGGGGTGAAATTACGAAGAGAATGCCGGTCTGTTATCGCTGCAGACTTGCTCGCCACAATGCCAACCCTCCAGCTCGACAGGGACTTTCTGATTTCGAACAGACTGTACCCTTCGTCTCGGAGCTTGCGAGATGGATCGCCCCCGGGAGCGCTTTTCAGCAACTTTGTCAGTCTTGGTTCCGACAGACATGTAAGGTCTACAGAGATTAGCATGGCTCTCTCTCTCGAATACTTTACAAGTACGCGGGGTGCTCTTACGGGTGACGTCAAAGACACTGCGGTGCATCTTTATCCAAAACGGTCTTCCATCTTTCCCATCGCCCAAGGCAATGTCTTCGGGTCGCAGGACGCGCACCACTCTTGCTATCGCCAGAGCAGGATGGCTTGCATCATAAAGTCTTTGCGCGGCGTGGCGCGTCAGCTGCCTCCCATAGAACGTCCGCTTGGTCAAGAGAGACAGCCCACTTGTTGTCACCCCGAGGGACCGACAAACGGTGGAACATCTGTATACGTCCAATTCAAACCCGTCTTCGACCAGGACCAGGGGCTCGTTCAGCCGTTCAGAGTGGTCGTATAGCTCGGCAATGGTGAAATAGGGAACATGATGTCGACGAGGGCGTTCCCCAGACTTGAACGGCGCGCCTGCCAGGCCCGTCATCGCGAAGAATGGCAGGTTATCGGTCTGCATGGAGATGGCAGGGTCTTCCCCACGCAGCACCTCACCGGCAGCATCCTCGTACCCCATCGCGGACGGCTGTTTCCAGTTCTTCCCTACCGCCCAGAATTCCAAGATCCCCAATGCCCTCCCGTCTTCTGTCGTCCCGGGATAGGGCGGCATGTCGAAGTCGAAGTCCAGCCACGACATGTAGTCGTTCTCTCGGCTCGCCTCGATCTGGGCTTCCATGCTGACGCACGCGGCTTCGAAAGCCTCCTTCAGCCCAGCGGGCCGGATACAGAGAAGCTCAAAGGTATCGAACGCGGTCCTTGCCAGACAGACGGCCCCCAGCCGAGTTCTTCGCACTGACGACGGCACTCTCTCTTGCGTATGCCTCGCTCCCAGCTGGATCTCGGGATACTTCCATCGATTTTCTTCTGCTCTTTGTATGGTGTCAATTGCATCTTTCTCTTGAGCTGCGCTGATGCGAAGGCTCCTATTCAAGGACCAACGGGTTGTCACAAGGCCTCTCGGATTTTTAGTTGGCGTCGTCTTCGCCACTCTTCCGGGCAGGGATGCATATAACAAGTAACCCAACGCACGCCAGAACCACACTGTGATGCCAACCCTAAGTGGCACATCCTGATAAGAGGCAGGGACAAATGTCCCCAGAGATCCATCTGGGTTCATCCCCACTTGGAAGGGATATATCCAGCGGTCGAGGATTTCTTGTGCATCAGCTTCGTGTCGATCGTTCTTCCGAATAAGCGCAACGTCCTTCAGCCAGCAGAGCTCCTCGCGGTACCTCCGCGCGTTCCATGGAGTGAGCTGCCACATGGCGAACATGTCGGAGAACCACGGGCGGATCTCGCGGTACTTCTGCCGCCTTGCATGCAGTTCCCTCGCTAGAAACTTGATTGACTTTTCGCAAAACGGAGGGGGTGCGAAATCAGACACCCACCGAGTCGTGGTGTCTCTCGGATAGAGGTAAGGCCTAGGGTATCCGTCGTTGCCCAGAACAGTCGTCGCTGAAAGCATTTTGGGTATTCTGAGGCAGACGGGCCCGAATTTGGCCACCAACTGGTCCCAGAAACCTTGGGACGAAAGACACTGCTGCCACAATGCCGGTACAGGCCATTTCGTCAGCAGAGCTAGGGCATCTCTGGGTTCGTCGAATGTCGATTGGTAATCTTCCCAATATAGAGGCCATTCCGTAAATCCCAAGATCAGAGTTGCGCCAGTTGTTGTGTGGAAGTACTCGGCGGTCTCCTCTGTGGTGACTAACGAAATTTTGCCGCCGAACGTTGCTTTCTCCCACGATTGGCCGAGTTCCGCCTGATGTTCGTAGGGACCGAACTGTGCTATGGTTGGCTGTTTGAAACTTTTGGCATGGTCTAGATATCAGGGCTTACAAGTTCGAGGTTTCTGTGCGGCTGTCCCAGGGCATATACCACAGCTCCATTGGTTCTGTGGCACAGAAAGATTGCATGCTAAAGGCCAGGTCAGGTGCCACCCATAGTGAGCAAGTATACATCAAGCAGTTTATGGGCAAATGGGCAAAGACATCAAATCCTGATGCTATGGCAAGGAGGGAGCCTCACCATGAGTTCATGTACAAGCTTGGCCGAGACAAAGTCAGTATAAAGCTCCCGGGGTTATTTGGGGGGAAACCGGATCTTACCGTATCAGCCAGGTTGGTCATCGCCGTCTTTCTTGAGTTCTCCGTTGTCGTCGGACTCATGATCGTTTTGATTTCAAGAATGTCGATGAAGATAGCGATTGGCCCGGTCAGGGATCCGTTCACGGAAAACGTCAGCCCATGAGTGGTCCCGGAGGGTTCGTAGAACGCCTGAGTGGACTTGTCGTTGAACGACCATTGCAGCTTTTGGTCCAAAAGACGCGACAGCACCTCGATTGTGTCCTCTGCCGTGAGGAGCCAGGGCGGAGAGGATTGCATCCGCCAGACATTGCCCCACTGGCCGGAGCCGAGGGGCACTTCTTTCAAGGAGGATGTGAGGTTTCTCGCGTTAACGAGCGCTTGAAACCTGGAAACTCGTGTAAGCTGACGCATTCATGGGGTTATATCTGTGTGCTATGGATCTTGAAAGTGTTGAAGCGCGCACGAACACGTACCAGGGTGTTAGAAGACAACTTCTGAGCATTTTTTCCGCAAGTTGGATGGCTTGCCGTAGCACCCCCCAAACTGCTGGGTCCTGGGCGCTCCAAAGGTATTCAGTAGTCCATTCATTTGACCAGTTGGGAGGCACGGTGAAATCGATAACCCAACGGTCTCTCGCCCAGAAATGGAACCATGTCCACTCCTTCACCTCAATCGGGTTCCCGGCTAGCTGTGACGCTTCATCTTCGGCAGTGTAAACTTCAGGCTTGGCAAGGACTGCGGCTTCCCACGTACGCAGGCCGTATTGCTTGTTGATCTGCTGTACCTCCGAGATATAGAGATCGTCGAGCTGAGGTGGAGTTGGTTGGGGGACTTGGCCGGGAGATGGATCTTCGAGGTCAAGCGTCACGGGATCGATGTCAGGGTACACCGGATCGATCCACGAGAGGCCATCTGTTCTTCGGGGTCGCGGCTTGCCTACGCAGTAGTATCTTGCCCAACCCTTGGTGGGGATGGACATCTTGACTAATAGGGTCAGCGGCCGATCAATGTATAGCCTCTCCGCCAGGGAATGTGCTAGCAAAAGATGGAAATGATGATACAAGAAGAATGTTAGGATGGTGGTAATAATACAGGAAGAACTACAGTACCGGATAGTCTCGTGGCAATTGCGGCGAGCACAAGTAGAAAAGCATAAAGTTATCTTGCCGAGCAGCCTTGGTCTATTGACATGGTGTCCCAAAGAGTAATCAATCATGCCGAGGCTAATTACAAAGAAGTCATTGAACATGTTGTGTAATAGATCGGATTGACATTTGCAACTCTGAACGCCTGCCAAGATGTCATTCCTCGGAGAACAATAGCTCAACTAGAGATCAGACGAAAGAACATGGAAGGGCGTCCATGGTCTCGGGTTCCTAAATAGACTGAAAAAAGGCTGAAAGGAGCCTTGCCTTGACTATCGTATGATTGCATTTCAAGCTTGTCTAACGTTTCGCCCTGCATAAAACCTCCGCATCCGTCAGAACAATAACATGGAACAAACTCCCTTGGACTTGTTAAAAGCCTTCTGAGGGCACGTTGGGCTTTGTCAAGGCACAACAAGCAGCCCCCCTGCGTCCGCGGTTATTATTAACAAACAATTCTTCCTCAGGGCAGTCGTTTATGCGTAACCCAAGTCTCAGACCAGCATTCTCGGCCCGCTGGATCGTTCTCTGCCGGCGAGCGCCGGGCGGATCAGGCCAGGGCACCGGATCCGATGATACCATGGGTGGGGCCGACTACACGTCGTTGCCCGGCGTGAAAGTCAGCCAGAGAATACTCTGTAGTTTGAGTTGCAGCAAGTATGAACACAATTTTCTTGAAAGAAGATCAGTCGAGAACAGCAGAGAGCGCGTCCTTGAAAATATTCTAGAAAAGTGTTCACGTCGGCCCAGTCACCGAGGCGAGAAGAGCAGATTTCCTCCTCAATGCACCAACTCTGCGTGGTTCGCTGGATCTCTCAGATCCTTGATCAGTTTTCTATTCGCGTGGTTTTGCAAAAATTATATTGAACTCTATCGGAACAGCCAATGTTATGAAAAAAAAAACCCCCCCGAATCGATATGATGAACCTGCACACACTCCACACAAAGATCAGACCCCGGGGGTTCGTAACCCTGCAAAAGCTGACCATCCATTATCAATAAATTCTGCATCCTCACCAGCCTAATATCTTCCTTTCATGTCCGCCCGCACCCGTCCCCAGTTCCGCTGGAAACCCCATCTGCTCCAGGGTCGTCCTTGCCGCTATACGACTCGTGTCCATCGGGTTGTCAATCGGGTCATCCTTCGGCCCATCCGGCGATTCGTCCATTGGTTCGCCCGATGGCTCGTCATTCGCAGCGTTCGGAGGCCCTGAATCGATGAGCTTCGGGGACGGGTATCCAGTACCGGTGTTATTGGTCTTTTGCCGCTTCTTCCTGAGCCGGTGCAGCGGCCGCACCGTGAATGACGCCGGCGCTGGGGTCGGCATCGCCATGGCCGCCGAGCTACCAGCCTGTGGGACGGGCTTTGGCGTAATGGCCGGCGTCCGCCTGTAAGACGTCTTCCACGCGATGGGCTTTTCTACAGAGTCGAAGCCGCGCTTGGGAGTGTGGAGCAGGCCGATGATACGATGCGAGCAGTTTTTCATGAGTAAATCGATCAGGTCCCTGTCATCTACCACCATGGAGTCAAGACGCGACCCAGCCCTCGACTTCAACTTTTCCAATATCGGGGTCGGACTGCTGTATCTCACCAACGCTGAATCGCAATGGCTTGGTCAGCTGGCGAGCACCGGAGGCGGCAGGAGGGAAGAGGGGGAGGGGGGTGGGCGCTCACAAGTGACGTTATAGACGATGCAGTCGCTAGACACCCACGACTCGTTGAATCCGTCCGGCCTTTCTTTGCCGTCCATTTTCTCCAGAACCTTGGGACTCATGTAGGGGAGTTTGTTCGGCGGGCGGCCCATCTTGGCGACGATGAACCAGGGAGTGTCCCAGAGCCGAAGGTACGCCTCGGAGGGGTTCGGCTTCTCCATGTCGGCGGTGCCGTCCGTACCCCAGTAGCCGTCGAGCAGGTCGAGAATCTTGTTGTTCGCATCGATTTCTGGCGTTAGGCCCAGCCGGTTAGCTGAGGGGCACTTAACTGTCTCATCTCACTCACGATATGTGGCCAGTCGGCATGGCTCCCACTTCTGAGAAAGGGCGAGGGCTTTTCAGGCTCTGAACTCACTGTCTTTGCTGTAGATGTAGTTCCGGATGCAGATCTCGGTGGGCGGCAGCGTCAAGACCGTTGCGAACCGCTCCTCTACGACTCTCCCGATCTCCAGGGTCTCCAGGTGTTGGTGAACATCGAAGCCAAAGTCCGTCATGGGGCTGCTGTGGAACCTGTCCCAGACGCTCGTCGCATCCGTCCCGGCAACCTGGGCGATGATGGACGACCCGCCGGGGTGCAGATCTATAAAGTCTTTCCGTCGCATGTGAGTATTCGTCCGCTCAATGTCCGCGGTCAATGAAGAGGTGGACAGGACGGACTAGTACTCACTTGTGAAATCGTAGACCTTGCCCCGGATAATGACATAGATCCCGGTCTCGCGGGTCGTGTGCCACTTGACCTCGCTCGCCGTGAATATGTGATGCATCCGATAGAGTACTTCGGGTTCTTTCTTCTGGGCCCAGCCGATCCTGTATGGGCGGAGGGCTGCTTGAATGACATCCGGGTGATACCCCCGGTTGACGGCCTCGGCGACGGGGTCTTCGTGGGAGGCCTCGGTGAAAATGACTTCCAGGTCCTGCAGCTCCGGAAGGAGTTCGACATCTGCCACCACAGCTTCCATCAGCATTTTCCCTTCATACTAGAGCTTCCTTTTTTCATTTTTCTTTCAGTCTTCGATCGTCTGGGAGGAGTTTGTATCTTGCCGGAAACCCACTTGTCACGTCATACACATCCTCTCCGGCCATTGCCCATCGCGGCCTCCCCTCCTTTCCGTCGTTGATCCTGACGTCCTCTTTCCTGCGCACCGCCGCGACGTAGCCGAGGGGACGCTCCCTACAAAACCGGTTGAGCCACACTTGGCTGAGCCTGTCGAGACGGGCCGCCCGACACAAGGGCATTTGAACAGGCTGCGTAATGTAGGCTCTCGCGGCCTTGGTCCACGACCCGCCCGCCAGGAGGTCGGACACGTCGTAGATCGCCATTTCCCGCCCGGTCCACATGCAACACCACTGGCTTGTGCCATTGAGCCTCTGGTGGTCGCCGACCTCGCCGGAATTATAGTATGGGATCCACGGCGCCGCCGCCGCCGGCCCTGAGGTCGCGATGAGCGTGGTGGGGATCGCCGGCCGCGCAATGGCCCCCGCCGGTATGTCGGCGTCCACGCCTTCGCTCTGCTGCTCCATCTGCTCCCTCGGGCGGAAGAAGGCTGACACCTGGTGTTCCGCTTCTCCGGAATAGCGACGCAGTAAGTGCCACGTCCCGGGGCTCCAGTCGAGCCGCGCGTCGTCGAGGGGTCTCTGGTCCATCTGCCGCCTCAGCAGCTCCCATTCGCGCTCAAAATCCCTGGCGACCGGGGTGGAAACAAACCCCAGCACTTGCCAGCGGCGGAAGGCCAGTCGCGCGTTACTCATGCACAGCTCTCTGTCGTGGCTGGGAGTGGCGTCGTCATACAGTGTCCTGATCCTCATCGCGTCCGCCGCCGCCTTCCCCCAGTTCATTACTTGGTCCAAGAACGCGAGGTCGCCGGCGAAGGTGGGCCTCAGGGCCGGGCGCAACCTGTCTGGGTACTCGACGACGCCGTTGACCCTGTATGTGATGGTCCCCGTCCGGACGGGTAGCACCGCCTGGGCGAGGAACCCCATGGCGTGGTAGAACATCTTGGACGTCCTCGCCTTCTCGGGCCGGGCTGCCTCCAGGTCGGATAGCCGGTTGTGCGGCTTTAAGAGCTTATTGATGAAATCATTCGCATTGGCTTCGTGCTGGAAGGAGTGGCCGCAGAGCGTTTGCGACAGCAACCTCAGCGCAGACCGCAACATTGTCTCGGCGTACAAAGTCCTGGACCAAAAGGCGTACTCTTGGGCGTACCACGGCCGCAGCCTCTTCAGGTCGAGGCGCCTCTTGCGCAGTCTCTGCGCCACGGTCTTCATGCTCCGGTTGAGCTCTCCGTACCTCGAGTATCTGTATGGCTGGCCCATTATCTTAGCGGGCCGCATCTGCGCCTCCCCGTTGCTCGTCTCAAACCGGCCCTCGCAGACCCACGTCCACCGGAGGCTGGGAAAGCCGTACTTTCTGACATGCACGTCCCAGAAGTCGGACGTCGTCATCGCGCAGGGGACGATGGCGGGGATGCCCAGCGGCACGTCGAGGAAGGGGTTTTCGGGGGCCCAGCCGTCGTACCTCCAGTGTAGGCTATTCGCGCATGTTTCGGGGGTCATCCCCTGCATACCGATGTATTGAATACGGTCGTTCAAATTCGGCCAGTGGTTTTTGGAGGTAGTACCAAACACGGCCGACTCGAAAGAGTAGCCCGCCTCTGCCCACCTTTCCTCTTTGAAGAACTAAATCACAGTCATCAGCCAGAAAAGGGGGCGAGGGTCCAGGAAACAGGGGAACGCGGCAATCCAACCTACAAGCTCGCGTGCCATACAGCGCAAATCCTTGTTTGACCTGGGCATCTTTTCGTGAAAATAGCCAGAGAGCGAATGCTGTTGTACTTTAGCCAAGCGTTCTTTTGCGTCATCCCAAGTACCCATGCGGGGGGGGGCTAACATACCGACAGCTCGTGGAGCATCTGCGAAACCGACGGATGGCACGGTCAACAATAATCTCGACGAAAAAGTTTGAGGGGGAGAGAAGCGATGTTATAGACTCACAACATGGGCCATCCCAACCGCACATTGCCTCCCCTCTGGGTCTCCGCGCGTTTTCTCCCGGAACACCGGCTCCATCCATGTCAGCGTCAGCGTCATGAAGCGAGACAAGCGCCCGTCCTTGCCTTGGATGACCCCCGTCTTGCCGGTCACGCCAGCGTACTCGTCCGGCATGTGGAAGCCCCAGAAGATGGACTCGGCGAAATCGTCGAGGGCCTTGCAGGCCTGCTCCCTGCTGGGACGGGCTTGGGGCGGGACGGGGACGGCGCGGTGGACGACGGTGTTGTCCCAGGATTCGATGTGGTTCCCGCAGGAGACGGGGCCGCGGGTATCGCGGGCTTGTGGATCGAGGAAAGTCGCCAGCCTGAGTAGCCACGTCATTTGGTCTGATTCTTTAACCCTGTTCAAAGTAGGTAGGTATGCAAAAACCGAGGGGAAACTCACCACTCCTGGTCCACAGCCTCGCTAAGGATCCGGTTCGCGATCTCTATGACCCTGCTCAACTTCGTCCAGTCCTTGTCATTGCCGATATCGACCGACAGCTGCTTGGGATTCGGGTTAGAATAGCTCGCCCACCTTTCCCTTCGGAAGATTTTGAACCATTTGGTCTCGTCCACTTCCACGAAGTCCCGTTCCATCCACGGGCGCGGCGTGACGGTCGGCATCTTGTGGGTGGGAAACAAGGAGGCCCCGCCTTGCTCGTCGTCGATGCTGTAATCATCGCTGTCGTCGCCGCTCGTAGACGCTCCGCTCGTGTCCTCCTCGTTCTCACTAGAATCCGCGCTCCCGTACCCCGAAAGGCCCTCAGGCATCGCCGGGCGCGGCGTGTACGGCTCGACCTCTTGCAGGATCCGGGACTCGTGGGCGCGGAGCCCGCCGAAACGCAGCAGCTGGATGCTCTCCGCCCAAAAAAGCATATCGAGCTGAGAGGTGCCAGGTTTCGGGAGGGGAGTATAGTCGCAAAAGTCGCCATCATCGGCGTCCAGCTCTGGGAGCTGGGTTGGTAGCCACCACGGATCGTGGAAGGGCTCTAGTGCCATGGTTTCCTAGCCGGTGTCAAAAAGACGACAATGGGCCCTCGTGCGGAACTTTGGAACCGTGTCCCAGCTGTAAGTGATATGATAAGGTATGGCGGATACGCCTGAGTTGACACGACATTAACAGAAACGGCAGTCAATTGTCATCCGAGGCTCAGTTAGCGTGTCCGATCCGGCGCTTGACGTCCTAGATGAGGAAGGCTACAGGCCATTACTGTGTGTGATAAAACCAGTCCATCGACCGCATTTTGTGCTTTGTATCCCTGACTTGGTAGGATCAACACTTTTAGAGAATAATGGACGGATCAAGGGGGGCCAAACTGCCGCTGAATGTAGGCCATCCTCTGAAGCCATTGTCAAGGGAGACTTCGTGTGTTACCATGGGGGCCCTTCTCAGTCCTGACGGGAGGTTAGAGTTGAAAGTTGTCGGCACGTCAATCGGAGGAAGACAAACGATAGGACAAAGAAGGCCATACGCAGCTGAGGTAGTGATGTGTAAAAGGAAGGTATGGTTAGTCAGCGAGCTGAAATGGAACTGCTTTTCATCCAATTGTCATACAAACAAGCGACCTTCCGTACTACGTCAAGGATACTACAATTGAAGGGCATTCAGCATCGTGGACAAACGGCATCAATAATCGTATCGTGATGGAAGATCCAAGTTGAAGTGTCTATGGCTTGTATTGCCGTCTATTTACTCTTTCTACTCTCTTATTCTGACCCCTAATTCCCTGTCGCCAGGAACCTATCTCCTCGCCCGCGGGATCCTCCAATCCCACAGCGAGTGGTCATTCCTCATCCGGCGGTTTCATTTCAAAGGGGAATCTCATGGGTGATCGTCAAAGAAATCATAAACAGGCCCGTACCATGCAACCCGCGTTACCGAAAAAAAAAAGACTTTTGTAAGGCTTGTGACAAATGGAAGGAAAGCGATCTCGTGGCGACTCGTTTAGATGTCGTCCTCGTCGGAGAAAACCTCCTCGCCACGCTTGCGGCGGGCCATGCGCTCTAGAAATGAAAGTCAGCAAATCTGTCACATCAAAATCATCAGGTGAATGGGTGGAACTCTCAACTTACCCTTCTTCTTCTTGCGGAGCTCGGAAGACGTCAGCTTGGCCTTCTTCTTGGTGCTGACGATCTTGTTGCCCATGGCATCGAACTTCTCCTCCTCCTCAGCGTCGTCACCCTTAAGACGAGGACCAGAACCCTGGCCCTGGACCCAGTTGTGACCTGAAGGAGTCATCTTGCCGTCCATGACAGCCCAGACCTCCTCAGTGATGTTCTTGGTGAACTCAGCAGAGTGAGTAATGATGATGACACCACCCTCGAACTTCTTCAGGGCCTTGGACAAGGCACCGAGAGAGTCACGGTCGAGGTAGTTGGTGGGCTCGTCGAGGACGATCAAGTGAGGGCGCTGCCAAGAGCAGGCGGCAAGGACAACCTTGACACGCTGGCCACCAGACAGACCGCGCATGCGGGAGTGGGAAACCAGCTCGGCGTCAAGGCCGAAGTTGGCGCAGTGGCTCTCAATCTCCTTGCGGACCAGAGGGCGGAACTGACCAGAGGCAAGAGCCTCCTTCATGTCGACATCAGCAACCATCTTCTGGTGAGAAGCCAGGAGCTCGTTGCGGGGCAGCCAGACGTTGTCAGCGGACATCATGGGAGTCCAGCGCTCGTTCTTCTGGCCAACGTTGTCGCCGATGGCGAAAGAGCACTCGTACTCGTAAGAGTTCTTGAACTTTCTGCGGGCGTTGATGCCAATGATGCGGCGCTGAGTACCCTCGATCTTGAAGATCTTGTTCATGGCCTCCTCATCAGCATCGGTGATGATCTTGTTGGCACGGTCCATCGTCTCACGATCCTCACCAGTCTGGAAACGCCACTGGATGTACTCAGAGGGTGTCTTGTCCAGGTGGTTATCGATGTGGGCGAAGGCGTGCTGCTTGATGTAGGCGATACGGATGTTCTCGTGCTGGTAGATCTCACCCTGGGTGGGGACGAGCTCACCGGTGAGAACGTTGATGAGGGTAGACTTGCCAGCACCGTTGGGACCGATGACAGCAATACGGGAGCCGAGAGAGCACTGGAAGGAGATATCCTGGATCTGAGGCTTGCTCGTACCGGGGTACTGGAAGGACATCTTGCTGGCACGCAGAATGGCCTTGGCCTTGGTCTTGACACCCTCAAGGAAACCGGGCTCGGGGAAGGTGAACTCCATCTCGGAGTCGCTGAGCTCGTAGTAGGACTTGGCAGCGGGGTTCTTCTTGACGAACTCCTTGAGGTTACCACGGTAGCGCTTGAGCTTGAAACGCTCGTAGTGGACAATGTGCTGGCAGACGTTGTCGAGGAAGGCAGAGTCGTGGGAGACGATGATGGACGTGCAGGGCGAGCTGCAAAGGTAGTCCTCGAGCCACTTGACGTTCTTCACGTCCAAGTGGTTGGTAGGCTCGTCGAGGAGCAGGATATCCGGGGCCTCGAAGACGGCACGGCACAGAGCGAGCTTCATCTTCCAACCACCAGAAAGGGCGGAGATCTCACCCTTGATCATGCCGTCGGTGAAGCCGAACTCGTTCAGCTTGGCCTCGACGTCGGTCTGGGAGGTCTCGACACCGGCATCCTGGAGCTTCTTCATGGTCCAGTCGATGGTGGTCATCTCAGTGTCAGCAGAGTCAAGGTCGTGCTCGACGAAGACGGTCTTGACCTCGGACTGCTTAGGGAAACCTTCAACCTGCTCGTTGTTGATGGCACGCATGAGGGTGGACTTGCCGGAACCGTTGGGACCGCAAAGACCGTAGCGCTGACCACGCTTGAGACGGAGGTGAGTCTGGTTGAGAAGAATCTTGGCACCGTAGGCGAGAGAGAAAGTGCAGTTGCAAAGGTCCTCACCCTCTTCATCATCGGGGTCGACCTCGGCCTCGTCGGCGGCACCAGGTGAAGCACGCTTGCGGAAGTCGTCAACAACCTTCTGGGCATCCTCGTCACCAACAACGACGGAGATGTAGGGCTTGAGGGCCTCGGTCCAGACAGCAGACTCAATCTCCTTCTCGTCAATAAGCTGTCCAGCGATGCTGGCAGCGTACTGGAGAACGATGTCAAGCTTGTCGACCTTGGACTTGTACTTGGAGGGGATGGACTCCTTGAGCTTGGGGAGAACGACGTCGAGGTCGGAGTCGTGGCGGACCTCGGGAATCTTGCCGTCAACGACGTTACCGACACGGGTGAGGGTGTCGAGAGCCTGCTTGGTCTTCTCACGAGCTTCGGGGTCGGCCAAGTTGTCGTAGTTCTTCTGGAGACCAGGCATCATCTTGGGCAAGAAGGGAGCGACAATGTTGGGGTCGTCGACGAGCTTGCACATGTTGTCGACAATGACGGCGGACTTACGCTTGATGGCAGTCTCACGCTCGGCGAGACCACGGTCAAGCAGGGGAACCATGAGGGCAAGAGTGGGCTCCTGAACCTCAGTGACGAAGGTGGTGGCACCGAGCAAGTGGACAGTCTCGGGGACGTTCTCAGGCTTAGCGATACACTTGATGAGCTCGGGGATGAAGCGCTCGATATCACGGTTGACAATGAGCTGGCAGATGGCCTCCATGGTCTTGTAGGCGCGCTCCTTGACCTCCTTCTTGGTGTCCCACATGGATTCGGAGACGACGGGGATCAAGTCGGGGACGCGGTAGCCGACCTGGGCGGGGGCAGTGCGGATGACGGTCTCGAGGACGTCAAGGGCAGCCATCTTCTCCTGCCACTTCTGGGCCTCGAGGAGGGACTTCTTGACGGGCTCGAAGATACCCTTGACGGCGTTGGGGTTGATGGCCTCAGCGATGGCGAGGGCAGCCTGGGTGGCGGCATTCTTGACACCGGTGATCTTGTCGCCAGCGGCGGCAAGGACATCGGGAAGAAGAGCGACGAGGAAGGGCTCCACGTGGGCAGAGACCTCGGAGTGCTGGGCGATGGAGGTGATGGCAACGGCAGCCTTCTCACGGGCGGCAGCGTCCTTCTTGTTGTTGAACAGCTTCCTCAAGGCCTCGATGCTCCTGCGGGGAAATGCTTGTCAGTGCTGATGCTCGGAAAAAAATTTGTGTGGGCACCAAAATAGCTCGCCGCTGAGTGGCCAGGATCGGCCGTCTTGTGTTGCAGCGGGTCGGTGGGAAACCCGACCAAGGGGTGAGATGCGAGGTCGGACGGGGAACAAGGGGAAAATTCTTAATTTTTTTTTTTTGGAGAAAAGCCCCCGAGGCCGTGGACACGGTGGCTCGGAGGCTGTGCCCCTGAGAATTTGCAGGTTTGGGCTGTATGGAAAAGTGGCTGTAACTTACTTGGTGGGAACATCCTGGTCCTCGATGCGGCCGTTCATGAAAGAGGCCAGAGCAGCAGAAGACTCCTTGATCTCGGCAGCCTCCTTGGAGATGGTGAGCTTCTGCATAAGCTCGTCCAAAACCTTGACAGACTGGGCGTTCTCGGAAGACATTATGGCGGTTGGTATTATGTCGATCGGGAGGAGTGGTTTGTTGAGAAGTATTGTAGAGGAAGAAAACTCGCTTGTCTGAACGTCTAACGCGTCTAGATGCAAAGTCTATGCTCTATCGTAACCGAAGAGGCGACGGAAGAGATCGGTTTGGAGGATGGGAAGGCCCGCGGGAAGAAAAGACGACTGGAGGATCGCTGTTCTTCTGCTCTAGATGGCGCTTCGGAGAGAATTCGTCTCTTGAACTTCTTGCGAAGGCGGGGGTTTGATCAGGGCGAGATTCGCTCTTAATAAACCGTCGCAGACAGGAGACGGAAGAAAGTTGAAATGATTGAGTGGAAATACGTCCGGAGGAAGACGAACAACCAAGAAGAAAGGGAGTGGGAGGTTTGGAGAGGAAGAGGTTCAAGAGTAGGAAGAGAGGAGGAGAAGGAAAAATAAGAGAAGAGAGGAGGGGTGAGGGCGGCGGGCTGGAGATTTTTATCTCTAGCGTAAGAAAAAAAAAATGTTGCGTCCTGGCTTTGTGTTATCAGTCCTTGGTAACAAGTACAGGACACTCTCTGGTCGCCTCCCGTCCCCTCCTTCTTCTCCTGTACAAGGTACCTACTTGTTCCTGTGTCTACCTAGGCACTAGGCAGTATGCACGGATAGGTACTTCTTGGATGGCAGCGTGTCCCTCCTTGATTTCTTGTCACATTTGTCACTTTGTGCCCCTCCTTCCCCCGTTGTCCCGCCGCCCGCCATCGTCGCCGCCTTCCCACCAAAAACTTTTTTTCCCTCCCCTTCCTTCCTTTCCTCCTTGCCAGTAGAAAATTGTGCCCCTCCTCTCCTTCCTGGCCCGGCGACGGCGACACTAGCGGCAAGAGTAGCCCCACCACAGGACGAAAAATCAGAAAGTGCGGAAACCTCTCCCCTCCTCCCCCTCCTCCCTTCCTTCCCTCTTCTGCCCACTGACTGACGGAGGGGAGGTGCGTGCCTTGTCTGACTGGGCGTGGTTGGGTGTCGCGGCGTCTCCTGGCGAGTAATGCCTTATCGGAGGGGTTCAATTCCTTATCTGACCCCGCGCTAGTCCATAAGTGGCTACGTGGGAAGGGCGGTGAGTGGGAAAATGGCCGTTCATGCACCAATGCATTCCCTCCAGCCCATTTGGACGGCCCTGTATTTTGTCCTTTTTATTTTTATTTTTCATTTTTTATTCCTGCTTAGTTGTCCTCGGCTAGGAGATCCCCGTACAGAGCCGACCATGCTGTGGTGTTGGTTTCCGTGATTTCCAGCTGCAACAGTATTTTTTCCTACAACGAACGCCATCAATATGTGACAGTCCTTCGAGTCCTGCGTAGTTTTACCCAGCACCGAGGCAAGCCATCTTGGACTTGCTTTCCTTGTAGCTAGCCTTGTGACCCTCAATTATCGGAGCATAGGGATCGGCGCTGTGCCAGACGGAGCAAGCCTCCAAAATATCCCATTTCCCGGTCGTCGTCGTCCCTGCACTGGGCGTTGCAGACTGGAAGCCCCGGTGACGACGTTCGGACCATGCATGCAGGCATTGTTTCTCCCCGGCTTATCCTTTGAAGCTGGCATGGCTGGCCTTGCCTTGGCACCTTGCCGTCGATGGCAAGGCCCACGGTGGCGGGCATTCACGTCGTCAGCGTAATCCGTGGCTCGGTTCAGTTCTTGATAAGCCCTGTCTTATCCCGTGTTTCTACATAGTCTAGGCAGTTAGAGTATGGGGAAAGAGGCAAAAGGGGTGGGTGAGACGGCCATCCTCCATGTGTAACCGCCCGTCCCCTGTCGCTCTCAGGTTGCCTGAGTCATCTAGGCTGGGGGATGGAAATATCAGAAGGGCACAATGTCACTGGTGGCCGTGTTACTGCGCTGCGGTGGACAGGGACAGATCTCACAATCCACCCCCTTCGCCTCGGCTTCGCCACTCGGCTCACCTCCTTCATAGGGACTGAGGTACCTATCCAAGGCGGTCTTGTCTCTGCGATGTCCGGACTGGTTTAGTGGCCAAGGGTTTCGGCAAAGGCATATGCGAGGAACGGCGCTAAAACCCCTCCAACAAATTTTGACTTTCCCATGGGGAACGTCCCTGGATTTTCTGTTTTTTTATTTTCCTTCACTTATTCTAAACCTACCAGAAAGTTTTCCCCCCTGTTCCACATGTATCATATTCGGGTACGACGACTGCCCATGTGAAAGCGACTCGTCTCATCTTTTCCCGCTTACGTTTGGCCCGACATCACCATTATCAAAGTTTTTCTCGAAGCACCTGTGGAAGCAGGCAGTGCTCGTCATAGCCAGCTGGTATTGGGTTCTCTGGTGTTCCGGACCATTCGGACCGTCCCTTTTTGCCACGGCCTGCCCGATTTGTCCTTGAATCGTTCAGACGCCGTGGCCGTCACCTCGCACGTCCGAGTCCGTCTGGGCCTTTGTCTGCTCCTTCGTGCTGGCTTACTGCCCCCAGTCTCATCTAGTACAGATACGTACAAGTTGCATGGCAGCGAGGTCGAGGATTGGTGGAGTGCCGATGGGGCGTTGTGGTCCAGACTATCAAGCATGCTGCCCATTGAGCCTGGCCCTTGAGGCTAGATGGATCGACGAATCTGGCTGAATGTCTTGAACCGCCTGGGCTGGACAACGGCATTAGCCTCCGTGTGTCTTCGCCCCTGAAAACATTCCTCGACAGTAACAGCTGTATGTTCAACATCGGGGTTCAGATTAGAGTCTCCTGAACTTGACTGCCTCTCATGCTGGTTATCCACACTACCAGAAGTCGAGGCACAGCGAAATGCTCTCAGTATGTGTCTCACCTCCCCTTGCCACCGCCTTTTTACACGTATTCCGGTAGACAGCTGTAGAAAGAGCATACTACTGCCATCTAGAAACATACAGCAGCCATTAGCTGAAGGGAAAGCGGAGTGGCATAGTCGTCAACAGATGCCGGCTTTCACTCCCCAGCAACCGTCCCAAGAGACGTCGTTGATATTAAGATGCCCGCGATGTCGTCGTCTTATCGATACGATACGTTCAGGCCTACAAATGGCGGGGTGTGTGTGATACGCACCAGCCCATTACGCGCGTCTCTCTCGTTCGCCAGTGCGTTGCTCCTCTCTCCACGACGGCGCCAAAATACTCCACAAACTCGTGGGGCACCCCCCGTTGGAAATTTTTTCTTCATCATCGCCCGGTCTTCGAGGCTCGTCATCTCTTGGCCAGGGCAATGGAAACTAGCATGGGTCGCACGCCCTCCCGCCTTCTTTGCTGACGTGTGGACAGAGACAAGCATGGTTGGAGACCGTGGCAAGCCCCGGGCCTCGTCGAAATGCAATGCTTGAGATGCGGGCTTCACATGCTAAACCAGAGTGTCAATGGTTCCTCTACATCAAGCAAGCGGCGAAGGGAAGAAAAACAAAAATAGGAAGGGGTTTCCCACTTTGCAGTCCGAAGCCGTGTTACCTCAGGCTTCCATGGTTGGCCATGCGAATTGTTAGTGATTTTTGCTTTCGAACTGTTAGTCTCGGCCTTTGTTCGGGTATTCTCCGATTGGCTTCCGGATTCTCCTTCTCCCAAGGCCAATCCGGGTCTCGGGGTGACGTTGGACCCTTCCTTCACTCTGTTCCTGCGGCATGGTCCAGCCCGGCGTGTTTGACAATATGAATACTGAACCAGCGCATCCATACACACCCGTCCAGATCATTCCGAATATACTGCTGAGCAACTTTGAGGGACCACGTCAGACCATCATAGGCCCTTCAGGCCTCACATCATGGACATTTGAGTCGCAACGGTCCACCTTCGGCAAGTCCAAGCCGGGACGATAAACATTTCGGATGCGGCCATCGTTGGAGTTTAAGCTGCGCGGCCACGAGCGCTCGCCCTGCCAACTCTACTGCTAAGGGTCCGGCGAGATCCACGAGAGTTCCTGCAAGAGTCAGCACCCACCCTCTCACTTCCTCAACACTCTGTGACGTCCGCTGATACTTTGATCCCGCAGTACCCGAAACCATGAGTCGACGTAGACCCGACCACCGACACCGGCCTTCCTCCCAATATAATCCTGACAACAACGCAACGAGGCGAACTAGCCCTCGTCTGGGGTTCTCCGGGTTAGATCTCCAGAGTAACGTTGCCGCCTTCATAGATATGAAGCAGGCATGTCCCGGCGAACGGCGCGCAGGCTTTGGAACCCGTCTTCCTCCGCGCACGTGACGTATCCGAACTTCACATGTTCTGAGAAGACCCGGCACGGATCGATACTACACGTTTACACGCTTTCGAGACATTGGAGGCATTCAACCACACCCCAGCCTAAAAGAAGCATTCAATTGTGGCCGTTAACCACAGAGCAAGCATCAATGACGCTGGGGAGCACAGGATATCGATAATCATATCAATTACAAGTGGGGATACACAGCTACACCCATACGTCGAATTGAGCTGGGTCAGCTCGTCATAGGCGACACGCGATAAGCTTAGAACATGAAGGTTTCGGGTCGCCAATCGGGTTCTCGATCCAAGGCATCTTGATCCAAACCAACATCAAGCGCGGATATCACCTTGGTCTGCGGCCTGGCCACCGCTCCGGTCGCCTTGAACGACGACGGAACATTGGGCCTCGCTTTCCCGAAGCCTGTTCCGGCGACGCAGCCACCACCGTTCCACGCTGAGTTGGCCGCGGCTTTCCAGATCTCCCTCACGTCACTCAGCATACCCAGGGTCCAATAAAGGCGACAATCAGCCGGCTCGTTGACAAACTGAGCTGGAATACCGGTGTTGATGTCGTTGCGCAGAATCTGATCGCGAACGTTAAGGCTCGCAACGGTGCTTCTTTCGAAGGGCAAACTGGTAAGCTGCGACAGGGATGCCTCCTGCTTTGAGGACAGGTTCGTGTAACTCGTATCCATGAGTGTGCGTGATGCTTCGAAAATACCCTCGAAGGTGAGGATCTGGGCTCCTTTTGTGCCGCCAACACCCTGCATGAGTCCGCCATTGGGCCTGCCGCCCATTACAATCGTTTTCACATTCCCTTGGCTCTTCATCGCGGACGCGAAGACGGAGCAAGTCGAGGCGCAGAAGCCGTCTGTCAGGAGGACGATGTCTCTAGACTCGAAAGGCTGGGTGAAGTTCTTTCGGCTCCCATACCCGGTGATATCAATGCCGAAACCGACAGTGGTCGTGAGGCTGTCGTTTAGGTCATTTCGGATGAGAGCCGTGTATGCGTCGCCTGCCCACGTCCACGGTGCGAACTTGGCTTCGAAGGACTCGAACGGCTGGTTTGTCATGTTCAGATCCGTGCGGTAATTCCACACGTTGTGCCATAGTGACCGAATTGCCGTGCTGTTTCGATCACCGGGTTCAATGTGGTCGCCCGCGGCAGAATAGCCCTCCGCCATCGTCCGGAATTGATCGTTCAGTCTCCAGCGCGTGAACGCATCCTGCTCGATGTGCGGGAAGAACTGACGAAATAGGTCGCTTCCTTGGAGGACATAGCCCCCTGGGTTCATTTGTAGATCGACGATGATCCTCGACTTTCCTGCTTTTTTGCAGGCTTCGAAGAATGAATCGACGGACTTCTGGAAGATCTCGCTGCTTTTCACGGCGAAGTGGACAACGTTGAGGATCGCCACATCTTCAAACCCTTCGCTGTTTAGATAGTAGCCCGATACCGCGTTGTCGTAACTCTTCACCACGGGTTCCGGGTACTGTCCGAGCTGCACCACGCTTCTCCTGGATGGTGCTGTCGGAGCAGCAGCGCCGCCTGGCGAGACCGACCGCCCCGGTGCAGGCACACAGAATCTTTGATAAAACGACTCGCCATCCGTTATGTTGAAAAAGGGCTCCTGGATGGAGGCAACGTTGGCGGCGGTCCTGACCTCACCCGTGGTGTACTCCACGGTCGTGTTCTCGCCAGGATACAGATAATTGTGCCACCCCATCTTTTGGAACGTCCCCAGGGTGCCGAACCACTCTATGGCCTGGGAGTAGAACATTTCGTTGTAAGCCGCGTCCGGGTCGTGGCAGGTTGACGCCCGGTCGGTGAGGCCCTGGACGAATGCCGAGGCGCTGACGCCATTGATCCGCAACACGGTTGTGGCATTGTTACCGACAGCCTTGACCTCATCAAAGATCTTGATGACGGGCGTGGAAAAGGGGTTCTTGGCATACGACACAAGCGGGAAGGGCCGGCTGAACCGGAAGACGCCGGTCAACGCGTCCGGCAAGAAGGCGAAGTGGCCGTCGCGGGTCTTGGCGGTCATCTCGAAGAGGTCCTCCTGGAAGTCCAGCTCGCCGCTGTACGCGTCCGCGACGAGCCTCTCCCGGACCTTCTGCAGGTGCCCGACGGGATCGAAAGGCTCGGGCTCGTATCCTACCGGCGGGTTCTTGAGGTACGCGAGATTGGACTGCCACTCGAGGTAGGGCCGGATGGCGTCGACGAGGGTGATGGCTGCTTCTTTGTGGAGTGGCACCGACCTGAGGCAGTCGTGGGCCAGCTTCGCACTCACACTCGGATTGGGATCTAGGAGGTGTATCAGCATCAAATGCTTGGAGTTTGTGACATGGCCGTCACTCACTGGCAGCCGCCACTTCCTTGGCCCAAAACTCGCTGATGATCGCGCAGGGTTCCCCCGTAGGACGCTCGCCGCCGTGCGCAGACGTCGAGGTCGGATTGACCATCGTTGTCGTCACAGTGACAGACAAAGGCCTAGAGGTGCTGCTAGCTTCTGTAACCCTAGGCGCGATACACGAGCACGCGCTTGACAGCCTCGATGACGCCACCGGGCCCGAGGCACCGCTGCAGTTCTCGGAAGCATAGTCTGGGACAGAGGTATTAGCCGCCGCCAGCGGGCGGGTGAAGGTCGCGCAGAAAGCCTGTGCAGAGGCGAGGCGGCCTGGAGTCTGGGTCGCGTTGAGGGCGCGAAGGCAGTTGTCTTCGGCGCAATGGGCTGCCGCAAGCGATACTCCCGAGAGGAGGAGAAGCAAGGCGACGGTCATCGCGAAGGGGAGGGGGACGCAAGGAGTTTGGAAGAACGAGTGGTATGACAAGGCTATGCTGCTTTTAGGAGGCGAGGGTGGGCGAGTATATCCGAAGGGAGTAAGAGATGCTTCCAACAATGGGCCTCCCTTGAGCCTTTTGATGGCTACCCGCTGCCGTTCTTTATATCGACCTTTCAAGCATTCATCATGTTGTGGTTTGGGACTTGGGACTTTGGAAGCTTTGCTTTTGGCTACCTAGACTAGGACAACATGTCGAGGGTCACCAGGTGGTCAGGACGACCACTTTCCATATGACGGTGTATCCGCAATCTCTCAAGGTGGGCACATGGCCCCTACTCTTGCTTTTGTTTGGTGTTTTGCTGTTCTTTCTTGCCAGAGAACAGACTGTTGGGTGTGACAAGATGTAAGGTGGGTAAGAAGTAGTTCTGGTCTGGTCAGACGGACGGATGAGAACTACAAGGAAGGTAGCTCGAGGGCGTTCTCCAGACCAGGAAGGTGGTTGGCATCTCAAAGCAAGCAGGCACGGCTGTCTGTTCTGCTGTTGACCGAGTGATATGTATTACTTGATCATTTCTCTGCAGGGAGATACTATCACTTACACAAAACTGATCGACCGCAAACGGCCAAACAGAGGCAGTTTTGCGTCTATTTCCGCAGGGTACAGGACCATCCGATACTGGCACCAGATATTAGCAACTGCTACAGTGCGCAAACCCTGACAAACGGGTTTTGTCTTTGTTCTAGCAGCACTTGATACAGACAAGCCATTGCAGCTAGTTCCGTCGGTCCAACTTTGAATGTTTGCCGGTCCAAGTCCCGTCGCACTACGTCTTTCGCAAGTCTTGGGTGCCAGGTGCAATATTTCTCGAAATGATGACACGAGTAAGGGTAGGCTCCCAGTCCTATACCTGTCAAAGCCCATTGTTTTGAACCGGGAAAGATGGAGTCCAAATTCTAACACTGAACGCGAAACATCTAGAACTAGACCCAAAGAAGTCATTGTGGGCAAGAGATACCATATGCAATATCATACGTGTCAACATGATTGTCGGGGGAGGTCGTGCTGGCTTGGACAATGGATGGAGTAGCGAACGCCAAAAAGTCTGCACCCCTAGTTTGACTGATGTGATGGTACTCGCCTCGTGGTTCACTGTAGTCTGTGGAAACTATCGTATCCTCGTCCCCACAGCTCTACGGTTCTATTGACTCAACAGAAACGACATCTGCATGTAACGCATACGCGATGGATACGACCTCTGACCAGGCCGTTCAGGCACTACTGCAATATGACGAGCACTGGTACCAGAACAACAGTCGAGAATACCCAGAGCATGGCCTCGATGATGACGACGACGACGACGAGAAAAATAGCAATGGCGTAACAGACGAAATACTGGCGAACGCAACGCGGTCACACGACAACTCGATCCAGCATAACGCCAGCCAAAGGCCAGGACGCCAGCACGCATCTTTGCATGTCCCGCCGCCACCCGCGAAGCTCGCGAACCAGGGAACTTGGGAGTTCATCGAGTTCGTCCCCGCCTGGACCGACCCGCTATGGGACGGCCACGACACCGTCGTGGTCGACGAGGACCTAGGCCACCTTGTCCGTAAAAAGGGCCTGCTGAACAGGCTGCGGCCCGCGCAGCTGCCGCAGGATCGCAGCCAGAATCCAACCGCGTTCGCGCTCCGGTTTGGCATCCACCCCGACCGCACCGACGGGCGCTCCCGGCTCTCACCGACGCGTTCGACGTTTCGGCGGTTCAGGGTCGACAGCGTCGACAGCATTGACGTCAAGGGCGAGTACATCGCGAGACAGGCCGAGAAGTACGCGTCAAACGCCGGTGTGGACGACGTCGACGCGCTGCTCGAGAAGTACTCGCAAATAACAACGACGGGCGGTGCCAAGCAACCGTCCGAGACGAAGAAGTTTGTGCTCCTGGCGATGCAGAATATGCAGGATGACGAAGATTGGCAGTCTCTGGTTTTGGGGGGTGTGACCACCCAAGAGGTAGGGTTCTTGTTGGCGTCAACTGTAGCATGCGAGCTGATTAGATGGCAAGCTCTTGGACGATGGAATATTGTCGTTGAAGAACACCTTTGGCTGCAACTTGGAAAACAGCTTACATAGGTACGTTCACCTTCCTCATGCTGGGTCTCAACAATGCTGAAACATTAACCACAGGCTTCTACAACGAAGCAAGTGGAACACTGCAACGTGGCGCGGGGACGAGCCCGAGAACCCAAGGCTTGTCTATCAAGCCGGTAACTTCAAGGGAGAATGGGACCCAATAGTAAAGAAAAGCTTTTGCACGAGGTTCAACAGGGCATCTGTCAGCTGACCTGATGCACACACAGACGAACGATGATCTCTGGCGAAGGATGCAACCCGCGCTGCGAGCCGCTTCTCGCATCCTTACTTTTCTCGAGCATCACGATCCCTACTGGGCACGGCTGATGGACGTATTCAACAGAGTCCGCGTGGCATCCAACCGCGACCCCAGGCCGCCTCACAGGAGGAGGACGTACTCGGCGTGGAACTTTCGCTTACAAAACGACACATCCAGCATAACCGTAGCCGACGACCACGTTCGCGCTGCAGTTGACGCAATCGGTGCGACCTGGAGGACGCTGGACTCCTGCATGCAGTTCGAGCTCGGCAGCGCCTTCGGCTCCAGCTCCGATGGCGATACACTAGCGGGATCTACGACGGCCGAAGGCGACAAGATCGTCGTCAAGCTCTCGGTGGACGCCATGTGGCCGCTGATGGTAGATGGCTACAGCCAGGATGAGAAAATCATGAGCCAGTTTTCCTTAGCAGCCACTATCATTCACGAAATCGCTGTATGTTCTTCCCGGTTTTGTACTACTCTATTAAGCGTTATTCAAAGTGACTGGGAATTGCTCTCGAGTGGTGCACAAAGGACTAAAGCTCACCAACCAGCACGCCGTCAACTACGCACATATGCATTGGCTACACACACCAGGGCCAACTGCTGAGCTTATACCAGAATTGCAAGCACGACCGGATTTGAAGCAAGCCCTTAGCGATATTGGTGTGAGTCTCTTTGGGAGCAAGACTTTGAAGAACCGGAATCCCATCGAGCCATACTTTGAAAATGAGCAGAAAAGTGAACTTGGCCATAGTACTGAAAACCATGTAAGTCACTCACTCTCCCGCCAATGATGAAAGACCTCGCATGATTGGCGAGCTTAAAACTGAGACCAACTCCCTCGACGCCAGATCTTTGGTGGTTCCAACTGGCAAGCCATCTGCCAGTCAAACATGCCAATGAAGCACCTCCACTTCCTACCTTCAGGGTCTCTGATGATGCGATGGCCGACGGGGTTCAAGTACGACAACGACCGCATGCAGACGTGGAGCGAGATCCGCGAGAACCCCGCGGACATGGTCCTGCGCACGCCGCCGATGCCAGCCGACACGTACCGGCTGCCCGTCAAGGTTGTCGATATTGCGCGCTTCTTCTCCGAGGGTTTCTGGCGCTCCGAGGTGCAAAAGTTCGGCAGCGCCGCTCTGCGGCTCGGCACAACTCACCCGACGCGGGTCCGGTTCGTGATGGATGAGCTGCCCCTGGCCAGCCTGCAGAACAACACCACGGACCTCGGCAAGATGATGGTGGCCCTCTGGCCGGACAAGGAAAAGCTGCAGAGGGCCGGCGCCATCGTTTGGGAGTTCCTGGAACGGCTCCTGGGGGAGTATTTCCGCTACCACTCTGTGCACTTCCGGTGGCAGAAGGACCACGAGAACCTCTTTTCCAGGCTAGAGGAGATTGAACTGACCGTGAAGCAGCTCGACATATCCATCATGGAGGCTGAGATCCTTAGCAATCTCTTGTGGTACACGTCTCCCAATCGGAAGAAAGAGGACATTGCCGAGCGTTGTGACTCCTGGAAAGCAGTCACTCTGCAGAGGTATCGGGCTCTCGTCCAGAAGCTCAGAAGCTCGTGCGCTAGGATACCGTTTACGCTTCCGCGTGGTTCGGAGAGGCTACAGGACGACAACACTTTTTGGGATCGCATCGGAGAAGTGGGCACGTACGCGCGGCAGAGGTTCGACGACCTCTTCCGGAAGATGTATGACCGATTGTCGTTCGAGATCGACTGCGTCCATGAGCTATACCTGGACATATACCAGCTATCTCCCGAGGAGCGCGAGAGGTCAAAGCAGCGGCGAGTCGTCGACCAACTCGCCAACCGTCTCGTTGTTCTGGCAAAACAATGCAACAACGCACTTGTCTGCTACAAGGGCATCTCACGCCTGAAAGCCTCCTTCGACGTGAAACCCCGTTTTGCCCAGAGCTTCATGGTGCTCATAGAGAAGATCAGGGAGCTCATCCCCTGGGCCAGGGACGTCAGAGAGATCAACCCAAACAATTTTCAGCGTCTGCAGCCGATGATCCCGAACATCAGGAAGGCGAAACGGCCCGCCTCGATGCGTATTGTCAAGTTCGCGCAAAAGGAGATCGACCTGATGCCGGTAGCGTGCTTGGCCGAGATCCAGCCTTTCCTTCTCTTCGTCCGGGACAAGCTTAAAGCGGCGGAAAACATCAGGATCGATCTGGTCAGGGACCAGAGAGAGCACCTCGAGGCGATCGTCGCCCAGATGAAGGCCTCGCATGCCCCGCGTTCGGTTGACGAGGACTCCGACGAGGACAACGACCCGCTCACTAGGATCATCAGAAAGAGGAAAAACGCGAAGGACGACCTGCCGTCGAGAAAGCACGTTCTCAAGCGCAGGAGGATATACACGGCACAGTTGGCCCCCGCAGAGCTCGAGCATCCGCGGCCGCTGTCAAAACCCACGGGGCCGAAGCCGCGCAGGCCCTCGAGGGACACAAAAGCTTCCAAGATAAGCCCGTCAGTGGCCGATCCCGACCTGCAGCCCCGGTTGGCGAATCCCTTTGCCGCCTTTCCGTCCTTCGCCTTCCCTCTAGCCAAGCCGGAGAAACCTGACCTCTTCTCATGCCCTCGCCCGCAGCCGCCGCCGCCGATCGTCAATGCGTTCCCAAACTTGACGCCTAGGGGCCCCCAAACCATGGGCATCTTCCCGCATCCGGGAGCTTTGTCGGCGTCGTTCACCGAGGACTTGCTGGCCGAGAGGGACATGAGGGATGCGCTCGCAGCGCGGTCAGCCACGCCGACGCCGACGCCGGTCTCCCCGCTGGCGTTCAGGAGGCGCGAGGGGTTCCAGGACGTGCCGCGCGATCCGGCGCCCTTGATTCCTAACTCACCCGAATCGGATCAAAACGGCCGATACCGTATACCTGACCCGGGGACCTACTCGCCGCCTGGCGTTCTGGGGTCGTCGCCGCCGCAGCGTCTCGGAGGGACGAGTACACACGGGATCGGGTTACTGAACCGACGCGTGGGGGGCTCCCCCGAGACGACTACGGCCTTTGTTGACGGGAGCCCGAACCAGCAGCATCAGGGTACACATAACGAAAGCTCGGTGCTGTTGGCGATGCCCAGGGACCAGGCTGTTCCACAAGGTACGTCTGCTATGTCCCGCGGCCGGGACATACCAGCACAGCGAATGGGCTGGCGGCCGGGTCAAGGACCGAACCGAGGTTTTTTGACAAGACCAGATCTGGGGGACAGCCTGATGAGCAATCCGGGTATCATCGACACGGACGGTGATCATGATATGTCTGACTTTCATTAGTTCTGGAGGCCGGGTGATGTGAGGCTTCCGAAAGGGCATCTGAAGCTGTTTTTTCCCCGTCGGCGTGCTACTGTTGAATCGCAAACCACTGTTTCCCGTCTTTCTTCCTTTTTGTTGTAGAATCATGACCAAATGTTCAATGATGAGCATTAACACTATGCTCTCTTTCGGCATATTATGTGAACATCTTAGCTGAAACGAGCTGATGTCTGTTTACAAGCTAATCGTTAGTATTTGAACAGCAACAAGGGTCACATGAGGTCTGCCTCACATAACCCAGGGCGAAGCAAATCGGTTATCATGATGTTTCGGTGCAAATACCTTATAAATATGAGCCTCTCGGAGTAATCCTAGTTGATTGATTGGTACCCTTATTGCTGTTCAGATACTAGCAATCCACCAAACCTGCCTATCTGCCTATCTGCCTATCTGCATATCTGCCTATCTGCCTATCCACCTATCAACCTACTATGTTATTTATAATACCTTACACAGCTAAGTGATCCTATGGTTGACTTCTTCACTCTGATGCCGGCCCAACTCTGACATGCAGATAGACAACTGTCGGCCCAATCTCACAGCGAGAACTGGCCAGCGCGCTTACATGACAAAACCATGGCTGCGACTCGGCACCTCAGTCTGGGCGCCTTCACGCCCGTCGAGGTACACGTAACCATTCGCGCCGTCCTGTCTCGTCCAGCTTGATGGAGCATCAAACCCTGCCCGCCTCGTCGCTCGCCAGTCGCTTCACCGACCAGGCACCGCCCATTTCCCAAAGCATCAAGACCAGGATCCAGATCAAAATCAAGTGCTGGGTTGCCGCGGGAGCATGTTAACAGTCAAAAAAAAACCCAACAGTCGATACACTGCCAGTCTGACGTTTCGTTATCCTACGACAGTAGGCGGCGCAAGAAACCCACCTTACTACGCTCCTCCCTTTCCTTCTGGTACAGCAATGTCATAGGCGTTGGCGCGCTTTCCAGCGGGAACGCCTCTTCGAGCTCCCGCAGCCCGCTTTCCGAGAAGACCCGGTTGAGGCGCAACCACTCGATGGTGGAGCTCTGCGTCAGAGCCGAGTCGCTGGCCGATTCATACATGACTTGTGCGGGGCTCATGCCGCGCGACCTGGCGGGCTTGTTAGCTTCCGCCGGCCCGGCCAAGCCGTGCTCGATTAGCATCTTGCACACCTGGAGGTCGTTCCGCGGCCTCGTCAACTTCTCGTTGGAGAGAGTCACGAGTAATGTCGAAAACGCGAAGGGGTGGTGGCGATGTATATAGTGTATGAGCTGGTGATTAAGCAGGTATTCGAGAACCTCTAGGTCCACGACGCGCGGCCAGGAGACCTGCGCCCACTCCCCGACCTCGACGTATCCCGAGTCACACAAGTACCAGGGCAACAATCTCAAGCTGGTCGGATGACATTTCGAGAGGTCGGTCCACACCTCGAAGGACTGCAGAGCCTCTGGCCTTCGGTCAATCAACGTACGAGCAACTGCTTGCCTCAAGAGAAGCTCCACTGCCCCTATCTGATCCAAGAAGGTAACGTCCATGCCGGGAAGAATGTTGGAGTGGATGTACCAGAGTAGCCTATAGAGCAACTCTACGGTCAAATGCCGGCTCTCTACGGTCTCCTGAAGATCCGCTCCCTGTAATGTGTACAAGAACCTCAATACGAACTCGCGAGTCCATTGCCGCGTAACGCTGCCATCTTCAATGAAACCGAGGAATGATCTTGCAAGCAGGTAGCGTTCGAATGGGAGCGTGGATCGCCACTGGTTCTCCGCAGCTCGCAAGAGAAACTCCACAACTGTGCGGTGAAGGAAGCCTAGCCTCAGGTTGTGCTGAAGCCCGTAGGGCCCCGCGACCTCCCAAGCCTGGACCAGATCGCGGCACTGTGCTAGGATCTGGTCTTTTCTCCTCTTGATCTTGGTCACGGAGAGGTCATGCTGCTGGTAGCGTTTTAGATTGTCAGGAAGGCTGCCCGCGTCTTTCAAAAGAAATTCCGAGAGGACATGGGCCCGGGAATCGTGACGGGAATGCTTCGTCCGCAAAAGTGAACCACCGGACAAACTCCCCATGGCTTCGTGGCGGTTCCCGTACTCGTTCATCGCGGCAACCAACCGATCCAGCTCCACAAACACCACCAGAGGCAACGACGAGTTCGCCAGCAGCAGCATCGAGAACACCATGGCCGCTCTGTCCTTGTACACCGAGTCTATGGTGTCCAGCATACGTTGGAAGAACTTGTCGAGGTCCGAGGGAAACTCTGAGAGTCGCTGCTGCAGTATAGCGACGTCGTCTCCGTTGTCCAGGCCGCGCAGAAGCGACCTGACCACGAGCGAGACCCAGAAAAAGACGCCTTCAGACCTTTCCGCAATTTCTTTGACGAGGTTGGAAGCCTCCAACTTTTGGCTTCGTTTGAGCATCTTGAAATGGCTGTGCTGGTTGAGTGTGTCCCGGGTGTATCGCCTCATGTCGTTTGCGGTGAGCTCGTGCATGTAAATCCGACCGGAGACATTCTCGAACCCGTTGGTGAATACAGGCCACGGCCTGCTTGCGCAACACGTCTTTATATACGGAGAATCGGACGCGGACCTTAGGAACTGGACCAGATCGCCAAGGTTGCCGTTGTACTCGTCGAGTCCATCGATCAGCAGCAGGATCCGGCTCGGTAACGGTCGGATATCCTTGAGTCTGCCGAAGGCTTCGGAAAGCTCTTCAATACTCCAAGATTCTAGGCGCTTGAATGGGCTGGAGTACCTCGTTGGACAGACAGAAGGGATAAGCTCGGGACAATTCACCAGGATCTGAAATAATAGCGTTCTCAGCAGACCTTCTTGGGATTTTTGGATGGTCGTGCCAGCGCTCCAGAAGAAGTGACTAGCCACTATGAGTGGCTCTGGGCTGGCCCAATCCTTCGCAAGAAACATGGTATGTTCGTGACTGAGGATGAACTTCATTAGGGTGGACTTCCCAGACCCGGGTTTCCCCGTGATCCAAAACAGACCGCTCGACCCGCGGAGCCAAGCCGACAAGCGAACGGGAGTGTCGTCACTGAAGACCCATTCAAAGGTACGGCGATGGGCTTTCGGGATTTCACTTTGCCGTTCCTTTATCTGCGTGAACTTAAGGCTCGTCAGAATTGCAACAACGGTAGCCTGGTTCTGGGCATCCTCAGCAACACGTGCCCATGTCTCACTGAATATCCTGAGACCCTCAGTTGATGCTGCTGCTACCGACTGAGACTGACAAAGATTACTGAGATCATGGGCCAGCGCGTTCAGTCTCTTCTCCGTGGTTCGGTTCCAGGCCTCGGATGTTTCTTCTAGGCAACGCATAGATTTGGACAGCGATATACGATTATCGCTAATAGAACCAGTCAGTATCGGCGTATTCGGAAACCACAATAGACGATGTGTCTAGAAGCCGGACGAACATACTGTAGGAGGATCTGGAGGTGCTCAAAGACGCGTGTTCTAATCTCCACCAGTCGTGCCCGAACCTCGTCAATCTTGCCTCTTTTGAAGTAAGCCGCAAGTGAAATTTTGAACTTTGCCCATTTCTGGTATCTTGTGGCAATTTCTCCGACCAGCCGCCGAAGTTCCAGACTGAGCTCGTCCGCCGTGTCGATGCACCTCTGAAGCAGGCGCTCCATGGCAGGGTCTAGCTTGACGTCCGCGTCCTTCTTGAGGCGGTCACAGAGATCTCGGAGGTCCTTCGCCATCGAGTCCAGGTCGGCGTTACGCGCCGTCCAGCCGTCGTCGTTGACGCTACGGTAGATCTCGACGATGGATACGGCCGCTTTGAGCCCGAGCTCGAGGAACTGAACGATGTTGGCGGCGACGCCGAGCGCCGCCAATGACTCTGCCATCGTGAGCCGGGGATGGAGGTCATGCACCTAAAGAGCGCCACTATCGTCTCTCGGAACGTGATTTCGCTATGGAAATACAAAGACGAAGTGCTAGGCTCGCCAGCCTGATGGCTTAAAGCGGAGAGGCGATGAGAGATGTCATCAGCCGCACACCATCTGCCAATCATACGTTCCTGCCAATCGCGGAACGCCTTGCAGGGCTTCATGCATTTGAGCCAATCAATTCGTTCTTCAATATATGTTGCTAGATATGCTTGTTAATGAATAGACAAGATGTTCAAGCTGATCAAGGAATCTAATCGAGGCCAAAAGCTGACGGCTCGGGGGAGGTTCCCTTTGGCGTTAAGTTAATTAGGCTTTTGGCCGAAAATATTTCAATATTAGGACTCTGAAGGAAGTGCTTTGCGCACCCACGCGAAAGGAAGGTTCTTATCAAGGGCTGCAGGCCGTTTCGGAGCTGGATACTATGGTGAGCCTTTGGAGACTGAGCGTTGTCCTGCCCGAACTTTAGTTGCCGAGACTTATGCGGTTGAGATTCCAGGACTGGGGAACTCATGAGAGTAGCATACAAGCCTCTCTCAACAAGGCCCCCAGCCGGAGCATGGGGTTTAGCATCGTGCGAGCGGTCGTGAAGTAGAGGAACAGAGCCAGGGAGAATATAAAGCCTTGCTTTGGTAAGGCGTCTAAAGATGGTGAGATCTATACACCATTGGTTGACCTGTGGACAGCTGTGACGTCCAGCAACAGATTGGACATCCGATTGCTTCGTTTCGCAAATTCCCTGGTGAGAGAGCCCTCAGACGAGTCGGGTTCCGGCTAGATCACTAGTTGGATTATATGCGCACAATATCCCGCCTGGAATCAAGCTTTTCCAGATCTCTGTTTGACCAAAGTCCCAAGAAGAGATGTCTGCAGCTGCAGCAGCAACGCCTCGTAGGCCAGCAGTTGGGTCCAGAACCTTTTAGGCGTCATCGACTCACACATGTTGCCCGGCGATGCCTGCAGTCCCGGCCTGGTCATTGAACGAGGCGCTGCTCGACCGGAGTCTCTTTCTAGTATCCTATTTCTATTCGTATCTGTCTCTAGACTTGGTGAAATCCACACGGAGTCAGGGGAGGGGGTGCCCCCAACATGGAAGATAGAAACCCTACCACTAACTGCTTTGGTCCGCTTCAAGTGCCCAAGTGATGCATGCCCCGCGGCATCGTGAAAGACTGGCTCGTTTGTCGGAGGCTTTCCCACAACGCAGGCCGCGCAAAGGCGTTGGAGACAATAACTGCACTGGCGACCCAAGGGGGTGTTACCTAGGACGCCCGCTCATGATCCCGGCGATCATTGACTACCCAATGTCATGGATCAGTACCACACGCAGCAAGACGAACGAATATCAGGGCCAATACCCAGCGGTCTGTGTAGAGTATCTCTACCCCGGCGAGCGCAATGAAACCGGCCCCCCTGCCCCCCCTACTGACTGGATATATTTATCTGTTCTTTTCCTAAACCCTCCCGATAACGGGACAGCGCCGTCTCATATTGACGTATCAACGCAAAACACCATGGGTAACTTGTCCATGGATGGATTAAAAAGTACCCCCCAAAAAAAAGACTGACCCGCGAGCGCGGCCTCGCGGAGTCAACCGCCGCCCTCTTTGCAGCAACGCCTTGAACACCCAACGCGCCATAAGCCAAGTTTTTCAGCGGTGCCTCCGGAAAGGATGTGCCTCCGTGTTGAGGACGTAGTCGTCGAGACTAATCAGGTCAGGCGGCGAGAACACAAGGTAGAAGTACTTCAGTGTCTCCGCCAGCCAGAAACTCTGACGTTCATCATGCAGCGTTAGCGATCTACCTCAATCTCCCCTGACTCCGGACACAGAACCGCTTACCTCCATGTAGTCCTCCTTGGGCAAGGAGTCCTTCTTCTGGGTGACGTCCAAGACGGCGGCGTTGCCCCGGTCGACGAGCGTCCCGTTGCTGACGGCCTTCCACATCTCCCACGCCGCATCCTGGAAGCCGCGGTCGCCCGTTATGCGGTACAGTATGAAGATACTCTCGATGGCCTCCGGGCGGAGGATGTAACGCGGGTCCTTCGCCGTCGTGAAGCCCTTGGGCAGGTGCGCCTTGTACTCGGGGCGCAGTTTCTTGCCGGCGTCCCATTTGGCCTCGTCCCATTTGCATTCGTCCCTCCGGTCGCAGGGGATCATGTTATAGCGCTCCGGCATCATGCCGGTCGGCATGGCCTGGTAGGCGTAGAAGCAGCCCAGCGCCAGGCGGCCGCCGACCGTGACCCACTCCTCCCTGCCGAGGAGGCGGCCGGCGAGGGCGTAGAGGCCGCCGATGTAGCAGGTCAGGTGCTCGCTCTCGGGGTCGAGGACGGGGTGTCCGTTGGCGTCGATGTTGACGTTGCCGGAGATGAGGATGTTCTCCTCGCCGGGAAGCATGGGGCGGAAGAAGAGCGACTCGTTGGCGGCCTTGAGGAAGTTCTCCGTCATGGCTTGGTACTTTGGCTCGCGGGTGCCGAGAAGGGCAATCATCTTGGGGAGGTACTCGTAGAGCGAGTCGGCGCTGCCGCCGATGGTGAAAGTCGAGCCCGAGGTGACGTCGCGGTTGCTCATGGAGACGTACATGGGCCAGATGCCGGGCAGCTTGGTCTTCTGCTGGCCGTCGTGGAAGAGGTCCATGACCTTGGCCACGGCGTCGTAGTACTTGGGGTCGCCGGTGAGCTGGGACAGGCGCGTCATCTCGAGGGAGAGGGTGCCGGGGGAGGCGGAGACGACGGAGCCCTCGACGATGAGGCCCTTGCCGGCCTTTGCGGCGGCGAAGTCGATAAAGTCGACGGGCATGCGGTGCTCGGTGTCGAAGGCGCCGTAGAGCAGGTTGCCGAGCTCGACGGCCTTGGCGAGCAGGACGGGCCGCCTGCTGAGGTCGTAGGCGGCCATGAGGCCGCCGAGGTAGCGGATGTTGGTCTCGAAGGTGTTGACGCGGTTCGAGGACGACTGGCTGAAGTCGATGGTGGCGACGGCGGCGACGGCCTCGTCGAACTCGGCCTTGAGGCCCATGATCCAGAGGACGTCGAGCGAGTCGACGAGGGTGGCGGCCCAGCCGGAGAACTGGTCCTTGGGGGTGGCGGAGATGGGGTTGAGGGCGTCCTTCATCCAGGCGAATTCCCTGTAGCTCGCCCAGTTCTTGCGGAAGAGCTGGCGGACCTCGCGGCGGCGGGCCTCGCGGACCCGGGAGGCGGAGAAGGACTCGGTCGGGAAGCGGTGCTGAACCCGGGGCAGGGAGTTACCGGGGCGGCCGACGGGGACGGGCGTCAGCGGCGTCGGGGGCGGGTACTTGACGGGGACGGAGGACCAGTCAAAGGCGGGCTTGGGCGTCACGGGGGGCGGCGGGACGTTGTCAAGGTTCATGTACTTTTCGAGTAAGGCAGATTCGGTGTGCGGATGGAGCCAGGCGGTGTCGAGGATGTAGATGAGGCAGACCACAGTGACGAGGCTGAGGACGAGGGAGCGCACCCGCGACCAGCGGTGCAGGAATGAGGTCATGGCTGGGGACGGTGTGGTGTGATGTGATGTGATGTGACGTGGGTGCTGCGCTGCAGCGGGATTGGGAGTGTCGCGGTGATGGCCTCACGATGAACGACTCGAGGGAGATGGGCGGCTAAGCCCCTCGAGCCGTAAGCCAAACTATCAAGCGGCTCGCTCTCTCTTTCTCCCTCTCTCTCGTAATGCCTCAATTGGAAGGGAAGCCAAGAAGGACGGAAGGATCGTAGGTGGGTATGAGACGACGAGACTCCGATGCAGGGTAATCGTTCGTCCAATGCTCGCGGCCAGCGTCGTTCGTCATGAAAAGAAATGAACGGAAAAGAAGAAGCGTGTTTGCGATTGTGTTTATGCGTGATTCGAAAAAGGGGACAGATAATCACAGTCAACAGAAAACGATCAACAGGCTCGCTCTGCCAAGGCGACGAGGGGTGCCCTGGTGGCGCTGTAGCATCGAGCGGCGTTTTGAGACATGGAGCTCAAAGTCTAAAAAATCAGGAGAGAAAAAAAACCCATGTTCCTCCCCCTTACTCTCTGTCGATCCCTGGTGCCCAGGTTGATGATGGCGACGTGCAGTCGGACACTGTCCCCTCTGCGGTTCCTGCACAGTCAACCCCCATGTCCAGAGGAAAGCTTTTAATAGAAAGACGTCGATGGCGGTGGGTACTTGCGTTTCGCGAGTGCGTACCTGAGAACGGGGAGCTGTGTCCATAATGAGCTTCCACGTCTGTCTGCATTTGTGGACGATGATATGTTTTTTATGCTGTCATGGCATCTCGGGACGTGGCTGATAGCCATGTGTTCGGTGGCAGAGTTATGTTCAAGTCTCACCCACGTCGCCGGGAAACCCCCTCTTCTCTCTCTCTCTCTCTCTCTTCCTCTCTTTTGGTCTTGAGTTTGTTTCAAAAGGAGAGCGTTTCTAGGTGGCGAAACTCAATAAAGGCACGAACAACCCAGTGCTCTGGATGAACCGTCGCTAGCGGCGCGGTCCCTTGAGACATTCCACACTAGTTTAGTTTCCCCGCAGTGGGCCACAGCGGCGGGCCGGATCCTGTGAGCGCTAGTAGCCCCTGATGATCGCAGAGTCGGGACGGTTCGAGGGATGGGAACTGAGGCCTTTCGATAGAGGGGAATGAATGATTGGGCTGTTGGCTAAACAGTTGCAGGCCAAGACGCAGGAACGGCGTGCATCTCACCTGGTACCAAGACTTGGCCGTCTTTATGGAGGGGTCTACCTATTTCCGGGGAATTGGAACCGGGAGAGAAGGATGCAGGTGGTCAGACTGCATGTGGCGTCGGGCCAAAGCATGTTTCCTCATACTGCCTGAGATGAGTGGTGAGATGAGTAATGAGATGAGTGGTGAGATGAATGACGATGTGAGTGATGAGATGAGTGGTGATGTGAGAGGGGCTCAAGAGAGACAGGCTGTTAATGGCAGCCGTTGATGGTGCAGTTTTTCGTAGAGAAATCCAATTCTCACATGGATATGCTATGTAGCTCGGGGGCATAACACCGTGAACAGTCATTCAATTTGGCCGCTCTTGAATAAGGTTAGAGGGCACCGTTGGGGGACGGTATTAAGATGTACCGACAGAGATAGGGTTTTGGATGGGTGCGGGGTTTACATCACAGTCCCTAATAAACGTGAATTCCGTCATATAACAGCTCCCTTCGCCAGGAGACTGTGGCCTCACAGAAATTTCCCCACATGAAGACGGTCGATAATACCCCACTCGTTAGGATGGAATTTATCTTTTGACCACGAGAGGCTTCCGAACCCTCCTCCTCCCTGCAGATGCTTCAGACCCCACAACAGTGCCGGCTCTCGGTGCCGGGCTAAGACGGACCGCCTCGGTCTAAGCGCGCCTACCACCGGAGGGAGGGAGGGGAGAGCCCCCCTCCGCAAAGCGGCCAATCTCGGGGGTTTCGTCCTCGCGCGGGGACCCCAAGGCTGCGATCCATACATACGATAGATGTACATAGTGTACTATGCTAGGTAGTAGACTTAGTCTCTCCTCTCCGCCAAAGAGTGGTGACGGTGGCACAGTCATGACCGTGGGTCAAAACACCATTAAGCGGGTCCGCCGGTGGACATCAGGGTTCGTGCAGCTCATCCTGACAAGCAATGATGCAATTGCGGCCCCTCCCCCTCACTCTTGCTGGAAGTGGCCACCTAGAAGCTTCTCTAACCCGCTTTCCCGCCAGTCCAACATCGTGATAAACCCCCCTCAATTCCCTCCCAGCTTCTGGTCTTCATTTTCTGCTCTACTTTGTCCTGCACTGAGTTCCTCTTCTTCCACCAGCAAACCTTAAAACACCACCCCAAACATGTCTTTCGGAAACAAGGCCAAGCTCAACACCGGTGCCGAGATCCCGTACGTCAATACACTCTCTTTGCCAATGCTTTCACCCCGCCCCGATGTCCCCGTCGTTCCTGCCTTAAGGATGACGATAGGGACGATGGTTGTCTCGGGCGCAGTCTCTCTCCCAAAATTGAGCAGATGCTAACGGAATGAATCTACAGTACTCTGGGCTACGGCACCTGGCAGTCCGCTCCCGGCGAAGTCTCCGTCGGCATCTACGAGGCCCTCAAGGCTGGCTACCGCCACCTCGACCTGGCCAAGATCTACCAGAACCAGCCCGAGGTCGCCCAGGGCCTTAAGAAGGCCCTCGCCGAGATCCCCGGACTCAAGCGCGAGGACATCTGGATCACCTCCAAGTTGTGGAACAACAACCACCGCCCCGAGAACGTCGAGGCCGCCCTCGACGAGACCCTCAACGAGCTCGGCCTCGACTACCTCGACCTCTACCTCATCCACTGGCCCGTCGCCTTCAAGAAGGAGGGCGACAAGCTCTTCCCCCTCGCCACTGAGGGCGAGGTCGCCCTCGACCAGGGCGTCTCCCTCGTTGACACATGGAAGGGTAAGCTAAGCTGCCTCGCCCCCTTCCCCCCTCACGAACCTGCTTGCTGACCATGCCGCCGCTAGCCTTGATCAACCTCCCAAAGTCCAAGGTCAAGAACATTGGTGTCTCCAACTTCACCGTCGAGGACCTCGAGACCATCATCGACGCCACCGGTGTTGTCCCCGCTGTCAACCAGATCGAGCGTCACCCTCTCCTCCAGCAGAACGACACACTTCTCAAGTACGCCAAGGAGAAGAACATCCACATCACCGCCTACTCTGTATGTGTGCCCCTACCCTCTGCCCGCCCAACGGATGAGAATGAAGATGAAAAAAGACTAACCGGCAAATGCAGGCCTTCGGCAACAACAACTTGGGTGCCCCCCTCCTCATCGAGAACGACACTATCAAGCAGATTGCAGGCCGTCTGAACGCCACCCCCGCCCAGGTCATCCTCGCCTGGTCCCAAGTCGGCGGTCACTCCGTTATCCCCAAGTCCGTCACCCCGAGCCGCATCCACTCCAACTTCCAGGAGGTCAAGCTCTCGGACGACGACGTCGCCGCCATCAACGAGCTCGGCAAGAACCCCCGCCGCTACAACATCCCCATGCTCTACAAGCCCCGCTGGAACATCAACATCTGGGACGAGGAAGAGGAGAAGCAGGCCACCAACAAGGTCGTTCGCAAGCTATAGACTGTGTTTCCGTGATCAAATGATACCATGCCCGAGTTATAGAGAGCTGTAGACAGCCGGACCAAAAGATAGACGACTCAATATGAATGACGAGCAAAGTAATTGACAAGAGGCGCGCACCTGTCCAAAATCGAGGATACTAGGCAAGAGTTCATAGGACGCGGTCATTCTCCGACTGCCGACGACGGCTCCACCAGTTGCCGTAGCGTAGCGAAATGTCAGACTGGGTGGCGGTTTCTGTCATCAGTCAACGCATGCGCTTATGTAGCGCAGCAGGTACGCGACCAGAATCTGAAAGCTATTCCTTCATGTGTCGCTCCTTCAAGTCTCATGAGCTTGCAGGCGTCCTCGAGCCGTAACCCTGGTTTTGTCGCGTAAGCGCGCTGGCTAGTTCTCGCTGTGCGATTGGACCAACAGTTGTTTGCCTGCGTGATCACAGTCTCGTCAACCCCTCATCTTGACAAATCATTAATCCTACTGGAAATAACAAAAGCATCCCTTGAGCACCTGTACGCTAGACAGCCGTGTGTAAGCCATGGGAATCTCAAGGATCCTCCAACGCTCGAAGAACTCCTTCCGTCATGGGAACAGAAGCGCCGACAAGCATGATGCCCGCGACAATCGATACGACCTGACACCCGGGGTTCTCGAGTCCAGCAGTAGACCTACTGAGAAACTCATTAGCAGGCCGGCCACCGTTGCCTGAGGAAACGGTCTTATATCCAGCTGCCTGCAGTCTTGGCCTTAGTCCTGAGAAGACCTGGTTTATGAAAGGTAGTGAAAAGGTCCTATGGATCCCTATCGAGTACAGACCAAATTCGTCGGCTGTACAAGGTTCGGTGATGTTTATTGGCTGTTCATCAGGGCGTTTCATTCATGTCACTGATGAATGTAGTCCCTCTTGATCTTCATAGGCAGTCTAGTGCAGTTCACCCTATATATGTGTGATGTTACAGTACGTAACAACCTAATACGCATTACTCCTGACCTGTGCTATATCTTGATATTATAGTATCTCAGTACAGTATAGAATATCTGATACCATATAGTAGCTACTAAATCTGCTTTGCTTTAACCATGGCCTGGAGTAAATGATGTTTAAGCGCTAGGAAGTCGGCGGTAACTGGTGATGATGGTACAGGTGAACGAGGTTGTGTGGGTTTACGAGCAAGCCACGTTGAACAATAACGGCGTGACTGGAATAATAGAAAACAAAGCCATATACCAGGAGGCTCATTCAATTTAAACGGACTGGACCGCACAGAATGGCGCGAGTACAACATCAAGGACGATATCCTCGAGCTGATTGCACGTCTTTCCTCGCGCGTCTTCCTCAGGGAAGAGCTGTGCGGCAATGGACACTGGCTCAAATTCACAAAGCCCTAAATCTTCAACTCATTTCTCAGCGTTTTGTTCCTGCGCCTGTTTCCCTCATCCCTACTAGGTCGAATTCGTGGCGTAATAGTTCCTTCCAGAATGCATAGCCCTGCGTCAGTAAATGACTGTGTTGAGGAATATAACTACAGAAGCAGAGGAGTCTACATGAACAGGCCTACCAAGAGGGGGCCTAATACCGAGATTTAAAGACAGCATCAACTGGTTTAAAGAAGAGAGCAACCGTAGAGAGTACAGCATAGCTAGTACCTAGATAGGACTGTCTATTGTTATAATACATATAACTACAAACTCTGATGAAGACATCATCAATGTTCTTAGCGCCAAAGGTTGGTTATTCAACATAGAGTTCATAGACAGCATCCTAAAGGAAACCTAACGGCCTAAGCCTATCACAAATAGTAGAACCCCCCCCTTCCCCCTTCCCTCCTTTTGAACGGCTTTCCGACGGCGCCGTAGTTAACCTCATGGAGTCAATCCAAACCAGGCAACCCTGTCAGGCCGGACCGTTTCTCCGCATCCGTCGGCGCTCGCCCCTTGTTAAACGGCCGCCTGCCGCCAAGAGCGGGTTGAAACACCTCATCGCCAAGAGCACAGGTCAAGCTCATATACTCGATGTGCTTTTTAAATAGCCCGAAACCCGACCTTCATATGCGCCAAGACAACCGTCGACGGTTCTGCAACAAGCTGGACGAGACCCCGCTACCGAAACCTCTCAATATGCACCACGCGCTCGTCCCAGCCAGTCAGTAGTCGCTCTTCTCCCACCGGATATGCCGTACATTAGGGATGAACAAAGAAGAGTCCTTTTTCTCTTCCCCAAGCGCACACTGTGGCCGCTCGTCTGTAGAGTGGCATTCTCGCAAGGCATTTCCTCCCATGAGGGTTCATGCCGGGAAATAACTCTGCAATCACGCAAACAGCACTCTCTCTTCGTACACACCTCGAGCAAAGCCAAGACTCCGGGATATATGATATATGGGAGGACAGGCGGTGCCAAAATCCGTCAATCTCCGCGTAACCATTGATTCAGTCCTTGGCATTTGTTGAAAAAAAGGAAAAAAAATTAAATATATCCCCGCCGCAGCTCTCAGGCGCTTTCCCATAGCCGCCGTGTATAATAAACAGTACAAGAAGGACGTGATCATCCCGACTCTCTTGACAGCCGCCGTCATCCCATCCTCTAAACCCTTTCCTCCCCATCCCGCTTATCCACACACGCACACACCAACGTCCACTCTTCTCTCTCTCGTCCAACCTCCCCCCCCCCGTCTTCGGCATCTCAAACTACCCCCTCTGAACCAACCACAATGCGCGCCACCCTCGCCGTCGTCACCCTCCTCGCCGCCGGCGCCGCGGCCTTCTTCGACGGGCCCTGCACCGACACCGAGTGCGGCGCGCCCGACCAGGCCGCCGTCAACTGCGAGGCGGACGGCAGGGTCTGCGTGCCCTTCCCCGTCGTCTCCGTGGAAGGACGTACGGGATGCGCCTGCAGCATTGCGTAGACCGTTTCTTACTTTCTTTTTTCTTACTTTCATTTTTCTTTTTTTCTTTTCTTTTTCTGCCGAACTCATGCAGGCATTGATGAGCGCAAACCATATTCTCGGTACGGGTTAAAGACCTTCCCCCCCTCCTCCCTTCCCACTCCCCTTACCCTCTTAGCAGGGTCGCCTCATTTCAAAAAGTAGAGCCGTTGCTGATTCGGTTACACCACAGGTCAGCATTTTGCTGCCATTATCAGATCACGGCGTTTTTCTTTCTTCCGGTTTAGCACTCAGAGTCCACTTAACTCGTCTTGCGTTTGCGGCGACAACACGCGGAAGGGAGATGGGGAGGACACACACACAGAGCATGCATATAAAAAAGGACGGCACAGAAACCATGGGGTCACGAGCATGATGAAGACGTAAAGTGAAGATGGGACTGGGAGACAGAATTGAAATTTTGTTTCTCCGGCTGAAATGCTTTTGTTTTTCCCGTTCTGCCTACCTTATCCAGGATTGGATAACCCCATCCATACCTTTCGAACAAACGGCAATACAGAGCACACATATCAAGAAACTGACCCGCATATCGACATATGGGCCCCCAATTTCCATTCTTTTCTCTTTTCTCTCTCGTCCGTTTCTTCCCTCCTCTGATATTATCCCAGATGGCTGTCGATTCCTACGCTTGGACATCCCAAGAACCAGACTTTCCAAGACCATCAAAGTCTCAGTCGATACGTTCTCCGTCTCTCTCTCTGCCCGTCGTCGTCTCCCGCATCGTTGGGCGATCGTGTTGATAGCGATAGACTTGGGACTAGTGGCTTTTCCAAATGAGACACCCCGTGGTCAATCCTCCTCACAAAACATCTCCATCCATGGTCCTCATCCAAGTGCTTCGACATTGAACTGACTAGGCTACGTATGTATGTGTACAAAATAGAAAAGAAGAACCCCCCCCCCCCCCCCCGACTAGAGATTCCGGGTCCTGTTTACCCCCTCTCATAAAGCTTGTGTGGTATCATCCCGCCCTCAGACCCGTCCGCAAACTCCAGGCTATACTATACAGACGTGAGGCTCATAAGATAAGAGAAAAAGACAAAACAAAAGAGGCGAAAACAAAGAAGAAAAAAAGGGAAACGAAAGCCCCTGCCCCTTCCTTTTCCTCTGCTCGCTGAACTCCTAAATCGAGGCGCCACCAGGCCCCGTCGAGACGCGCCAAACACCTTTTTCCCCCCTTTACATCTTACCCCATCCCCTGACGAATTGCCTCTGCGCCCGGTTCACGCGCGCCAAAATTCCGAGGCCAACATCCTCTCCGCCTCCCCACCCGCCGCCACGCTTGACGTTAATCCCGTACGCTACGTTCACGTCGTCCTTAACCCCGTTGAGGTCTTCGATGCCCCTCCGCTTCCTCACCCGCTCGTATCCAATCTTGAACCCCATGGAGTGGCTGCCGTCCAGGAAGCTCCTCTTCATCTCTTCCGTCACCTGCCACTCGGCGCCCCGCCCAAGGAAACCAAAGACGTTGCCGTCGACGAGCAGCGCCGCTACAGAGGCGATGCTACACGGGTTCCGCGGCAGGATCGTATCGGTGCCGGGCGTGAGGAGCCAGGCTATTAGGGTCAGGACGATGAGCAGAACCAATACCGACTGGATGATGCGCGTCGAGGCCTTGTCCTGCACGAGTCTCCGTAAGGAGGTGACGGAGGTGGACTCGAGCATGGCGGGGATGGTCGCCTGGGCAGCAATATTCGGGAGGCGGCGCCGGGAGTTGACGTTGAGGTTCTGCGCGCGGAGGACGCCGTGCTGCCGGACGATGGCATCGGCTACGAGGCCACTCTTGCCGAGGCCCGGGTCACCGAGGTCGCTTGCGGGGACAGCGAAGCGGGACGCGACGAGGGAGCTAAAGAATGGATCGAGTTGGTTGCTCGTGGGGAGGTTGGCGAGCAGGCCGTACTGGAGTGGCAAGAGGTCCAAGTTTACCGGTCTGGCCGTGCTCTCTTGCACGACCGGCGGGTACATTGGGTCCACGTGCAACGATTGGCCCGTGAGACGGACCTCGGCCATGACGCTCTCGAGCGTCTCGTTGCAGCCCATCGCCGAGATATAACCCACTTGTGCCGGAGCATTTTCGTTGAGCTGGCCCCAGACGTATGTGAAGTCGGAGCACTGAGTCGACGCGGCGGATCGCGGAGTGGCGACACCAAAGACGGAGGAAGACGACCCGCTAGACGGCGAGAACGCGTTGGACCTGATTGAAGGATCTAAGCATGGCTCGCCGGTGATTCGAACCTGCATCTCCTCCCCCACGGATTGGTTCGTCATGTTCGTGAGAGTGAAGTTGGTGTTGATCTCGGACTGTGGGTAAAGCCTGCAGTCGAGCCGCGAACGGATAGCAGGCAGCGTTACGATGATGCCCGCGGCGCCGTCCTGCATGTTGAGCTGCTCCGTGAGCCGAAGGCTGTTGAAGTTCAGGTCCTCAAACGTGAAGGAGGGAAACGTTAGGTTACCGTCGAGTACCAGGGAGGCTAGGAGCGTGTCGGTGATGCAGGTCGGGCACGGCGAGGAGGCGTTTGTGAAACTGTCGGTGATTTGAAGGGTGACCGGACGCGTGGAGGGTATAGGCGTCGTACTGTACAACGCGCCAGAAAAGGTCGCGAGAAGTGATGATACAAGCAGCGCCGTCGTGGTGAAGACGACGGCGATGTTTTTCGTCCTGAAGGCGTCGTAGAGAATCCTGAACTTGGACTTGTCCATAAAGTCGAGGTCGACCGTTGTCTCAAAGGAACCGCCTTCTTTGAGCTTGGCGTAAGGGGCGAGACAGCGCGTTGCGCAGTCTGCTGTGGCGAGGTAGAGTACTACCAAGCCAAAGATGACTCCGGTCCCGGTAGTCCACAGAAAGTGTCTGTCGGTATTGGCCTTGACGGTGGCGATGCCGCTGTTGACATCGGATACGCGCAGGACCACCTCGAGAGAGATGAGCATGCCAAACATTACGACCACTGCAGCCAGCCGCGCCCAGGGATGCAGCGGCAGCGGGTGCCTCCAGTCGGCGTTCCGCACAAACTCGGGCGGTGAATTCTGCGACGGAGGTGCGCCGCCAAAGATCTTGAAGTACCCCTGAGCAGACTTCTCGGCCTTTTCGTACGGTTCGACTCCGACGTAGTAGTCCGTTCCCAGAAGCCTTTCCCGAATGCTAGATATATTGGCAGCGCCCGTGCCGCGCAGACACTGAAGAAGCTGGCGGCTATGGGCAAGCAGAGTGGCCATGTTGATGATGGAGTTCGGGTCACGAGGGAGAAAGCCCTTTGCCGGCGCGAAGGCAACCGAAGCTAGAACAAGGATGAGAACGAAGCCGAGAAGCCCAGACAGCAAGTGAGCAGGGATCGGTCGGACATTGAGGCGCTCGCCGATGATGACAGCCGTGCCGGTAGACTTTTCCCGAGTCTCCGCCATCAACGCGTTGCGCGCGACAAGCGCAGTGTATTGCCTCCAGTACGCCGTGGATATCGCCGTCAGGTTGTCGGTATTCAGGAACGTTTCGATCCGAGGCACGCCGTGATCTTTGACCTCCATCGCAACGGCCGCGTTCATGACGGGGTTGGATGAGACGTTCGCGATGCCGGAGTACCGGCTGTTAACGTTGGGGATGGCACCGAGAATCTGCGAATCGGTCGGGTAGGAGCCGAAGTGCCCTTGTACAATATCCCACGGGTGAACCTTGTCGAGCGTCTTGTTATTGGCCGAGCGGTTCCGTTCGATGCTAATAAGCTGAGTGTTGTTCTTGGTAACGTGGACCCTGGTTAGGAAGTACGAGGGTCGGCAGATGAGAGCCGCCGACTTCGTGACGGTGCCGGAAATGGGAACGTTGGAGACGCCGCCCTGGCTGGGGACGGAGGTCTGGTCGATAGCGATTGCGCCGGTCATGACAACGACCCGTCCATCGTTGGGCGAGGGCGAGGGCGAAGTTCCGCAAAAGCCTGGTTGGAAGGCCATGAAAAATGTGGGTAGCGTCGCGCCAACGAGGGCCATGTTCGGTATTGCCTGGTTCACGAGGCAGGTCGGAGTCGACACGGTGACGTTCAGCTGGACGTCCGTCGCCTGGACGAACTGTATTCCGGTCAGGTTGAGTTGGGCAGGCTCGCACTCGATGTCGGATCCGAAGCCGTCCACGTTGGTCTGCAGCTCGGCGGTGGTGGGCAAATCTCCCGAGAAAAGCTGGAAGGCAAACTGCTTCGAGGTGCCGTCGGGAAAGTTCAGACCTTTCGTCTGCAACGCAGCCATCGTGAAGAAGGGCAACGACCCGGGGTTCTGCAAGCCGGCAGGGTCGTTGACAAACTTGCTGTGCAGGTCCAAGCTGGCTCCCCGAGCCGTGACAATCTGAAACGTCGGGCTGACCAGGGCGACGGCGATGACAATGATGAGCTTCAGCGTCAAGCCAACGGTGGCAGTCGCTGCAACGAGCCAGTCTCGGTTCTTGACCGCCTTCATGATGGCCAATGGCTCGAACACGAAGACGTAGTCGAGCATCAGGGTCTGGTCCACGCTCGCGGGGCCCTTGGCCATGCGGAGCCACGGCGCGCTTGACCGGGCTTGGTGTTCGGGCCTCGCCCAGAGAGCGGCGATGCAGGTAAAGATGAAGGCGGAGCCGTACTGCCACACGTACCTGAAGCCGTGGTCAGGCGAGCCGAGTCCTCCTCTTTTGTTGGACAAGTCCAGTACGGCCTCGACGGCGACCAAGAGTCCGGCAAAGAGGAGGGCAAACGAGACGAGAACCCTTCGTTGCAGGTAAAACGGCCGATACGGTAGGGCAACGTCGATGAGTCCATCTCGTTTTCGGTAGTCGTCAGTGGAGGCTGTTGTCGGTGGTAGTGTTGATGACTGGGATGGTTGAGGGCGGTGGTTGGCTCTTTGGGCCGGCAGCGGCGGCAGCTGTCGTACCGGCGGAGGCAACCCTACGGCTGGAATAGCTGGCCTCTGTGCTGGCGGTGGTATGAATGTCGACTGTCGGGGGGTGAGAGAATATCGCGGGGCGACCGATCGTGACCTTCCGGGACTAGTCACGGTGATCTCTGGCAGCTTTGGCTGACCTGGCGATTCGGTACCGCTGTGACTAGCCGAAGAAGGCGGGCCAACCGCCCACGGGCGAGGTGTGCTAAAGGAACGGGAGTGACTGTGGTACGGGCGCGCCGTGGCGTCGACTTTTGTTGTTCGTGACGACGGCGGCGTCGGCGTGGGTGTCGACGTCGGCGACGGAGTAGTGGATTCAACGACGAATCGGTGGTACGAGTCCATGCCGGTCACGGTCTGCCTCACTACTCGGCGGGGCACGTTTGCCCTGGCCCTCGCCTCAGATGCCATGGATCAGAGACGTGCGGGCACGCAGGCAGGAGGGGATCGTCGTATCAAGCGACAAGACAAGTCGGGCCGGGAGAAGGGGGGGAAAGGGGGGGGGGGGGGGGGGAGGGGAGAAGGGGAGGGGAGAGATGGCCTTGGGTCAACGAACATTCATCGTCGTGTCAGACCGGCAGCGCGCGTGTGCGTACGTGTATGTGTTTGTGAGAGTCGGCGTAGTGTTTTGTTTCTTTTCGAATCCTGCAAGGGGGCAGAAGAAACGAAAAACAAGGTTAGGTAGGGCAGGGTGTTCGCCGATCCTCTAGATAAGATCTAGGAACAAGAGGGCGGTTGGTGCAAATAGATTAAAGGCAAGGAGGTCAGAAGAGCGGAGAAATAGGGAGTTAGGTTAGGCCGAAGGTGGTGGCAAGAGCTTCTCTAGGGGGGGCGAGAGGTCGGATGGTTTGTGTGGCGACGGCGGAGAAAGGTTGCCTGTGCTCGCGTCGCGTCACTCTGCTCTGCGGAGGCGGCAGATATCGCATGAACGGTCGATGTTTGAGAAATCCGGGTGGGTGAGTGAGAGAGTGAGGGAGAAGGGAATTGGACGGGATTTCCTCTTGGTCGAGCCTCTGACTGGAACCAGTCCAGGGTATAGCAAAAGCGAGACACACAACGAAGGATAGCGATGACGTTAATAACAAGGTAAATAAGAAAGAAGGAAGGAAGAGAGAAAAACGGTCCCGAATCTCGGTAGTGAGGGGGGGAGGGGGGGAAGGGGAGAAAGGAAGGGCCTCGCTTCAACCCCGCGGATGATCCCAGGTTCACATATGATATAAGAGAGAGAATTCGGATGGTCAGTTACTCGGTACAGGTACTGAATAGGTAAGTAGTTAGTTAGGTAGGTAGGTAGGTAGGTAGGTAGGTAGATGTCCTCTCTAGTTTCCCCCTGCCTCGAAAGTGGAAGTGGGGCTTGCTGTCTCCTGCCCCAGATGGATACCACGTCTTCCTGCCTGCCAGACGATCCTAGGTACCGAGAGCTGTCTTGTGTCGGCTGTCATGTCACAACACGACACGACACGATGGCGTTCCCAGCCGAGAGGGTGGCGTTTTTTCGTCCCAAGTCAGGAGCTGGCCGCTTGGCACGGGCCGGTAAGCTAGCCAGGCTAGGCTAAGAGAGGTAACGAAGGGAAAAAGAAACTTTGGCACGACCCAGTTCAACAGACGTGCAGAGGCTGCGGGTCGGTTTCAGAAACAGGTTGGGCGAGAGAGAGGGCCCCCCCCTCTGGCGGATGAGGCTGGCGGTGGGCAACGTCGTGCAGTGGCAGTAACAGTAGCAGCGGCAACGATGGCAGTAGAAGCAGAAGTAGCAGTAGCAGTAGCAGTGATGGGAGTAGCAAGAATAGTCTAGTGCTGCCTTTGCACGTCGTGGTGGTATAGTATGGTATGGTATGGTATAGCATGCGTCAGTTCGTCGTAGTCGATGCTGCTCTCTTCTCTTGTTGTTCATCGGCCCATCCGTCTTAGTCCCGATTGGGCAATATGAAACTGCCGCTTGTGGCGGCAGTGTGACAGAATGTCACAGGCCCCAGTTTCGACTGCTTGTCTGGGAAAGGGGGAACAGACCCCCGGGCCCTGCAGGGCACCCCTCCCCCTACCCTACGAGTTACCTACCTAAGCTAGTCTACCTACTACATCGTACGTAGTAGTGTACCTAGTGTAGTAGGCAATGTACGTACATTGATTCATACCAACTCTGAAGGAGCAGCAGAAACGTGGAGAAGGGATCTGCGGCTAGCAGGGAGTTGCACATGATCCTAAAGAAGCTGCTTTATTTAGGCTTGGGGGGGACTCAGGGACTCTCAGAACTTCTTTTCTGAGGCGCCTGTCCAATTGGAGCCGCACCATGTTTTGAACGTCTTGAACCATGACTTGGGGAAAGGGGGGCTAGCCACACGGGTTCCAACAAAACTGACTAGTTTTACCACCACCAAAAAGGTGAGGGTTCGTCGGTTTCCGTGGTGGTGGTGGTGGTGGTGGAGGGGGCAATCCTTGTCAGGGTCGTCGTGTTCTGTACCACATTTTGTGCAATACGACTACAAAGTCGCACCCGTACTGTTTATACTACCTACTACTCCGTACATGGAACGTCCGGGAGTTTTTGCTGGAGGACGGAGCGAAACCGTCCATGTTCGGGTCTCGCTCAGTGGAGAGATGTGCTGGAAAAGATGAGATGAAACGGGAGAAACTCCTCCGGGAAACGAGCTCCAGCACGCCGGCTCAGTTCGGCGAGGAGTCTACCTACGTATACCTACCTCCCACTGATTCCGATGCTCCACTACGGGACGGGGCGGTCTGTGTGCACCGGGAGGGGGAGCTCGTAGTACACTAGAAAGCTTACATCCATCTGCGCCGTACTTTACCTAATTAGGCCGCCAGAAGCCGTGCAGCCGGTGCGAAGACAAACACTGCCCCCCATCATACGAGCCGCATGGCGTCGTACGACGGTATTTTCCCCCTGTCATGCCCGGCATCCATGGTGGCGTAATCTGCGACACAAGAAACAGTACGAGATATATATAGTGCATGAATACTACGGCTGGGAGCAGTATATATATATATATATATATTTTTACACGGACACTCCGTATATATACGTGATATGAAAACAAAAAGGGGGAGGATGGAGATGACAAAGAAGAACCGGTAAAAAACAAAAAGAGGGGGGGAAACCAGAAGTCTAATTAGGGTTTTCCATAATGCTGCTGCTGCTGCTGCTGCCGCTGCTGCTTGTAGGCCGTCACTTCCTTCGTCGCCGCAATGCACGTCACCTCGCTTTCGCAACCTTCATCCACGGGTGACTCGCCTCAGGGCATCGTCTCCATCTTTCTCTCTCGGGCGTTTCCGACAGGACCCTCCGACCACCAAGGAAGAATGGAGACGAAAAAAGAGACAGTCCGGGATAGGGAACCACGCGGCAGCCGGAAGCTCCACTCACGACTCACGGCCGCTCCCAAGAGAACGCCTGAGCCGAGCGGAACCTAAACTCCTCAGTTCTGGTCTCTCGCCCCCTCGCTCATCCGAATCACGCAGCGGATTGAGTTCCTGGTCGCTCCAGTACCTTGTCTACCTCTTCCCTGGCTTCGAAAAGCAGCATCCATCGCCGATGGCATACATGTTGGTCTGCACCCATGGTCCCGTGTCCACAGACATGGCAGACTGAACGGGACTGCGAGTATCGGTCTCTGGGACTTTGTTCGGCTGAAAGGTGGTCGTAGTCAGGCCGTTTTCGGTCACTCTGACCCCGTGTAACGCCCACTGAAGAGACAAGAGGAGAACGCCGTAATTACTCATCGTCATACAGCCAAGTCCCCTCAGCATTCCGTGCACCACGCCCCGCCGGGGCTACCAACATCGGAAAAACGACACACACCTCGGATACCTTGATCACGAGCAAAGTGTGTGTCGATCCTGTCCGATAAGAAACGATAAAGAGAGAGTTTTTCCTGGAATGCGCATGTCGGGTTGGTGGACAGTCTTGCGACAATCTTAATCATACAGCCTATGTTGAGTGAACTTCCCCTCTCATTCATCCCTCGTGGCCCACGGCCGATATCAACGGGTTGTCTGTTTCCCCGTCATTTCCATTCCTGTTGTCCGTCGGCTCGTCCAAACAAAAGTTTGTTTATTTTATTCTGATCCAACCAAAAAAAATCCAAAGAAGCAAAGCCAAGAGGGGAACAGTTTCCCTGGGTATACAATGCAAAGGCCCTGGTTCGCTTCCGACAAGGGCAAACCGTAGGTAATAGTCGTGCCATCATAACGTGCTCGTTACCCGCGAAACGCCAACTCGATTGTTTCGCTGGTCGTGCAAGGGGGTATTCGTTCGGGTTCCCAACAGCGCGGGGCGGACACTCGGGTCCCCTGACCGAGAGACCTCTCCCATCTTCCCTAGGCAATGGCTTGTGTGGAGAGTTTGCTCCCCTGACTCGTTCAAGTAGCTCCCACATACGAGGTACGAGGATTTCGGTCCACAGCGTCAATCCTAGGGTGGACACCGCTTTTGCCCGTCGTGCCTGGCTGACCCTGTCGCTGTCGTCGGACAATCGGTAAGCTGGAGGCTCGATGATGCTGTCTGCGGGCTCCGCGGGCTCCCCCCCCCCACGTCGTCGTCGAGTCTTTTTGTAATACAGGGTGTGATATGCCTTTCTTATGCACTGTCTACCATCAAATACCGTATTTCTCGGGGTTCCAGTTTCGAGCATTGATTATGTTCTTCGGCTCAGCCTTGACGATGAAGGCAGCATCGCAGTATGAATTGACGGGTCGCTCAATCTCGGGCGGGTAATGCTGAACGTGTGGTCAGCAGAATTCGTCGCGCATAGTCACCTGGAAATGAACCTACCAATCGCATACAGCAAGCGTCGGCCAAACCCATCTCGCATGTTCCCAAGTCCTGGCCGAACTTGGTCTTGTATTGCCCACCGTGTGCCGGCTCACAATTTGTTCCAACTCTCAGCTTGTTATCAATCGGGCCCTTGCAGCAATGCGGTTCCAACGTGATGAAAGGACTCGCAAGCGTGTCGGCAGCTGGGTACGGGTAGCAATGGAAGGGTTCACTCTGCGCGAGGATGGTGGGGAGGCCAATCATGAGAAACAGTACGACTAGAAGCGCCGAGAATCCCAGAGGGCGCCGCATCTTGTGAGGGATGAACGAGTGGACGCGGACGACGATGGCAGACGACAAAATGGCGGTGCAGAAGTGTGATATGTGATGATGAGTCTTTTGAAGAACTTGGTAGAGGGGTCGAGGTAAATGTTGGGCGAGCAGGTGAAGATAAGTGGCCGTGATGGCTAGGATCGGGGGCGGCGAAATGGCTGCTGGTGGCATGGCTGCAGCCTTAATCTAATATTGGGGGGCCTCCTTGCTTGCTAAGACACAGGCTCGATGGCAACCAAAAGCAGGTGGGCCGACCGGAGATGGCCGAAGCTGACGGGCGACCTGTAGGGGCCAGGCCAGAGAGTATGCCTAGCTTTGCGGACGGCCGATCCAAGAGCCACGGGTGCCAAAGGCGGCGGGGGTGGAGAGGGCTGCTGATGTGAAGGTTGAGGGCGGGACCGGAGAGCGATCGCTGCGGAGGGGGGAGCGTCGCAATGCTCTGAGCTTAAAGAGTGGCGCTACCGGGAATATCGCCGTCGGAAGGGTGCGAAACGAGCGCGTGAGGGGACGAGTGACGATGGGTGGAAGGGATGGCCGGCGGGTCGATAAGCCTTACGGAGCACTGTTTACCTTTGTCGATGAGGTTAAAACTGTGCCTCACGTCCGCTTGGTGTTTGCCAGCGGGACTGGGAAGCGAGGGACTGCTGGAGGGATACCTAGGTATGCTGGAATCCGGAAATTTGGGTTCGAGTGTCTGGGGTGTCGACCCAGTGAGTTGGGACTCGGGGAATCGCAATGTTTGTTGTAAGGGATGGGAGGGGGGGGACCGCTGCCGTCCTCGAATTGCGATAGAATGAAGGAAGGGAATCGGCAATCCGCAGGTTTCGACTCAAGCCAAGACACAGAGGGTCGTTGCGAAGATGAATAGAGGAGCAGGTTTGCGAAAAGTCACGGAGGGAGCAGGCAGAGAGAAGAGGACAGAGAGACGAGCGAGTTCATGGAGCCGGCGGGGGGGGGGGGAAGGCTGCGGATGCAGACTGCCGGCGCAGATTCGCACAAGCGAGGAGTAATCGCCCACTGAGGGCACAAGCGAAGCTACATACCTAAGCTAAACTAAGACACGATAGACACAGACTGGCCCGATAGGTAGGAAGAAGGAAGGCGCCAAGGGAGGAGACTGCAATGTCGGAGATGAGGCACCGCAGCCACAGCCGCAGCCGGCCGGAGGGAGGAGCGGAGAGGAAAAGGGAAAGAGACCTACCTGCCGTACTACCTGCCTGCGGGCCTGCCTACCTGGGTGCTTATTAAGTAACCTGGGTATGTAAGGAGGGAAGCTACCCACCTTAGGTAGCTACACTACTGTTGAGAGGAAGGAAGGACCCGAGGTTGACAATAAGGGAGGGAGGGAGGGAAAGAAGTACGGAAGGAAGGAAAGAAGGAAGACCGAAAACCCAAAGATGGCTGCCTACCAGGTATTAGATGGCAGCGCAGTTCCGCCATGCCGTCATTGCTCCCTCCATACCTAGCAACCACCAATTTCTTTCAATCAAAACCGACGTCCGTACCATGTACAAGTAGCAGACCCGAACTAACCGGCGGCTTGACCAATTGCGCATTGCGGTTTGTTGAGACTAGCACTGGTACTCGCAGCCTACTTAGCCGGGCGTTCGTCCCCCGCCGATGCGCTACGCCCGAGCCTGCAAGCTGCCCACCAAAACCGACAATTCACTCCACCACCGAGCAACTAATACCTCTTGGCCCCCTCGTTTTACGGCTTCTTATGGCGAATCAGTCGACGTACGAAGGGGAAGTACCATACGGCAAACAGTCAGTCTACAGAGAAGAGTGCCTAGGTAAAATGAGGCAATCCTACAAGCGCATACGGCTCATTCGATGCCAAAGAGATGATTCATCGGCCGAGTTGTCCCAGCCACGCAGCATCACCTCAGATGACGGGTATGAGTGAGCCTTTGCAACCAAGCGGTAAGCAACAGTGGGTTGCAATTGGAGCTGCAGTCGGATACTCTCTTTTTCAGAACAACCCCCCATCCCGAGTTTTGGAGGTGCTTTCCTCTTCTCCTCCAGATCCAGAGAGTAACTGGCTAGATCTCTGAGCTGGCTGCTGTCACCCATCCTGGACCATCCATGCAAGATGCAAGGGACGCACTGGTGAGGGTGCGGTAACCCTTCCCTTTTTACATGACCCATCTGTCTCGCTGCCTTGTCAGCTGCTCCGCCAATCAGAGTGTGCGTGCTCGCTTCATTAGCAGGCGAGCTGTGCACGAGTCCATTAGCAGTCCGGCCTCCGATTAAAGTTATCGACTAGGCCAGCCGTCTCTCTCTCTCTCTATACATAGTAGTACCTATACATAGTACATATTGCCCGCCACCAAAAGTCGCATTGCAACCCGCACGATGCCCGTCTCCGGCCGCCCATTCCGTTGGATTGCCGGTGAATTGCCGACGGCATGAGCCATCGGAATCGCCGATACCATCCATACATGCTCACGCAGTCCCGGCCTTTCAAGGCTCGGCCAGTTTCTTTGATTTTTGGACAAAGCCTTGTCCTCACTTCCAGCCCAAACAAACTTGTCAGCCAACAAAAGATGATGCCATATGGTTTGCAATCGACTCTACCCCCCCAAGACCGTCCGTCCGCTTTTGGTTTTTTTTTATCTGTTCTTTCTTGGACATCGTCTGTCCAACTTCGCAGATTTAACTTGCACTTGGAGTATCGTTACCCGGACAAATCCAAACAACTAGAGATGTGCTAACAAGGGTAAACCACGGAAACCCCTTGTACTTTGCCTAGCTTCATCAAGTCGATGGATGGGCCGTCAAGGGATAATTGGATCAGGAATGTCTCGGCTATCCCTTCTCAATGGACTTTTTCGTTATATGGAAGGTAGAATATCAGACGAATGTCACTCTCCCCTCCAAAAGTCCCTCCCAAGGTGGATTGGGGGCTGCTTTGGATATAGCTTGTTTGATATTGGGACGAATATAGTCCCAATGTAACGTGGAGAAAGTCACATACCTATGATGAAGTTACTGCATGAGTCGATGAGTGATGAAACAGTGTCCGTCAAACTGTGGAAAAAGAAAAAGAGGAAAACCCATCACCCATGTTTCAGCCTGCCGGCTGGCACTGGCTGTTTCCCGGAAACAAGACAGCACAACGCGTTGCTGCAATCCCGACGACTTGTCCAAAGAAGGGTAGGTAACAGGTGGAATTACGTGCTTCATGCTTCATGCTTCCTTCAAAAAAAAAAAAATTTGAAAAAAGAGAGAGGGAAAAATTGCCGGTTCGTCTGAGCACCATCCGCCGTCTCAGGAACCAGCTTGAACCATGATTCTGCTCAAACCGGTGGGGAAGAAGAGAAACCCTGGGCCCAAGTCCTGAGGGGGACAAGGGCCATCCAAGGTGGATATGATATCTGCGGTCTGGTAAAACACAACGATCCCTATAATCTCACGTCTTACGCCGCAGGCATGGGGGGGGAGGTGGGCATGGGACGAGTGATTCTCCGCGCCGCAACGCATCAGGACTCTTGTTGAAACAAACGGCTATCGTCCCAAGAGACCGCACCCGTCGAGCCGGAGTTGCGCCGCGGGACCTGTCACGTCTTGGGCATGCAAGTCTCGATTACGGGCCGAGGCCGCCTTTGTCTCATGGCCGTCATGTAATGGGCTATAGGACCGCCAAATTAAGGGGTTCCCTCATCCGCGGAACTCCCTCCGAGACCCGGTCCTGAATTCATCCGAAACCGTCGCCATCCCGCTACCATCCCTTACCCCGATCAGACGGCATTTGCTAACGCCGTCCCGAGCAGGACGACCGTGCACCACCAACCGGCCCGTCCGCCTTGCGGCCAACCCGTCGCCGCCACCGCGCCCCCACAGACGACAACGCCGCCGCCGCACCGCCTCGAACACCGGCCCTCGCAGCACACCATCCCGCTCCCGCACTCCTCCTCCGTCGGCCGGCAGTAGTCCCCCTCTCGAACGCGGGCGCACACGCCGCCGCGGAACGTCGTGCCCTCGGGGCAGCACACGCCCACCCGCGCGTCAACGCACCGGTACCCCTCGGCGCAGCACCCCGGCCCGCAGCAGGGCGCCGTCTTCGGGCAGCAGTTCCAGTTGCGCGGGAGATGGCAGGCGACTGAAAAAAAAAAAAAAAAAGAGTCAGAAGGGGGGTTTCCGGTCAGTAAAACAAAAGATAAAGTAGTGAGAAGTCGTGTGTGTGTGTGTGTGTGTGCGGGTGTGGGAAAACGGAATCACGGAGAACGAAAGGTGGGCGGAATGCAACGTACTTGTGTCTTTGGGGCATGTTTCCCGGCTGCTCTCGTCCAGCGCACGCCGCCCTGGCAGGGCAGGGCTGCCGACCTCGACTCCGTAGTCTAGGCCCTGGGGGGCGGCCGGCTCTTCCCGCGTCGGCTGCCGCGGAGCCTGAGTATCCCCGGGAGTCGCGGAGCATAGCGCGCCCATGGCCGCGAGCAACGCGAGGCTGTAAAACGTCTTCATCTTTGTTTTAGAATGTGCTCTCTTGTGTTTGGTTTGCGGATGTTTTGTGGTGATGGTGGTGAGGGGGGGAAGGCGGCGTCGCGATGATGGGAAGCCCTTGATATGGTTCTTTTTTGAGGAAATCGCAGTGAATCGCGTATGAAGAGGACTCAAGACGAAAGAATCTTGGTAAGGAAACACCGAGTGACTCCCATTCACCACGGTCTGTGGGGGTTGTTTTCTGGTATATGACCGTTCCCGTCTATGTAACTCCGAAAGCTCCCAATCACCAACCCTCAACTCAGCCCGACTTTTTCATTTTGACCTCTCGCCCGACTCCGTCACAGTCAGCTGTGACTCAAACCTTTCCAGCATCTTCCTTCAGCGACACGATGCGGTTCAGGATAATCTTATCCTCGGTGCTGTCGCAGTCCATGGCCTAAAATGCACGTTAGTGTGTTTCTCGGTTTCTGGTTGTTGTGCATGACTTACAAAGTAGGCAATGCGAGTGGCCTGGAAGCGCACACTCTCCGGACCGCCCTTGCCCAGCTCGCTCTCGCCGGCGGCTTCGGGCCAAGGGGCTCGGCGCTTGACCTCGTCGAAGCCGCTCTCGATAAGCGCATCGGGGTAGATGACCTCGCTTTCCGGGTTGATGTCGTTGAGGAAGCCGCCCTCGGCGTCGTCGGGCTTCTCGCTCTTGAACAGCGAGTTGTGGATACGCGCCTCGACCTTCTTGGAGCCCTCGGTACCGACCCAGTTGATGTAAGCCTTTGGCTTCTTCGTCTCCTTGTCGAAGACGGCGCGGATCTCGGTGACCTTGCCAGTGGCCTCGTCCTTGGTGTAGGATACGGCTTTGATGGGGAAGGGCGCGTTGAGCAGGCCGACCGTCTTGTTGGGGGCCAGACGGAAGTAGTCCTTGCTGTCCACCTCTCTGAAGTCGGCACGGTCAATGTAAACAGTGGGCGTGAACTTGATGGTGTGCGATCCCATGTTAGGATCCTTGGGAGAGAAGGCCAGCTCAACATCAGCGGGCTCAGCATCCTCGATGACGACGGGAATGGGGTCCAGGACCATCATCAGCCTGGGTACAGTACGTTCCAGGTACTTGCGCACAGTCTGCTCGAAACGCTTGATCTGGATAACAGAGACGGAGGTGGTGACACCCAGCTCGTTGACGAAGTCTAGAATTGCGCCAGGGGGCACGCCGCGGCGCTTGATGCCGATGAGCGTGTACAGACGGGGGTCGTCCCAGCCACGAACAATCTTCTCCTCAACCAGCTTGAGAATCTTCCTCTTGGACAGCACCGTGCCGGTGATGCCCAGGCGGCCGTATTCGCGCTGCATGGGCTCGTAGACACCAAGGGTCTTGTTCAACCACTCGTACGAGACACGGCTCTGGACGAATTCGGTCGTGCACAGGGAGTGCGTGATGCCCTCGAAGCTGTCGCACAGGCAGTGCGTGAAGTCGTATGTTGGGTAGATCTTCCAGTCCCAGCCGGTGCGGTGGTGCGGTGTGTCGGTCTTGATACGGTACGCTGCCAAGTCCCACATCTGGGGGTTGCCATCGGTGATGTCCTGCTTCATGCGCAGAAACGCCTCTCTGGGCTTGTACTTGCCATCCCTCATGTCTCTGAACTTCTGGAGGTTCTCGTCAACGGTGTGGTTTGCGTGCTCGCACCGGAATCGGGGGGAGGCGCCCTTCTCGCCACCACGCTGGAGCTTGATCTCGGTATCTGGCGGGATCCAAATGGTCAGTGTTTGAACGCAAGTTAACGCTCGGGAGCCACTCACCTCCGCAGTAGCAGACATAAGCCTTCTCCAGGGTAATCATCTTCTCTGCCAGGTCGTACAGTTTCTGGAAGTTGTCGCTGGAATAGGTAATCTTGTAGGGGGCAAAGCCAAGCCACCTGACCATCTCCTGGATGGCGGTGAAGTATCTCTCCTCCTCCTTCTCGGGGTTCGTATCGTCGTATCTCAAATAGCAAACACCGCCGTGATACTTTGCAAACCCAAAGTTGACGGCAATGGCCTTGGCATGGCCAATGTGCAAACTGGATGTGGTGTCAGAGACGTGACCATCATGAGACCGGGTGTACACCTACTAGCCATTGGGCTCGGGAGGGAATCGCGTAACGACATGCTCGGATGGCCTCTCCTTGTACACCTCCTGGAGGAAGCCCTGCTTAAACATGGCCTCCGGGTCCAAGATTACCTCCTCTGGCTTTGCCTTGGGCTTGGACACGGGCTTATCGACTACGGCGGTAGACTTGAGGGCTTTCTTTGCGCGCTTCGCCAGTCTCTTCTTCAGCTCGCCCTTGCTGACCATCTCTCCCGTCTCCTCGTCAAGCTGGAGCTTGACCGTCGATTCGGCCAGCTTGTCGGTGGGATCCGCAGCAGCGTGCGCCATGGTTTCTGTCTTCGGACGTGTTGAAAAGGAGTTTATAAATAGCTCTCGTGCGGTTCCTTGGTATCTTGGCGTCGCTTAACGTTCGAGAGTTGTTCAATTGGGTACCATAAGAGGCTCAAAGGTTGGAAAATGCGTGCTTGTGATGGCGGGGCAACACTTCTTTGACGGCGGGGATGACTCAAATGGATCCAACGAGGGGTCACAGCAACGGAGGGTGGGTGGGTCGGTGGAAGATTAGATAATACATATGCCAGATAAGATAGCGAACCTTTGTCTCCACTATCCCCTCAGGTTTATCGTAGTTATTGTGCACTGTACCTACTCCGTAGTGTACTATCGGATGGAGGACATGGGGGGGACATTATCAGCTTATGTGTACGGATATACTCCCTTTCTAGCCAATTCGATAAGGTACTGAGATACAAGAGTACGTATCCAAGCCATTGAACAGGTACCTACACTAGAAACCCAGTATCATGATCAGAAGAACCGAACTACCTACCTACCCTATTGACTAGGCTCGCAGCTGACAATGGAACCTTGAATTTACCATAGAGATGAAGAGCACCTTGTGAGATAGTGAGGTGTTGAAAAGCTGAAAGCTGGCGCTAACTGGGTACTTACTACACTGTCACTGACTGCCATTCGCCAAGCAAGCTTTCAAGGTCGGTTGAATCACTCATGAACAATAACCGATTGATTCAATCTCAAACACAACATCCGGCATTGAGTTGATTGTCAATGATAGAGACCTCTTTGAGGCCTTTCTAACACACGACCCAGCCTCTACATTCTTCCTCGGACGGTGATTGTCTAGCAAGCAACGCAGCAATCGTCTGAACAAGGAAGAAGCCTGATAAGCCACCGATAAGACTCGACCGGCCAAAGCTCGAGCTCAACCAGTAGCTGTCTGCACCTAAATTTAGCGCGGGGTCTTTCTTTCGTCATGGGTTGCTTCTCCTGCTTTCGCTCGGGGGCTTCTTTGACTCCAACACCTCAAAAACCAGCCGGTCCTCGCCCGAGTTCGAGCCCATCAACCTTGCCCAAACCAGATACACCTAGTTCAGGACCGTCTATGCCAATCCGACAAACTGCCAAGATGGCCACGATCGCTGCTGCCGAAATCGCCACCGTCGAGCTCCTCTACAAGCTCGGCAAGCTCACTGCGTCTCGGCAGCCCCTCTACCCTCCCAGCGCGTCGCATAACCAGAAGGTTGGCGTTATTCGAGGCGATATCACGAAGCTCCGCGTCGACGCCATTGTCAATGCCGCCAACAAGAGCCTCCTCGGCGGCGGTGGCGTCGACGGCGCCATCCACCGAGCCGCAGGCCGCGGCCTCCTGCAGGAGTGCAGGACCTTGAACGGGTGCGATACCGGCTCCGCCAAGATCACTGGCGCTTACAACCTTCCTTGCAAAAAGGTCATCCACACTGTAGGCCCAGTTTACGACGAGCTCAACCCCGAGTCCTCCCAGGAGAAGCTGGAGGGCTGCTACAAGACGAGCCTGGCCCTCGCCGTTCAGAACGGCTGCCGCAGCATTGCCTTCAGCTCCATCAGCACCGGCATCTACGGATACCCCAGCCGCGAGGCCGCCCCAGTCGCCGCCGAAGTTGTCCGGGGGTTCCTCGATGGAGAGGACGGCAAGAAGCTGGACAAGGTCGTCTTCTGCACCTTTGAGATGAAGGATGTCGTGGCCTACGACGAGACTCTCCCGTACGTATATGGTTCTTCAATCGTCCGCACGTTGTTGGCATCGCGCAATGCTGACCCACTCTTAGGATCTTCTTCCCTCCCACCGACCAGCCCGCTCCTTCCAAGGAGACTGACGACGGCCCGTCCGAGGAGCAGGCCGAGGAAGCCAAGGCCGTTGCGGCGGAGCTGCCCAGCGTCCCAAAGGCCGATCCTTCCCCGTAATCGAACGACGTTTTACACGACAAAAAGGGGTCGGCGCATGACTACATAGTAGCTGCTCATGATGCCACGAATGGATACAGATACTTGGGGAGTTTGCGGCGTTGGGGTAGGGGAAAAGAGAACCGTCCAGACCGGACCGTGCACAAGAGCACGGTTCGCACCAGGCTGTCTAGTGTACCTAGTTTATCGTATTTAGCCTTTTTGATTCCTAAGATCGTTATTGAGTTTGTGCGCCTTCTTGCCAACCTTCTTTTTATTCTCGAGTGCGCAAACCACGTGATAGAGGTCAAAACCACGTGGCAAATAGACCGCTCGATTGAAGCTGCTCTTTGCTGAAGGAAGCTGCCATTGAGTGTTGTCTTGTCATCATATCGTTTCTTCTTGTAGACAAGGGTCGGTTGACATGCTGGATTTGAACTGAAAGCAGTTCAAGGCAATGCAAGGAACAATCACAGAACAGGCGGTTCGCGGCAAGCAAAGATAGACCAGGACCTGAACTTAAGACCATTCGAGAGAATTGCATCAAAACTCCCATTGCAGAGGTAACATTTATTGGTGTCAAATCCCCCCGCACCTTGAAGAGTCACAAAGGGTAATCTACTTTATTCGCTCAAGCAAGGGATATCGTTACCCTCGACAATTCCAGTGGGGTTGGGGGGGCGGTGAGCTTTTGCTCAGCCACAATGGGAAGACCACTCATACTTATTTTGAGTTTTTGCTGCTAGTAATGATCAGACATGTAGTTCATTTAGTGCGAGTCAAGCCGCATTGATCACAGAGTCATGGCCGAGGCATACTCATTCAACTGAGACCATAGACCGGGATCACAACCATAACAACTGTAAGACTTCTAGCCGAGTGCAATTTATTGATGATGGCTAAACCAAAGAAAATACGCGATAGATAACAAATGACAAAAACTCTCAAAAATACGGTAGGGAAAGGAATGGGCATGCGGCCGTAAAAACGGCATTGCCTTGCCGGTTATCGGGCTCCAGCTCGCCCGCCTGCCCGCCAAAGCCGGAGTCGATCCCTGCAGGACAGGCTATAGACAGACAGACCATTGTGACCAATAGTGGTTGTCAAGGGTCCAACGGTGATGCCTCGTTCAAATTGCTCGATAAGGCCCACTGGCGATCCCCCCGGCGAGATCAATTTCCCTTGCGGCCAGACCGACACGGCCCCGGCAGCGAAAGTGGTGCAATGTTAAATGCGCCATGTAAGTTGCGGTGATTAATAGCGACAATCTCCTGTACGAAATAGACTACCCGTCCGTGCTAGACATAGAACTGCTACGGACACTGGTCGGGTTCCGGCCCCAGTCGCAGAGTAACCTCGTATCCACGACCTGCCATCTTGAGCTAGCGGCCGACTAGCGAAGACAGAACAAGCTTCCCATTTCTACTGGGAAGTGCGATGATGGCAATATCCACGGACCGAGATGGCCATCATGGGCCCATGGTCGATGGCGAAAATAGATGACGACGGTTATGGCCGTCGTGGAGTATAAGACCACGGCGGCGCGTCCGCAACTGTCGCCCTGGGGTCCTGTACTGAGCTTTAGCTTCTAGCCAGACACACGCCAGGACCGGACTGTTGCTCACCAGACTCGATCGTCAACATGCGGAGCTCCTCGGTCGTATCCCCAGCTCTGCTGGCCGCCGCTGCTGCGCTGATTCCCTCCGCCAACGCCGCCGAGCCCTGTGCCCAAGTCAGCGCTGCTTGGGCTGCCCAGCATGCGTCTGCTCCGACTGGTAATCGATCCCATGCGACCTCCCGTGCTGCTTGGCGCGCCGACTAACAGCAAGGTGTGGCTCTATAGTTACCCCGTTGGTACCGGCCGAATTGGCGTATGCCTGTCTCAACTCGGTCCCTATCAAGAAGGACGCAGCCATCGCGCTTGTGGACTCTCTGGTTCCATACATGGAGTGGCAGAGTGGTAAGTCACAAACCTAGACCGGGAGGAGCTTCTTCAAGTTTGGAGATTGTTGACACGTCCCGCAGATGCCGCATACAAGGCGGACCCTCCCGCGGGGTACGACTTTCCAGGATTCGACATGTTCGCCGCCCTCTCCAAGATCAAGGAGAACGTCCAAAAGAATGTCTACCCCGGCGAATACGCCTTCCAGTCCGACCTCTACCAGAAGGTCTTTGCCCCTGGACACGACGGCCATTTTATCTTCTACCCTGACCTGCTCACTGCGGTCTTTGAATGGACTCGTGAGCGGGCTCTGGTGTCTATCAGCGAGGACGGCTCGTCTTTGCCGGTGATCAAGATCTACGGTAAGCATGTCCTGGACCTCGTTATTCGCGCCGCGTTCCGGTCTGACCCCCTTCTCAGAGGAAGTGATATCGACACCCAAGACTGCATCCGTGGTCAAACTCATCAATGGTGTTGATGCCTCCAAGTACTTGGCCGACACCGTCAACAAGGCCGTTTGGAACCGCGACGCCAACTCTGCCTACAACTCTATGTTCTTCGAGATGGCTGGCAACGCTACTGGGGTTGGCAAGGGCAGCTTCAACTCCAATGGTCGTATTCGGTAGGACGCAGCCTTCAACCCACTTGAATCCGGGGATTCTCACTGACATTATCGGCAGCTTCATCTACCCAGGAGCCAACACGACCATCACCTTCGCCAACGGCACCGAGGCCACCTTCGAGAACCATGCGAGAGTCAAACGCGATCTCACGGGCATCGTTGACGGCCCATCCTTCTACGCCAAGTTCTGCAATCCTGCGAGCCCCGTGTCCAATACGGCGCCTGGCGCCACCCCCACCAACGACACCCAATCCTCCCTGCCCGGCTACCCCAGCCCGATCGCCTCGACCAACGACAGCGTCGTCTCGGGATACTTCCTTGAGGGCAAAGGCTTCGAGGACGTTGCCGTCATCGCTCTCACAGCCTTCGAGGGCGAGAGCACGTCCGAGTTCCAAAGGGTCACCCAGCAGGTCATTGCATCCTCCCTCGCGGCCGGCAAGACCAAGCTCGTCATCGACTTCCAGCAGAACGGCGGCGGCTACGTCTTTCACGGCTACGACTTCTTCCGCACGCTGTTCCCCAACACGGTCCAGGAAGGCAACTCCCGCTGGAAGGAGAACGACGGCTTCCTCGCCGCCGCCGAGGTCGTCTCTGACATCGTCGCCGGCGTCAACGTCTCCACCAGCCCCGACGAGGACCTGGTCAACTTCGCCGAGACCTGGTTCAACTGGCGCTACGACTACAACATCACAAACCAGCCCTTTACCTCGTACGAAGACAAGTTCGCGCCACAGGTTTTCAAGAACACCAACTACACCGACCTGATGCGCTGGAACCTCAACGACCCCATCACGACCACGAACACTACCTTTGGCATGGGCATCGGAATTCACGGCTACGGCAAGCTCGTTGGCCTCTCCCAGCCGTTTCTGCCTGAGAACATCGTCATCCTGTACGACGGCGTCTGCGCCTCGACCTGCACCGTCGCGTCGGAATTCCTCCGCCACCTGGCCGGCGTCAAGTCAGTCGCCTTCGGCGGCCTCCCCGTCGAGGGCCCCATCGAGGGTGTCGGCGGCACCAAGGGCTCCCAGATCCTGGACTGGAGCAGCATCTACGACTACACCACCTCCTTGCTCCCGTACGCGTCGACGGACAAGCAAAAGGCCGCCTTTGCCCGCTACACCGACCTGCCCCTGAACCGCAGCATCTCCGCCGCCGTCAACGTCCGCGACGAGATCCTCCGGGACAACATCGCCGATGGCACCCCCGCACAGTACGTCCGCGAGGAGGCCGACTGCCGCCTCTACTGGACGCTTCCGATGATCACCGATGTCACCGCCGTCTGGAAGGCGGCCGCCAACGCAGCCTTCAACGGCGGCAAGTGCGCGAGCGGTGGCATCGCAAAGAGAGACGTGTCGGAGAAGGCCGAGATCTTGCGCAGGGACTACCTGGAGGCCCATCGTCTCCAGCAGCGTTTCGAGGCCGTCTCTCGTTACACGCCGGCCATCAAGGACCGTTTCTGGGAGAGCAAGCATGTGTTGAAAGCAATCGCCTAGACAGAGATAGTGGCGGAAGGCATTTGGAGTTCTCGTGTCAGCATTACATATTCTGCTTATGACAGTAATTACTAGACCTATTAATGACTATTAGAAGACTGTAGTGCAATACTGAGATGAAGTCTGGAAGCATTCTTGTTCTTCCGTCTTCACGATGGGGACTTGCTTCTGATCCAACCAGTCAGGTTCGGGCCTCGCCAGCCATAGACCGTACGTCAAGAAGTGATCAATGGGCACAATCGAAGCATTGGGAATCTACGCCGTGGTTTTCCTGCGTTCTGCGGAACCTTTCTGGTTTGGTCGATCGCCAAGGTGCGAAGCGACGGTTGCTGACTAAGACAAGTAATAAGTCAGCCATCTATCTGTCCAGTCCCGCCGCTGCTACTACGTAATGAAACCACGCGGCCAACCAATTCTACCAATTGAGCAAAAGATGGCTCGACGCTGCATTTGATCCGGCCAGTCCAATCTCGCTCACGATGGCGGACAAATACTCTGCACAAGACCTCTCAGATGCCGCCTTAGGAGGGCCAATTGGCCTGAAAGACGGCTACTTTGTCGACGGCCACGGCCGTACACTCACCCTGCACGGGCTCAACATATCAGGGGCCAGCAAACTACCCACAAAACCCAATGGTCTCTCTCATCTCACCGACGGCTTCTTCGAGCACCGCACCGTGACCTTTATCGGCAGGCCGTTTCCCCTCGAAGACGCGCCGCTACATTTCCGACGCCTGCAGGCGTGGGGGCTTCCCCTCGTCCGTCTCCTCGTTACCTGGGAGTCGCTAGGTCACGCCGGGCCGGATCCCGAGACCGACCTCGACCTGGAGTACATCGACTACTTGCGCAAGCTTGTCGAGCTTATGCCAAAGTACGGCATCAAGTGCTTTGTCTGCGCTCACCAGGACGTCTGGAGCAGGTTCAGCGGCGGCAGCGGCGCCCCCGGATGGACATTCGAAGTCGCGGGGCTTGACGTGGAGGCCTTCACCGACACGGGCGCTGCTTATGTCCATGGCCAGGACAAGCTGCGCCGCGCAAGCGCGCCGGTGAATGAAAAGGAACCCAGCGGTCCTTTTGTGTGGCCTTCCGGGTATCAGAAGTTGGCTGCATCGACAATGGCTACCCTGTTCTGGGCCGGAGACGCTCTTGCGCCAAAGCTGCGCTGTCCGCACCCACGGAGCTCAGGGAATGACAGCACTGTCTCGGTGCAGGAATACCTTCAATGCGCATTCATTGAAGCTTTTGGTCGGCTAGCAGACGAGATCAGCGGTCTCGAAGCATGCATTGGGTTCGAACCTTTGAACGAGCCCCACCGGGGCCTCGTTAACCTTCATGGTTTTGATGGCTGGAACTATGACACCGACCTTCACATTGGATACTACCCTTCCCTGACACAGGCACTTGCTCTGGCTAGCGGTTATGCCCAGGAAGTGGACTACTATGTAAAATCTTGGCCGTTCCCAACACGTGTATCGCATCGTGCCCGCGTCGACCCGAAGGGAAGGTCAGCCTGGCTACCTGCCAGGTCGGATGCGGCAAAGCCCCAAAACTACGGACTGGGCGAGTGCGTATGGCGCGCCCATGGCGTCTGGGAATGGGACGAGGCAAAGAAAAGCCCAAGGATACTGCAGAAGAACTATTTCGAGGTGGACCACCGGCCGGGCCACGAGGGAAACCAGCTAGAATGGTACCGGGACTTCTACGGTCCTTTCCTGAAGCGCTTCTCTGACCGTGTCTCCCGAAACTCTCCGCGCCAATTCTGCTTCTTTGAACCGATACCGAACGAGTTCATGCCGCCGTGGATTGGGGAAGGGGACAGGGCGGATGAGTCCACGCACAAACAAACATACGCGACCAAGACTGTCATCGAAACGCAGAGACCAAATAACCTCGTGTTTGCGCCTCACTTCTACGATCTTAATGTCTTGTTCAGCAAGCAACACTCGTGGATGAGCGTCAATGTGCAGGGCGCGTCAAGGGGTATGTTCATTCTCAGAGCGCTCTACTTCGGTGCGAAGGCGCTGCGGAAGAACTACCGCCTCCAGATTTCCAACATTCTCAAGTACGGGAAGAAGTCGCTGGGACGACACGTCCCGGCTCTTATCGGAGAGGTCGGCATCCCCTTCGACATCAACGGCGGCGAGGCGTTCAAGACTGGCAATTATGATAAGCAGCGGGAGCTGATGCATGCCCTCATCTCGGCCATGGAGGATAACCAGGTAGCGTTTACGCTGTGGAACTACAACCCCGACAACCGTGTCGAGTACGGTGACGGCTGGAATATGGAAGACTTCTCTGTCGTTAACGGCAATACTGAAGCCAAACCTGGTCATATCCTCCCCGACTATACCAACGAGCCACATGAAGAAGATGAGTTGTACCGCGGGGGGAGGGTTCTTGACGTCATCATCCGTCCGTACGCCGTCAAAATTGCCGGGCGACCCTTGCGATCGGACTGGGACCCCCAAACCCTGCGGTACGAGTTTGAATGGTCAACAGAGACTCAAGAGGCAAACAATACAGAGAAGAAGCAATCGGACAAGTCGCGGAGGACCGAAGTCTTCATACCCAAATATCACTATGCGGAGCGCAACATCGACGTTAAGGTCAGTAGCGGAGAATGGTCATACGATCCCGACCTGCAGACGCTCTATGTCCTCCACGACACGAGCAAGACAAACCACCGGCTGAGCGTCAACATCTTGAATGTGCCCCGACATCTCATGGAAACGGTGGAACGGCGGCGGCGAGCGTTCCCGCCGCGCTTCCCCCTGAACATGATTTCGCCCAGCACTGAGCTTGCGATGAGGGAGTTGATGATGACGGTGCTGTTGCCGGGCTTTGTCCTCATTCTGCTTTCAGTTACGCTAATGTTTATATGAAAACAAAGGGCGTCGCTGACATGGAACAAGAATATCCGGGTGTGTTGTTTGGCGTAGTGAAGCTTATGCTACGATTTGAATGCCAGAGAAATACACAGAAATAGAGAATGAAAAGCGCCGTCTGTCTCAAGTCCCTAATGGGATCCGTTCATAATGATGTGATATTGGAGGCCCCTGAGTTTGGAGGCCCTGGAATCGTTTTTTATATCAGCACCGTTAATACCCTGGCTGCCACGATTGACAAATATGCAGGGTGCCACTTTTATCCGTACTTCGATGGTAAATTTGCTTTACTTGGCTTTTCCCCTCATTCCACCAAACCGTCCATCTTACACACGCGCTTCGGATTACGGCCCATTCACTAGCCCAACACGCCGAGGCAGGAAACAGGGCATATTGGGTAATATCGGTTTTCAAATGAGACCATTATAAGATCTCACAGTGAGGTCCTATACCAAGCTTTCAAAGGGAATAGCTGGGCCTTCCTACGCACCTCACCATCTCTGAGGGGATATCACAAAATACGTAATACCATCAAATGACAAGCCTGGAGACTTTCCGAGAAACTTCAAGATCATCAACAATTGGGAGAAGAAACTGCGGCAAGATGATGGGCTACGACGACGACGACGGAGAGGGAAGCCGCCTATTCGAACATCGCGCAAGCGACGCCCACAACATGGTCCCCCGATCCGAGCTCGTCGTGTACGACCCCCAGAAGCAGGTCTTTGGCCTCCAGATGTATTCCTGGAGCAAGAAGGGCCTTGTGCCCGACCCGGGAAGCCTCGTCGTGTACATCGACGGGGCCTGCCGCGACGTCGGCACCCCCTCGGCCCGGGGCTCGTGGGGCGTCTACTTCGGCCCGGGGTCCCGGCACAACCGCTGCGGGCTGCTCGCACCGGCGCTGCCCCAGACCGACGCATGCGCCGAGATCGAGGCCCTCGCCCGGGCGCTGGACGCTCTCCGCGAGGTCACCGCCCGCGACCGCTCTCTGACGAAGATCAAGATCGCGACGGGCTCCGAGTACCTGGCCAACGCCATGTCCCTCTGGATCGGGGACTGGATCGAGAACGAGGGGATCAACGCCAGGGGCCACAGGGTTGCGCACTTTGAGACGCTGAGGGAGCTGCACGAGCGGTTGGACGACATGACGTACGGCGACGACGGCGGGATGGAGGTCATGTTTTGGCCCATCCCGCGAGAGGAGAACCAGGAGGCCCATAAGTTGGCCAACGAGGCTTTCCAGTAGTCCGGTCTAGACCATAGTTGACTCTACAAGAACATGCTGTTGCAACCATGTTTTTTCTTTCTTTCTTTTTTCTTCTTTGGCTTCTTCCTTCAGTTCTGTGTCGATCTTCTAATGCCAATGTGAATACAGCACATCAAGCCACACGCCTCGCCATGCCCTCGCTACAGAGAACTCCCTCCACATATATGAAAAGATCGATATTGCAAAAAATGAAAACTTCAATCCAACCTCTTCCACCAGAGCTCGCCGCGATTACCGCCCTCTCTTTGGGAGGAGATACGGAGCAGCTTCCCGTCTTCAAAAGTCGTGTAGTTGCGTATTTGCTTGTTCCCCACCATGGAAGGGACGTTCGCGACCGTCAGGGGGCCATGGACCAGCTGGCCGGACGTAGCAGTGGCCTCGACCGCGTCGGTGATCGAGACGGGCCCCGCGTATCCGATGCTGTGCCTGCCGATGGCGGCCCAGTCGGCGTCCGACTGGCCGTCTTGGAAGGGAAACGTCAAGTTCGCTGGCCGGTCCTCGGGGTCCGTCGACGTGATGGTGGCAGACATGTAGCCGGATTTGCTGTAAGAAAGGATGCCAACTGGGTTGGAGCCGTACGTCCTGTCCTCTACTGGTACCCCGTCGCGCGTCCTGTGGGATGCTTGTGAGCAAAAAAAGCAACTATTGGCAGCGACTGCAGCGGAGGGGGGGGGGAGAGGTATATGAAGAGCTTCTTACGCCGAGGTATTCAGGAGTTGGTAAGTCCCCGCCAAGATGGCGATTATTTCTGTAGGCTGCATGTTGGTGAGGCTGTGAAGCAACTTTCGGTGGCTGCAGAGACGGTGTGTTCTACGGCCAGCAATCCCCTAAATTAGCTCAGGGGAACAGACTCTTAAGACGCAATTCTGCTTCGGGGCGAACGCCGCTCGCGGACCTTGAGACTCACATGAGCCAAAACAGGTCCATACGCCGCACGTCCATCCGCCCGGGTGTGTTCTGTACGAGTCTGCCAAGTTGGGGCTTACGTGGTAGGTCGCGGCATCTGAAGATCAGCCTCTGACGTTTACGTTGCAAGGATATCCGAGGAACTCTAATAATCTTTGATAGGCTTTCAGCACCAGGTCGCTGACGCCAAGCAATAGGACTGACCTCCCTTTAATTCCAAAAGACCGGGCGGCGTCACATATGCTAGTACAAGTTCAATTCCACGACATTCTGAATACTCCTGGGAATCAGAATGCCTAGGTCAATGGCGAAAAACTTCGGCTGATAGCTTGATTGACTTCCTGGGTATTTATGGCGAACTGCCTAATATAAGAAACACTGCGTTTCATCCAAAGCCCCTCGATTCCTAGATCGAAGGTTGTGTAAGCCGTGCCAAATTAAGTAAAGGATGATGGGAAAAGTTATCATAGGGCAAGTCTGCCGGCTAAGGCAGATTCCCGGCGCCGGATGTGTCCGGGTCAGACGGATGTGCCCTGCATACGTAGATAAGCAATGCTGACAGCTTGTGGGAGTGTAAGAACTTGCGGATCTTCTGGCCATGGGTGATATGGCTGACGGTTTGATGCGCAATGGCTTCAGGGTCAGCGCTTGGCTACAAGACCCAAAGTTCGAGTCGTACTTGGCATGATGGGCTTATGCTACAGAACGTGGTTCGGGCTGTGTCGTTGGTCGTGTCCCCAACTCGTTGAGGTAATGAGGATGCACTGGATCACGATCTCAGTGGCACTCCTCGGATTCGACAAATCCTTCCAGGCTGTCTAGATAACTTCCTCAAAGAAGGAGGGTGATGACGTTATACATTCGCCAAGATCTTGCAAGGGCTGAGATTTCTTTTGATATGCTACAAGTTCCAGGAAACAGCCTAACTCGTTTTCCATAGACAGTGCAAGGGTTTTTACACATCCAAAACCCCAATGTCAAGTCGCCTCAACAGACTGTTTCGTCTGAGATTATGATATCGACTCCAATGATGTATTTGCTTTATTCCATTGGCCTGTTACGGCTATTCCATCCACTCGATCTTTTCGTTTCCACTAGTCTTACCACTTCAGAAAAACCGGCCGGTTTTCATGCCGTGTGCTGGGTGGTAACCCATAATTCAAAGAAAAATAACTACACTGATATAAGAACCGAAATTTGTTAAAATGACAAAACATAATGAAGCAGGATCATGCAATGGATGGTTTATTGGCGCAATTTTGGCGCAATTGTATATCAAAAGGTAATTTGGTAACTAACTGGAAATTTTGTACTGCAAAGGTGGAATATGTTAGCCATATCGGTCGATGCTAAGTTTCAAGTAAATAGCTGAATGGGATTCGTCAATTCATGAGTTAGACAGAGGATGTTGTAGTTTCTGCTCTGATGGTGCTGAGACCAAGAAGAACGAAGACGGCAAGGTAAGGCACAACATCAATTCATGCAAAGTATAGAGAATCATCAGCCCTGCAACTAAGTTTATCAGCTGAGCGGAGAGCCGTAAAAACAATATCTTGCCATATGCAAATGGATTGATTGGGTCTAAATTGGCTGTGATTCTGTTCCTAAATATCTTACGCACTAAGGACGCACGAATTGCCGATTAGGTTTAGTTCCCGTGGCACGCTTGGAACACAATGATGAGGTTGAGGACGGATTGCCATCAAAGTAGGTCAGACATCATACGTTTCACCATCTGACGTGCCGCCGGAGTTGACCAGTCGGACATGCGGGGAGAACGTTGTTGCGTACCATAAGAAGGCTTTGCTCCCCCCAAAACCAGTGCCTTCGGATGAGATAACAGCTTGATAGGATTTAATCCATCAAAATACCACAATCTTTGGCGCTCTGTACTTTGTCACATCATGGCGACGGTCTTCCAGGTTACTGTTCACGTCCATCCCCGTGATGTCTCGCGATTTCTCGAAGCTTCAGAGCCGACAATTGAGAGGATGAAAAGGGAGTCCGAGCTTATGTATTTTGAGATGTATCAGGTGCACGATTCTCCAGGTACGATCATCTGGATTGAGAAATGGTAGGTCGAACCGCAGGCTGTTTGCCATCGAACTTTTCGATGTACCTAACAAGAATCCTAGGTCTGAACCGGTGGATTGGATATTGAAAGTAAGACAATTTTTACCAGCAAGACTATGAGCTGAGATTAACCCAACGCCAATAACCTTCAGCACCAAATGACCAAAGAGTACTACAACGACTACTTTGATGCAACAGAGCCATTCTACGTAAAACCGCGCGAACTCAAGATTCTTAGCCCCCTGGGGCCTCGGTATGCTTATCAGAAGTTGTAGAAAGTTCAAATAGCTGGAACCGGATGTCATTATAAGATTCTGGAGTGCTTCTATGGATAGCCAGATAGATAATGATCATTTTTGCAATAAAAGATCTAATAATCAAGCTGGTTAGAAGTGCCATGCTAATCACTATTGAGTCAATAGTATTGACAACTGTTGTTTCTAACACTGCGTCTGTATTGTCGCATTTACCAGTTCATAGAGCAAGTCTGCATATCATACAGAGCAAGCAATCACTATCTTGAGAAACATTCATCGGGGTAATATGAGGCATCTAAAGAATGGTTCTGACACGCAATGAAGAGAGTTTGAAACCCTGCGGTGGCCACAACTGGTACTAGCCACGCGATACTATTTCCAGCCTCACGGTAACTTATGAATGACGGGTTACTTTCCGCCAGTTAATTTCCCCAGTAACCTTGTCTAGCTCTAATAAACAAGGCCAATCTGCGTAAATAGACCGGGTTCTCCCCGTTGTTATTTTCTGGTGCTGTGAGAACTGCGGTGTGGGCTTAAATGGCTGGGCAATGGGCAAAGAAAAGGTTCAACAAGGGCTCAATCTAAGACCGAGATAGCTGCCTTATCCATGACATTGTTCCCCATTCGGCATTCCTCCACCGGTGTTCCAATAGATAATGCGTGAAGCGTACGATGGTCAGTCTACATATGCTATGTACTTAGAGCCTGATAAAAGTGGTCGAGGGCCCACATAGTATTGGTCTCGAGGACAGCACTGGGGTCTGCTAGCGTTGGTCTGAACCAGCAATGAGTGTTTACTCGGTGTGCCTCCGGGCAACCGGTCCGGACACTTCCGGGTGAGTGGCCGGTATTCACTGGCTGGGTATTCCGTCTTTGCCGATTAAAACTAGTTAGGCGCCGTTATAATCGCAGTTGTCCAATCTCGGCTAATTGGCATCTGCGCCGATCCGTACAGTCCCCCGCCAGGGCGTTCCATTCGGCATCTTAATTGCCAAGGTCGGCTCCCCGCCAACTGCATGGTGCATGGTCAAGCAAGTTTCCCTCGGGGGGATTCGTCGTCCGACGGCGGCGGTCCACTATGCGTTGCTCATGACCAGCGATGGGAGTGGTGATCTCTCTTGATACGGCCTCTACACCGGTCATTACCGGAAGAGGGGCTTTGTAACTCACGAGGACGGACCTGAACGGCACATAAAACCAATACTAAAAGCCCGGCGTCATGTACGAACCCGTCGCACAAGGCGACCAGAATCGACCGTGACAAATTGTTCGAAGATGAGGTTCTTAACTGGCTGCCTAATGGCAGCTGGCCTACTTGGCGTCCCAGGCTTCGTACAACAAGTAGCCGCAGTGGAGTTGAAAGGGTTCACCCAAGATTTGTTCGACCAGTCCATGCTGTTTCTCGACAAGATATACGATCCGGTGGCCGGTTATCTTTATTTCTTCTACTATCCCCTAGCGGCAGGAAAGCATGAGACGCGTTCATCAGTCTGGTATGCTTCAGGCCTCCTGCAGCGAAACACCGGCGATGACGTGGAGAAAGCTATCAAGATCATCAAAAACGTCATAGATGGCCAGAAGAAGAACCCCGAAGATCAATGGTAATTCGGCACTCAAGAGCATATTCCCGTTGACTATTATTGACGCTGTATGATAGGTACGGAGACTATACTGTCTATCCAGAGGAACCTACTGTTGGTACTCCAGCGTACCCTAAAAATGTTCGTCACTTACCCAACTGCCCGTTAAAACACAAAGGGTTTCCTGACACGGCTACCAGATTTACAACTCATGGGATCCTAACTGGCGAGGCTTCATCGGCACAACTCTTATCGTGATCTACGAAGAGTTTAAGGACCTTCTTCCCCACGATGTGCAGGATCTTATCCTTGAGAGCATGTACAACAACACAATCGGTGACAGCTACCGTGTTGGTGGAGTTGACGACGACAACCTTTACCCGTCCTACAGCAACCCTTCCATCATGCGTGCCATTGCAACGGGGTGGACAGGCCGCGCCCTCAACGATTCCAACATGACCGCGGCCGGTGAGCTCTACGCCAAAGAGATTTTGGATCTCTTTGATCGTAACGACACCCTCTCCGAGTTCAACAGCCCCACGTATGCGGGCGTCAGCATCTACGGCTTGACACTTTGGGCAAAGTACATGCCCGCTGACTCCTCTCTTATGGGGGCGAACGGCGCGCGCATGATCAAGGCTGTTTGGGAGACGATAGGAAGCATGTACAACGCGAATCTCCGGAACGTTGCGGGGCCGTGGGACAGAACTTACGGTTTCGACATGAACCAGTACGTCGCCATCCTCAATATCTACATCTGGTCCCTCGTTGGAAAAGACAAGGCCCCCGGAATCGAGCAGACATGGAGCATGGCACACGCAGACGACTTCGAGTACGCGCCGCTCATCTCTGTCCTGGCCCCCTTCCATGACGCAATCGTGCCCTCAGAGGTCGTAGAGAAGCTCAGCACGTTTCCGGGCGAGCACATGTACGAGACCGCCGCGTTTTCGCCGCCGCACGACGGCGCTTTTCGGAACGTGACGGCATGGTTGGCAGACCGTCTGACCATTGGCGCCGAGTCTTACGACGAGGACACCCTCGGCGGACCGCGCCAAGACCCTCTTCAATGGACCCCTGCTGCGGTGCAGTGGTCCCGTAACGACGGAAGCGTCGGATTCGCTGTTCTCCACGGCACTGAAGAGGCTATGGATGTGGACGTCAGTCCCGGGAAGCTGAGCCTATCCTACCCTCGCGGCAACGCGACAAGCGTCTTCACCTTTCTCGTCAGCTCCAACCCGTTGGGTGGCAAGCGAGACATTGCTGGCTTCGAGGACGTCGAGGGAATCAACGTCAACGTCACTGGCAGCGTGGAGCTGCAGCCCGAGATTGGCTTTTGCGGACTCGTCGGCGGCACCTGCTCCATCATCCAGTAAGTTAAAAAACGGAATTCCTTTTGCTGAGCGGCACTGATACGGAATAGCGGTTTCGAATTCTGGAACATTACGTTCGTGATGCCTGGGAACTCAACCGAGGTTCCGACGATTCATCTCGAAATCGACGCGGCCAGCAAGTCAGACTCTTGAAGCGCCATTGGGCTTGATGTGTCCCAACTGTTACGCACTTATAACTGATATTAATGAATTACGTTCTGAAGTAACTCAAGTAGCTCTGCTACTTAAGATTTTCATGCTGTGATATCCCGGATGCCAATGGCTGTTGAAGCAATGTGGTTGTTTTCGATGTCAGGTCCATTTCATTTGCAAGCTCAGCCATGCAGCCATCGCTGTCCAGTAAGCCAGTAAGCCGGCGTGTGCATACTTAGTCTGGTCCAAGGAGCTACTTCCACTGCAACAGCACAGTATTCAGTTTGACAACTCAACGGCCCTACCGTAGGTGGGAGACAGGGAGACGTAAGCGTTTCTAGAGTTTCACCCACAATATATGATTGAACGAAACGCTCAACAAATGCCGTTGGCATGCCAAATCAGCACAATGCCTTGTGTGCTCGGCAACCTTGGACCTTTTGCGCCTTGGCGAGATAACTCGTCTTGGCGAGCGCTTTCGCATGGAAAGTTGGAGACTTTTTCAAAGCCCAACCGCTGGATCCAAGGCCTCTCCAACCATCCAGCACCACGCAATGGGGGTGCAAGAGTAAGACGAGGCCTTGGCAACCAACATATCGCTTAACTGAAGACCGATCGATCGATGCCGCCGAGAACGTTAAATCACGACAGAGCCCCGTCGAGGAGCTTGCTGAGCTTGCGTGGAGCTTTCCTGGCGGCCTCCCATACTCTGTCTCTGTCCCTCTCTCAAGCCCTACGAGACCGCTAAACCACCAGGGCCAAATCCGTAACCAGGTCAGTAGCCATCGCGACAATGCGCTTCCAGGAGGCGACAGCCCTAGGCCTGCTCCGTGCAGGCCTCACGGCCGCGAAGCTCACCTACGCGAGCAACCAGGCCAGGATCTTCCCCGACAGCAAGGCGGTCGCCGCAAACTTCCCCGAGGTCGAGGACGTCGAGCTCTTCTCGCCCGCGTTCACGAATCCCGAGGGCGTGCCTAGCGGCTTCGCCAATGGCACCAGCGGCCCAACAGACGAGGTGACTCTCGGTAAGTGACACCAAGACCCCCTCCCTCCAGCACGCCTCCAACCCCGACGACCGACCTAACAAACCACACAGACCACTTCCTCCGCACGCTCGCCGCGCGCAACGAGTGGATGACGTACCGCGGCACCGATCTTCGGTCCGAGGAGGGCCGTCCCATCCCGTACGTCTACCTGTCCACCTCCGGGTTCGTGGCCGCCGGCGGCGGCGACGGCCTCGAATCCCGCGCCAACGCCAGCGCACCGGGCAAGGTCCGCATCTGGATGCAGGGCGGCGTCCACGGCAACGAGCCCGCCGGCGACCAGGCGCTCCTCGCGCTCCTAGGCAAGCTCGACGCCAACGCCACCTGGGCCGTCTCAGTGCTCAACAAGGTCGACATCATGATGCTGCCGCGGTACAACCCGGACGGCGTGGCGTACTTCCAGCGCTACCTCGCGACCAACTACGACCCGAACCGCGACCACACGAAGCTCGCGCGGCAGCAGACCCGCGACATCAAGAGGCTCGTCATGGGCTTCGCGCCCCACGTGGGCGTCGACTGCCACGAGTACAGCCCGGCCGACCCCCTCGGCGCGGACGGGCAGTGGGTGGAGGCGCAGGACGGGCAGTTCTCCGCCATGAAGAACGCCAACATCCACCGGGACATCCGAGACCTCTCCGAGACCGTCTTCGCCAGCGCCGTCGCCGCGGCCATGGGGCGCCGCGGCCTGCGCTGGGGTCCCTATGCCACCGGGACCCCGGGCACCGACGACGTGGTCCTGAAGGAGACGACGGGCGACGCCAAGATGGGCGACAGCTCCGTCGCGCTCGGTCAGGCCGTCGTGTTCCTTACCGAGACGCGCGGCATCGGGCTGGCGGACCAGCACTGGCGGCGGCGCGTCGCCGCGGGGCTGACCATGGTCGAGGCGATCGTCCAGGCGGCGGCGGACCGGGCCGACGAGGTGTACGCGACGGTCGAGGGCGCGCGCGCAAAGTTCGTCGCCGGCGACGACGACATCGTCGTCACTGAGTCGGCGCGGCCGACCAACATCTCGTGGCAGTTCATCGAGGCGGCCACGGGAGCGCTGGTCGACGTGCCGGTGCGCTTCCTCAACACGACGCCCGTCGTCGCGGGGCTGACCCGGCGCCGGCCCGCGGCCTACGTCTTCTCGCGGGCGTGGGCCGACGTCGCCGAGCGTCTGCGCGTCACCGGCGTCGACGTGCGCGAGCTGCGCGCCGACTTCCGCGGCGAGGTCGAGGCGCTCAACGTCACCGGCGCAGACGCCGTCGACGAGGGCGGGGTCAGATTCGAGGGCGTGGCGCGGACGGCGGTGAAGACGGAGACGGTGCGGAAGGAGGTCCGCGTCCCGGCCGGCGGGTTCTGGGTCGGCACGAGGCAGAGGAACGCCGCGCACGCGTTCGTGACGCTCGAGCCGGAGGGCATCGACTCGTATGCCACGTTCAACATCCTACCCGTGAGCGTAGGCGACGAGTACCCGGTCTACCGGGTGATGGCGTAGCTGTCATTTGTGTCGAGTTGGGGTGTTTGGGGGGGGGGAATAAAGGACTGATACAGACGAGCAAAATCATGATCTGTCTGTAATGTTTCACTGGCATATATCATGGTCTCAAAGTGACGAGCATCCATCAGATGGAAATGAAACAAGCAAATATTTTCAAAGATTTCGAGAGGTTAGAATCCTTTTGTTTCATCACATGAACCGACCTTGATCGCGCCAGCATGATCGAGTAGATAGAAACCTGCTAACTAGATCTAAAAACCAAGGACGACTGGACAAAAGCGCTATTCTCCTGGCACGCATGATAGTGGCATAGGAAACGGCAAAGAAAAAAAGATTTTGACCAGCATGGGGGTCGAACCCACAATCTCCTGATACACGACTTATTCTGTTCAATCGTAGTCAGACGCCTTGCCATTGGGCCAACCGGCCAGACAATTCAGAACACCTGGGGTGTCCGTCTGTGTGTGACACCGGGACTCGGTTTTGCAATTGATGTTTCTATCTGTTCTAGCCAGCCAGCCGTGACTAGGACATGGGAACGAGACTCGGTCTGTGTGCAAACAAAGTTGGCCAATGACGTGCGTCTCTTGGGGGTGTTTGAAGCCAACGTTGCACAAAAAAAAAATAGTAAAAAATTTGCTAGTCTACGTACATAGTAGTCCTTCGGCGGCTTCCGGCGGGCGAATGCTAGTCTAAAATGCCTCAGCCTCCCTCCCGATGTCGGGGACTTGGCTGCAGGCCCGATTTCCGCGGCCCCGCTGGTTGAGTCTCCAATGATGCCCCGGATTTTTGGTTCGTGAAGTATCTATTAGTAAGGAGATACACCTGAGCTTACGATGACGATGCTTGCGAGAAGGGGCTGTGACGTAGGTATCAGAAGATGTATATTTCAGCCGGAGGCACAAGGACGATACTCATTATCGTAGCTCTTCCAGACTGATTTCACCGATTGACGAGCGTGGTGCGGTTATGTTTTATCGTCTATTGTTTTCTGGTTTATATCGAGACTCTATCAACAACCTCGCTGAGGCCCGATGTCTCGGCGTTGTCCATGACCTGCGGCCACTCTCCTCTCTCAAACCGATAGGTCCCCAACTCTTTAGTATCCCCGGAAGATGAGGTCCTCTCTTTTGGGACCGGTGCCGATCCAGACAACCTTGACGCCGACAAACTTCTCAATGAACTCAATGTACGCGCGGGCCTGCTTGGGCAGGTCGTAGTACGTCTTGCAACCCGTCGTGGGCGTGTTCCAGCCCTCGAGCTCCTCGTAGACGACCTCGGCCTCCTCGAGGGCCTTGAGATCGGCGGGGAAGGAGGCGAAGGTTTCGCCCGTCTGCTTGTTCTTGTAGGCGACGGCGACCTTGAGGGTGGGGAAGGTGTCGAGGATGTCGAGCTTGGTGAGGTTCAGCGCAGTGTAGTGGTTCAGGTCCGTCGAGTACTTGACGACGACCAGGTCGAGCCAGCCGCACCGGCGGGAGCGGCCGGTGGAGACTCCGATCTCGTGGCCGATCTTCTGGAGCTTCTCGCCCGTCTCGTTGAGCAGCTCCGTGGGGAAGCCGCCACCGCCGACGCGGGTCGTGTAGCTCTTCACAACACCGACGATGTTGTTGATCTTCTTGGGGTTGAGGCCGAGCTGGTTGGGAGGGTCAGAAACATGCCGGCTGGCACTCTCGGGGGCACGGAACTTACACCGGTGAAAACACCTCCAAGACCAGTGTTTGATGACGTGACGTAAGGGTAAGTTCCGAAGTCTGAGGCAGGTGGTCAGCAGGGGGCACGCGCTCGTCGGGGTATGGTTTTCTTCACGTACTCAGGTCAAGCATGACAGCCTGGGCACCCTCGACGAGAATCTTGTTGCCGTTCTTCTGGGCATCGGAAATGATGGGGACGGCGTCGACAACAAAGGTCTGCAGATCCATGTTAACAACAAGTCGATCGGTATGAATTGGATGGGGCGGGGACGCACGCGGAGGTCTTCTCTGTACTGCTTGAAGCGCTTGATCTCGTCCTCGACGTCGTAGACGAGGAGGTCGCCGAAGCGCTTCTTAAAGCCCTGAGCGAGCAGACGGAGCTTACGCTCAAAGAGCTCCTCATCGAACATCTCGCTAATGGTGATACCGTTACGGGCAGCCATGGTGCTGTAGGTTGGGCCGATGCCGCGCTTGGTGGTGCCGATGCTGTTGCCGCCAAGCTCCTGCTCCTCCAGCCCGTCGACTTGGATGTGGCAGTCGGTGATGATGTGGCAACGGTCGGACACCAGAAGGCGCTCGCGGATGTTCTTGAGGCCCTTGGCCTCGAGGTCAGCCATCTCCTTGAAGAAGGTCGGGACGTGGACGACGGCGCCGGAACCGATGAGGCTTATGCACTTCTGGTGCAGGAGACCAGAGGGGAGGAGGTCTGGAGGCAGAGCAGGTCAGCATCGCGGGGGTTGGAGGAGAGAGGTAGCGAAGCCACTCATCGAGAGGAGCAAGATGTTGACTTACGGAAGTCGTAGCTGACACCATCGACGATGACAGTGTGACCGGCTGAGGCAGTCGGGTTAGAATGCGTTATGCTTGGATTGGTCATGAGGAGTTGGAGTGACTCCTACCATTGTGTCCGCCCTAGGGCCATCAGCATGCCATTGATTATTCAGAAGGTGCCGCGGTCCCAACCTGAGCTCTGGCGCAAATCTGCGCGTCTTGTCCGAGGCTGTATCCGGGAGGGTCAGAGGGTCATTGGGGCGAGGCCGAGGGCATGAGGGAGAGCTTACACGTCAACCAGCTTTCCCTTGCCCTCATCACTGTTGTTGCACAATGTGTCAGTTGGTTGATGCCGTGGCAATTGGCTCAGCAGGGCAAACGTGTCGCCAAGACGCGACTCTTGTCGGTATACACACGCACACACGAGAACCAGACGCATATACCTCGAAGGCCGTTTGTCGACATAGCCGCCCTGCTAGCTAAGGTAAAAACACGAGAGAAGAAGACGGAGAAATGGAACATGACGCGAGAAGAGAGATAGAGACGGAGGAAGAAACGGAAAAAAACAGGCTGGGCCAAGGTAGAGCAAAAGGCAGAGAGGGCAAAGGCAAGGAGGTCGGGCCACGGGAAGATTTGGCAGCTTACCCCCACTGGGCGCCGAGGACGATGTCAATGGTAGACATTGCGTCTCGTCGTGTGTGCAAGTAGAGTAGAGCGTAAGAGCGAGTAACGGTATAGCAACAAGCAACAAGGCTGTTCTTGCAAGCGAATTGTCCAAAGTATGGGTTGCTGCGATCGCAACGTCGGTCTGCGATAGTCTCACAAAAACATTCGAGAGGGAAAGACGCGGGGTTTAAAAAATAAAATTCCCAAATAGAGGGGCAGGTTTTGCTTTGGCGGGGTCGCTAATTAGGTACCTAGGTACGTAGGTAGGTAAGTAGAGTACAGTACGGTATCATTCTGCACTGCGCTGCGATGCGCTCTGCGCGCAGGGATCGTCGCCCCGCTAGTTAGTGCGTGGCTCTCTTTTCTCAATGACGCCCCCGCCCCCCTGCGTTATCGGCCGGTCATTTACTGTACAAATAACTTCAGCAAACACTACGTACCGCGGCTACTGCTAGGTATGTACCGGCTATCCGCTCGACGGGATAGAACCCTCCGGACTGGATGAATTAGGTAAGACAGCGACAACCGTATTGTGGCTGAGGTAGCCATCGAGATCAAGCCACATTATTAGTTACAAGCCATCTTGTCAGCCACAAGCCATACTATCATCCACAAGCCACATCCACACCTCATGTCTCCTTACCATCCCATCCAGTCCAGTCAGTCTTCCTGACAGACATGGCATGGACCACTATTACAGCACCAGCTTGGGTTTGGAAAAGGAATTTATTAAATACTCAAGGAAGTCCGAAATACCCATTGTTGTCGACGGATATCAACGATCAGCTTCACCAAGCTGGAGTCCCTAGCTCGAAGAAGCTTTATCCCCCAGCAAATACCATCAGCCTATGAAAATCGCCCTTCAACCATATGCGTCCATCCTTCTGAGAACAGACCATTCGGCCCGAGAGGATGCTCCATCTGGCTGTGAATCACCATTTCAATACCAAGGTCGGCAAATGCCTCGATGAAGGGATTGTAATGAGTCCTAATCCAACAGGTTACGTGGAGGGTGCGGAAGTTCGGAAGCATGCCGTCCTGGACACGATCCATGAGTTGCGAGAGGCCCTGCTTGAGACAAACCCACTTGCAACCGCCAATGGCCAAGACGCGCAAAGACTTGGGGAGGGCGCAAATTAACGGAATTAACATACTGGCCGATTCCGATTCCTGGTGCCCAAATATGGACATTGAGCCGGCCATGTCGAAGCGGAGGGCCTCGAGCGACGTCAAGCCCGCAATAGCCTTAACCACTGCCACAGAATCGTCGTGGGGAGCATCCCAGATAGTTTCGTTGTCTCGGGGATAACACTGAGTGAGGCCGAATCGCTTCAGAGTGCGAGACAGCGGCTTAATCAACTGCACGAACGAGGCAGCATACCGGCTTTTCGAGACGTACCGTACCTCCTCAACGCTCTTGCAGTGGCCAATGTGCGTTCCGAGTGTCCTTTCAAAGGAGACGTCACCGGTGAAGTTGGCGATGTATATAGACCTGAGGCTGCTGAGGAAGGTCACAATGTGAGTAGGAGTCGGAATCTGCAGCTGGACTGCAACAGGAGCCCAGTAGTTGGATGACGCGTCATCCATATCTTGCCAGTTTGGAAAAAGCGAATTCACCAAGTTTGTGTGGAGACGCTGCACGCTCGGAGCAACCGTGGCAAGTCTGGAGAGATAGGTCATATGCGACTCGGGGGTGTTTCGAGGAAATCTCATATCCAACTTCACATGGCGGAGGCGCCTCATGCCGTGCCACTTCTGAGAGCAATGAGCGACGGTGTTGAGGTACTTGAAGATGTTATGTACATCCACCTCAACCGCTCCCCAGTCAAAGTCGATGGACACAATGTTTGGGGTATGAAGCAGAAGCATTTCCTCCAATACACCTCGACAGTCTCGGCTTAAATAATTTGAGTTGCTGTCGGCTAATAACTCCGGGTGATCTGAAAAGGGTGAGCCTAGAGCAAGAGCCCTGAATCTAATGTCATTCCTCAAGGCTTTCATGTTCCCCCAGGACCATTCTCGATACGTCGGTCTCAGACGGAGGCTCTTGACATGGATGGCTAGGTTCGGATGTTGAATGAGTGTGTGTAGGAAGGCGAGGAAGGTCTTGTCCTGGCTTGACTCGAAGGCCTTGTCATGGCTTGAGCCGAAGAGGATGGAGTTCGTGTCATAGCTTGTCTCGAAGGCGTGATAGAGACTCGGGGTCGCGGCTTGGTGCCATTTTTTGTCTACCAGACACAGATTGTAGAGGGTAATCTTGGACAACGTGTAGACTTTTTCCGTTCGAGAACAGTGGGTGCAGAGACTTTTCGCGATCATCCTATAGATCTCAATAGGAAGACTGTGCATATCGGTGGGGTACATCTTCGGAGACTGTACTGAAACCGAGGCAGTCAGCCGGCTAGAATGAATCGGAATAAGTGTGGAGAGGCGAAGAGCTTCATTCATAGGGCCAGTACAACTGGAAGCGGCTGGTGTCGTGTTGTATGGATGGCTCGGAGTGCGAAAGAAATGGGGGCAGCGTAAAAGAATGTTGCCGTGATGTTTTAGACTTGGACGGAAGTCGATAACAGCGTAGGTAATTGATGAGGGCGATCCATGAACAAAGTAGTAACTTAGGTTGCAGTTATTGGACTTATCAAGGCTGCTGTGCAAGGGAGGGCGCGGGTTTCCTCTGTCGAGTGCGCCGTACCGGAGATAGCAGCGAATGGATCCCATTTTCTCTTCCGCCGGAAGAGGTAACCTAGATACCCGATAGTCATGGGGCATACAAAATTCAGTGACTCATTGAGTATTGATAGACATATTCGCTCTAAAGACCCATCAGCGGTCTAGTGCAGTTCACCCGATACATGTGTAATATCACAGTACGTAAAACTCGATACAGGGCACTTCTGACCTATGCAACATCTCGATCTCTTAATACGGTATAGAATACCTAATAACGCGGAGAGACTAATGAATCTGAATTCACTTCAACCATGGCTGCATACACGAACAACCTTCAGGCGCCGGAACGTGGGCGTCAACCTTGGCGGCGATGGTAGTACTGTTGAATCTGCCATAAAGGTCGCGATGATTGCAAGTCACACGGTGACTCCGAAATCTACCACCAAGGTCGTCAAGAATCTTGCGCCTTGAGTCACACTGCTTTTGAAGTTGCATAAAGGAAGGAAGTGTGGTTCGCGGGTGAATTAGCAGGACGACCGGCCGGCCACAGGCTCGACCCATTAAGTATCAATTCCATGGCGATTCCGAAGCATTGTATCGTCTAAGTAAATGGTAGAGAACAAAGAGAGAGCCACGTCTTCAACTAGATCCGTGGAAACGATAACGACTGGGCATATGTTTTCTTGCTCATTTTAACGATATGAATAGTAGACCACGGTAGAAGAATCTGGGTCAAAGGAGCTCTGTGACTGCCACGTATAGTCCATGACTTGATACTCATCCCATAGTTTCAATTTTAGTCTTCTTCATATCTACTTCTTTCAATAATCTTGTGGATAATAGCCGCCTACGGATGTTATCTTTACGTGCCAAGCTGCCGCCGAACCATCTCATACTTGAACCGCGTTGCATAATATGTCATCAAATTCAGAACGCAGCCCGAACAACAGTCATCTAAAGACACTTTACCTATGCCGCAAACCACTTCGAAAATCAGAGTATCGACAAATGTTCTCGATAGTTTTTTTGGTTTCCGTATGTGAATTTGCCCCGTTTACTGGGTGAGCTTTCACGCTGAATGTCTGCTAACTATATACACGAATAGCCCTGTACAACGGGTCTCAGACCTGAGAAGAAGATTGGATTTTAAAGATTGAATGCGCTCGCAGAGTGTTCTAGTTCCTCCCGTAGTCGCTTTTCAAGTATCAAGTGTCTAGCAGGTAAACAGAGCGGGTCCGGGGATGGTGTACGTGGTGACAGGAGGGTAGTACTAAGAAAAGAAAGGTTAGACATTTCAAGAAGCTAAAGGTAAGAACTATGAGAGAAAACTTACGATGCTGATGGTGACACCAGGGTCGGATGACTTGTAGGCACCAGGGAAACTGACAGTGGAGGAGGGGGTCTTGGAACCAGTGCCTCCAACGACGTTGATCTGGGCACACTCCATGTAGAACTGAGCACCGGGGTAGCTGCCAGCGGCATGAAGAGCTATCATCTCGGCACGGAGGAGGTACTGGCCGGGGGCGATGCACTCGGGGATCTTGATACTGTGGCGGCCCTGGCCATTGATGACCTTCTCGGTACCCCAGACGCCGTTGTTGTAACCGTCCTGTTGGATCTTAAACCAGCCAGAGCTTTTCGGTATACGCTGTTAGATCTAGAATCCAGATGGCTACTAGAACCAGACTTACCCGATCCCGCTGTCGGAAGTAGCATCGTTGACCTTCTTCAGGTACGCGATGGTCGGGCCCTTGTGGGTGCTGTCCATAATGTCCGCGGGGCCGGAGCCGGTAGAGCTGAGCATGTAGCGCCAGATAGCGGTAACATTCTCGCCAGCCTGGACGGTAATGACCTTCGAAGAGGGAGTTGTGGGGTTGGGGGCTCCGTTGCAGGCAAGCGAGTCAGACTGCACGTTTTCGATAGGACCGTTGTACGACGGAACACGAACGCCACCGCCGATGCCCTGGTTAACGCCACCGACCTCAAGAGAGGAGAAGATGGTGTGGGCGCTGGCCAAGCTGGCCGTGAGAAGAGGGAGGAGGACCTTCATCGTGAGCTTGGGTGGGTTTCAAAGTTGAAGGGAAAGACCGGGAGCGTTGCAGAGGCTAAAAGAATGAATATGTGCTCAAATGCGCTCGTCTTGTTTAGCGTTATTCGGAGTAGGATGATGGAAAGGTGATAGGTTCGAGAGGGTATATATAGGGATTCAACATTCCGCCGTTTCCTGGGGTTGGTTATCATGAGTCGTCGGCCTTAGTGTTGCAGAGCCACCCCCCGCGAAGGGCGAGACGGCTGCAACTAACCAGGTGGTGGAAAGCCAAGATCGCCACGGCGGCGACATATGAGCCGTCTTTCTGCTTAAGATTTGACTGCTGGACGAATGGGCCGTGATGACGGGGAACGAGGACCGTCAGACAGGGCTGTGGGTGGATCTACGGAGGATGATGGTCCGGATAATACAACAGTTTTAGACGGAACCGCTACCGACATTCCCGCCCATAGTGACCCAAGGCTCTGGGCTTTCATTTAATTAAGGTACTCTTATCAGAGACATTCCACTTGCTACCTTTCTTTGCGCAGGAAAATAACCTTGGCAAGTGCTATGCGCCTCACAGTTTGCCACTTCAACGTTAACCCTCAACATGCACCATCCACTCAACGGAACGTGGAAGCTTTAGTTAGCCGGCGCTTATCTAGATGTAGGATCCCTACCACATTTCGAATCCTAGATTTGATTGAGGGATGGGCATAGAGGTTATTGGTTACCCAGCTTCAATCTACTTTCAGATCGGACATCGGCCTGGCTGTCCGTAACCATCAGATAACGGAGTCCCTTGAAGAGCCGGCCAAGCGCCAAGACGGATACGTGCAAATTTAACCTGGAAATCACCGCAGGCATTCAACATTCTATTCGTCTGATCATTGATTGGGTTTCATACAATATCGATCAAAGACCAGTGATACTGTCCGGATTTATCTGAGGCATCTGGTCCCCAACTACTACTTCCCAAATCTTACCCATCCAGATCGTCTTTTCTAAGACTATTGGCAAAGAACGCCACGTTATTATAGGTTCTCGAAGTAGCCGCATGTTGCGGGCTAAGAGGACGTGTCATGAGATGAGCCTTTTAACTGAACCCCCTCTTATTCTCACCTGACGCTGTGTGCCAAGCTCGGAATTAGTGATGCATCACTTGGCAGCGTCAGCGCCATCTGGATCTCGCAGTATAGTTCCGAAGGCAAGTGCAGTATGTACACTTGAGAGCGTCCCTAACAAGCGTATGTTGACGTATGATAACTCTTTCTGTGGCTCCCCTTGTCTCCTCCCAGTCCACTTCGCGGTCCAACATCATGAAGTTCGGTTAGGGCTCCGAATGGCCGGCGGGCCGTGGACTGGCGAGGATAGCAAGATGGTATGATCTCGGCGTTCTAATTGAGCAACAGGGAGGCGGATGACTTGGACTGAACGGTGAGCGATTTGAAGGAGATTAAGTTACGGCAAGTTGAGGAAAAGGAGGAAAGACGTCTTTCTAAGATGACATCGGCACTCTGCGTGCAGAATGGCAGGAAACCGTAGACGAAACATGCAAACCCCGCGCCCTTCTTGTCTTGATCGCAATATTCAGTTTCCTCCACCCCATCAACCATCATTGAGACTCGCGCCTTCATCCAATATGTTCTAGGCCCTCGCTCTTAACCCCAAGAACAAGAAGGAGCACATCCTGATACAAAGGGAAGACAAGACGCAGCACAGAAGACTCCAGAACAGTATTAGGGACGGAATTTCCCTCGATATCGAACTCCCTAGAAGGAATCAACTAACCCGGTCTCGCCGAGGCTTAGCAGTCCAGTACCAAACCCGCCCTCAGGCCAAATGATGGTCTAAACACCAACGCAGACGGCATAGCTGGGCCATAAGTTCTGGCAGTCAGACCCAAGCGCCGGGTTCCACTTGACAAAAGTCGCATAGTCGGGGATACCGTACTCCTGCTGAATGCCCCAGCACCCTTCCCCGGACTTGACGAGGGGATACTTCTTGCAGCTGGCCGTGATTCCCTCCTGCGTGGGCCCGGGCGGCTCGATCGGCTCTGACCCGCTGCCGGAAGACGCGGGCTCCTTAACGCAGTAAGCGTATGCGGGCCACAGGCCCGAGCAATTCCCGTTGAGCGTAGGGTTCCACTCGTAAACATCGGCGAGGTCGATGCCGTTGGCGTCAGCGATGGCCCAACACCCGTCCCCGGACGCTGCGATGTAGTACTTCAGGCACCTCTCGATGATGTCGGACTGCGTGGGACCGGGAGGCTCGACGGGCTCGGTGGGTGTGCCCGAGCCGGCCTTGCGAGGTTGGCGTAGAGACCCGCGTCGCAGCCGGACTCTTCGCCTATCCAAGTGTTCTAATTGGCCAGGTCGTTCGTAGTGATATTCTTGTCCTCGGAAATGTTCACGAACAGAAAGTTGTAGGCGTTGAAGCCGCTGACCTTCGTGAAGCAGGTGGAGTCCTCGACGGTGCCGGGTTCCGGGGTCTCTACGTTGAGGCAACCGCCGTTGGAAGTGTCAGGGGCAGCCATGTCTTATATTAGCATTTGATCACCAAAAGAAAAGAAAAAAGAAGACATGTCAGGAAGAATCTCACCACTCGTGTTGCCGTACGCTCCGCAGTATCGGGGGTTGGGCAGCAAAACATAAGGACTCACGCTCTTGGCTCGGGTTCCACTCGAGGAAACTATACATCGTGATCTTCTGCGCCCCGATAACGCGGGCATTGATGTTCTTGGTCAGCTGGGGCACGTCGCGCTGATGACTCTGGTCCTTTTGTATGGTAATGAAACCAACATCAGAGACTGCGGCTACTCAAAATGGGGCCTCGTAATCTACCGCACAACCTACGCCCCCGAGTCAACCCTGAAATGGGACCAGTTCAAAGCCCTCGTCCTCTCCAACCTTCGCAAGCGCATCACCGACTCCCCCGCCCCAGAGATCCTCCAAAACATGGACTTCATCTTCATCGATGACCATTCCCTGGACAACATCTCCATCGCCGACCTGCAGCGTCGTTTCCGGACCTGGGTCGAGTCCGAGAACATGGTCCCCTTCAAGCCAAGCCAGAGCGACCCGCGAGAAATAGTCTACGTGCCCCGCGGCGCTAGGTACGAGTTCTTCATCATGGCCGACGAGCTCGCTCTGCTCTCCCCCTGCGTCAAGCTAGTGCGTGGGCTTCCCGAGCCCGAGAACCCGGAAGAGATCGGGCGCGAGCACGCCAAGGTCCGGCACATTGCCGTCGAGACCGAGCTGTACAATGAGCTGGGCGATCCGAATGCCCCTTATACGGGGCGGTATATCGTATTACAGGCTTTTGCCTAGGCACCTGGTCGCCCAGGGCTATTGACCATGGTGGACATAACGCCCAAGTCGTCCGTCAGTTTTGAAACATAGCATTCGCTTTCATTGAGACGCATCACGTACCTCCAACCGCCTTGATAATATTGAGCCCCGGACATTCACACACCAAGTCCCACAGCCGTCAAGTTATCTCGTGAGCAGCAAGCAGAGGAACCGACTGATACTACTTTTCTTGAACATGTTTATTCCAAGGCATATCACCAGGCGTAAAGGACGTGCTCCGCTCTGAGCCCTGCTTCGTACGGGTGCTGTGGTTGACGCAGTAGTAGTTGCACGGAATGGTCCAAATAAACAACTGCGTTTTCTTCGTGCGTTGAGTATCGTCATGATGGGATTCCAAACCTGTCCTTCCTTACGTCTTCGTTGCACGGTGCCGAACTTACACACCGTATGTAGGACAATATATGAGCAAGATATCGTACCTTGATATGATTTTGACCAAAAGAAAGTTCTGTTAGCTGTTCGATTAGGATATTCTCCTTCCCCTAGTATTTTGCAGCTCTCGTGGTAATGTGGGCTGGGAATTTGAGTAACAAGTTGTCGGTTGTTGGTAATATCACAAGAAGTTGACTTGGTTGTAAGATCAAAGACATGCAGCCTAGTCTCTTGTCATATGTGCATGCATGATCAACCGCAATACTTGTAAAGGTAATTATATCACAAGATAACCTAGGCAACGCTATCGTGCATCAGACACAGTAGCCCTATATGATGAGGCTCATCCTATTCTTGATTGAAAAAGCAAGGGGGTTGGGTATCTGTCTATCTTCTTAACCAATATATGCAAAATGCATGAGAGTCTTTCGTTTGCGTCGTCAAAGTCTTATGCCGCGGAACTATCAGCCCAGTATCCAGATGCTTGGCCTATTCTGTCTGAGTGCAATCTTTGAAATGTCTTTAACTAGGAAAAGTCAGCACGAACATTCGCCGTTTTTGTGTTATCAGGGTCATGGCCTGAGACCTGTCACCTACAGTCTTTCCACGTCATCGGTTCTTTGGTTTCGTCCGCGGATTGCCGCCAGAGTCTAGCCATCCAACTGGTCACTAGCAGGTCCAATTCTTTGTCTTCCATCGCGGTCTTGATTTCCAGCTGAGGCATGTTGAGCAACTTCTTTTCCTTGTCTCGCTTGGGCAGCGTCTCGATTGCGATGACCTCGTCCTCCATGTTCTTCCAGTGGATCTCGTTCTCATGCTTCAACTGATGCACCACGCTATTGCCGGCCTTGAAGTGATTTTTGACCTTCCACCCGGCCACGCTGGGCATCAACTGCACTTCCTTGTATGTCCTCTTGGAATTCATCTTGCCTTGTATGACAACCACGTCGTTCAGCTGCATTTTGTAGCTGTCGAGTGCTCTTATAGGATCTTGTGTGAAGTCGTAGATGTGGTCTAGTCTCGTCCTGATCTTGTCGCTGCCGAGCGCTGGGCTGACTCTGTAGACAACTTTCTGAACCCCGTAGGTAAGCGACTTTGCATCCGTGACGATGTTGCTCAGTTCGTAGAGTGCGCGAGGCGGGGATGTGTTGGCAAAGATTGTTGTCTTGTCCAGAAAGAATGTTGGCGTCTCCCCGCAATTGAGTTGTCCTCTTGCCTCTGCAAGGGTATCGTCGTAGGTTGGGGGTTTTACGTCTTCGACGTCGAGCATTGACGAATTGGATGCCATGATTAACACAATGGGTTTTATACTGGTGGACGTGATTTCTCGAGCTGTCCAATGTTGTTGCGGACCAGCAGACAGTAAGACCCGTTGCGTGAAGTCGATAATGCAACGAAATGATATTAACTACAAATGTCATGGGCTTCAATGGTATATATTGTTAAGCGACCCCGCCAGAAAGCCAAGAAGTAAGTACCCTTACTTCGAAGCGCTTGCATCATTGCCGTCCATAGCCGTGGCAAATGCTTCGCCCGACCAGGCTGTTGTGGCAGCACAGCTTGCTAGGCATACAGCTTTCCACCCGACAACATTGGTTGTCATTTTTGAGTGTTGCAGCCTATTGGTCTATTGCTGCGGAGGATCTGCATCCCTGTCGTCTGCTTTCGCTATGGAAGCATTTTTGTGACGGTGAGCAAAGATACCATGGCACAGCCACCGGACACAGCAGTGTTAGGTGCCAATCGACGGCTGGGGTTAGTTTGTGTTCGGGCTACGCTAACTGCAGCAACATAGTCTGATTTGAATAGCACAAGGCGGGCCATGGTCCACATGGGAGCATATCTGCGGACAAGGCGCAAGCAGTTTCGCTTGCTAGGGCAGATCCGCAATGCTGTCGCCCTCAGATATCAAATAGCCCGGGTCTCTTCCATATAATCACATCCTCACGTGCTCTCATTAGTAATACGACGCGAATTAATATCAGTAACGTCCCATTTGAGGTAAGAAAACGAAGGAACAAGGGGAAGCGAATGGAGAGAACAGAAGCAAGATGTGTATAATCTCTATGTTGAATCGAATTTGATTCTGACACGATCTACGGATACCCTGGTATCCCTTCCTCACCCGCAAAAGCAGGGGCCACCTATAGTTCATGTGTCACGCAGGATATTGCCGACTGACACCGCTCTCTGGAACAACGTCGCTTATTAATCTGACCCTTGCTCCTGAATATAGATACTTGCAGCAGAATCTACTAAGCAAGGCAATATTTAAGGAACATAGATTATAGTACTATAGATAAAAGAAATAAGCTACTTTTAACTATATAAATTACCCCTTAAACATACTACTTAATAATAGTTATAAGCCTAGCTTTAACTTAATTTATAAGTAATAATAACCTTTACTATTATAAAGTAGTATACACTTAAAAATACTTTTCTTAAAACTAATACTTTTTTTTAACTTTATCTTATGCCTATAATACCTTTAGAAGTAATAATAAGTCTACTAACTAATACTTACTTTTATAGCCTTTTAACTATATATAAAGATTAGTTCTTATAGTATATAAAGCTTTACTTTTATACTACTTAATATAAAGTCTAGTAATTTATTAATCTAGATAGTAAAGAGGAGCTCCTAGAGTACTTAAGAGTACTTATACTAGCTAAATATATTATAAAGTAAAACACTAAACACTAAAGGTAATATAAAGCTAACCTTATAAGCTAGAATAACCTCTTAGTTAGCTAATAAGTAAGGTAGTAAGGCTAAGAGCTTATTTAGCTAGTAGTACTAATTATTAATAATAAAGTAATAAAGTAAAAATAAATTATTACTATAAGTAATTTATCTTTTACTAAGCTAAGGATATATAAATAGTAAAAAGTAAATAACCTATTATTAAGTTAAGTTAATACTATAGTTATAAAAGAGATTATAAAAAGTATATAGCTATAATTACTAAATAATAATATTAACTTTACTTTTTATATAACTATTTTAAAGATTAAATAATAATATACTTTTTTTTATAATATAATAAGTAATATAGCCTATAATAATTATAATAAGACTTTTATATATATTTTATTAATAAATAACTTATTTACTTAGCTTAAAGAATAGTGTACTACCTTAATAAAGGCTAAAGTATATAGTATTCCTAAGATCTAAGGTACTCTCCTAATTAAGACCTTCTTATATACTATTAAGTAGTAAATTACTTTTTTTTAGGTAAACAGTAAGCTAAATAACCTTATAAAGACTAAATAATATAGGGGATAATAAATAACCTTAAGAGAATATAGTAAGTTACTAAGTAATTTACTATAAATAATACTTATAAAATCCTATAAAGTAATAAAGGTATATATAACCTTTATAAAGAAAAGTAAACTATAAGATAAAAAGTAGTACTTTAAATACCTTTATAAAAGGTCTAACTACTTATAAAAACCTATTAACTATAGGTATATTAAGTATATACTCTTTAGTAAGTTAAGGATTATTTAGGTTAACCTAAGTAAGTAAGTAGTAAAGGCTATTATTATAAAGCTTTTAAAGCTAAAGTAGTTAAACCTTAGAGGTAAAGTATAAAAGAAGTAAAAAAAGGGGGATTTAACCTTCTTCTACCTATAAGGTACCTTTATTATAGTTACTATTAACCTTTACTTATTTAATAAGACCTTTACTATACTTTTTTTAACTTTTAGTATATTCTTAACTTTACTTATTAGCTTATATACTCTTAGTAAAAACACTATTCTTAATAACTATAGAGGCCTTTATATTATAAATAATAAGTTACTTCTTAAGCCTAGCTCTTATAAAATAAATATAAATAATTATTATATTAAATTAGGTATAATATTTTACTTTATAAAGAGATATAGTATATATATTATAAAGAACCTCCTTAATAGTATAAAAGGGCTAGGTATAAAGGATCTTAGACTAAAAAACGTAGCCTTTATTCCTAGATTTTATATTAATATTACCTTAGAAGGTCTAATTAAGAAGGCAAAGGTATAGTATTAGGAATATAACTATACTTTTTACTTTAGAATACCTAAAAAGAATATAACTATAAAGAAGCTAGTATATAAAGGTAACTTTATCTTCTTTAAATATAAACCTCTTTTTTTTTACCTTAGGCTATTATATAGCCTTGTTCTTTATAGCCTTACTTTACTAGTAAATATATAAGTGTTTATAACCTTATTTTACTTATTAATAAATATACTAGTAGACTATAGTAATAATGTCTACCTTTAGTACCTTTAGAGTAAGTATCTAGGGCCTAAAGTACTTATAATACTCTAGGTTAATACTTAGGGGGTAAAAATTAAAGGACTATCTTATATTAAATATAAGTATTTATTATAATATTAACTATCGCGGATAAATATTAGAGTTATTAGGTTAACCCTAATGACTTATCGCTAGTAAATCCTTGGATATTTAGCTATAGATTCTCTAAGGATTTATAGGCAATAAGTTAGTTATTTAACTAACTAACCTATAATAATTATCTTTCTTTTCTTTATATATAATAGAGAACTATAGTTACCTCTATTATTTATTAATTACTACTAATATATATAGTTAACTATATTAACTTATCCCTTAGTGTTACTAACACTAATTAGTAGTTAACTTTACTATTAACTATATAGGTTAACTTTACTATCTAAACTATAGATTAGTAAGGACTATAAGAAGAGGTAATTATTACTAGTTAATTATTTATATACCTAGAGTAAGCAAGTACTAAAAAACGCCTCTATAAATACCCTTACTATAATAGTTTATACTAATTACCTATTACAATAGGTTAATTAATAGATCTATAACTAGTCCCTTTAACTAGTAGAAACCCTATTAATTTATGTCTATTATATAAGCTTTATTACCTTTAGAGAAGCGCTCTTAACTATAAAAAACCCCTTACTTTATATACCTATAGCTAACTAGTAATTATTTACTATATCTTATTTATTATAAGCTCTTTAGCTTACTAACTTCTTTTTCTTATATATATACTTCTTTTACTAACTAATAGTATTAATAAGTTACTAATATAATAGCCTATTATTTCTCCTTCTTTTACTAACTAATAGTGTTAATAAGTAGCTAATATAATAGCCTATTGTTTTTCTTAAGTTATTTACCTACAAGAGTGTATTTTTTCTTAACTATCTATACTACTAGTAGTAATCCCTCTAATAAATATATACACCTTCTAGTCTACTAGAAGAAACACCTATGTTTAAGAGGTTATTAGGCTAATAGAGGGCAATAGTAAATAACACTACGCCTATAAGCAGAAGATCTAAGCTAAGATAAGTAAGTATAATAAGCTTATAAGTAAGTAAGGCTTATAAGCTACTACCTTATTACTTATAAGGTAATAAGAAGAGGTTTATAGTAAGTATAATATACTACTTAACATAAGGTAGTAAGTAGTAGTAATTAATAATATCTTTACTATACTTACTAACCTTACGTAGTATATCCTTCTATAGTAATAGGGAAAAGACTATATTAAGAAGTTACTAACTAACCTTATAAGTAAGTAATAAGCTTTTATACTTAATATTATTACTATATTTTATATTAGTAGTTATAAGTACTATAACTATATTAGTAGTAAATTACTTTACTACGCCTATAAGGATTTTAGTAAATAGTCTATAAATAACTTTAAGGTAATTAACTAGAAGGTCCTTATAAGCCTATATAACTTCCTTGTTAACTATAGCGTATAGGTTAACTATAGTAAACACCTATTAATTACTTAACGTGTGTTTAATACTCTACAACAGGAGGAAGGCACCTACTAGACTAATAAAATAATTACTATTATTAAAAGATTATCTTATAACTTTAAACTACACCTTAAAGACCTTTACTTTATTAAGAATATCTAAGGTTATAATATAATCCTATATAGTAAAAAACTAGCTAAAGTACACTTATTACTAGTAGTTACTTATTAGACCTCTTATAATAACCTAACCTTTACCTTACTACTGCCTTTATTAACGCTAAAACCTTATATAATAGCTAAAATCTATAGCCTATATATAATAACTACTATACTACTATAGGAGCTTTTATTAACTATAGTAACATTAATAGTAACGTTAGGACTAACGCTAAAGTAAATAAGCAACCTTATAAAGATATACTTTAATAACTAGGCTATAAAGTACACTAGTAGCTAATATAAGACTATTAACTTAAAATTACTATTATTTTATAACCTTTATGTCTAAGTAGGTATAATATAAGACTACTATAGAGCAGTAATTTAAGTAATACTCTAAGGTAAACTATAAGAGTATTATACCTTTACCCTTTACTAATAGGCAGGTAATTTTAATGCCCTAATAGTAAAGCTTAAAGAATAATTTAAAGGTAATAAGGTACACTTAGCCTATATTACTAAGCTTTATTATATATTATTTAACTTAATTACTTATAAAAACTATAGTAAGAATAAGCTTAAGATCCTTAAGTTACTTATTAAAAAGGTTACTAAACTAGTTAAGGTAACTACCTATAATAGCCTACCTAAGGATAATATATATATATAGTAAGTAGCACATTATAGTAAGTAGTACACATCTACCTACCTTTCTATCTTTTTAATAACTTAATTTAACTAGATTATACAAAATTAATTAAAAATATATATTACCTTATTCTTTATTAGTATCCTAAACTACTTTATAGGTTTATACGTTATATCTAGTCTTCCTGCAATTGCTATATTATTGTGCAAGTGGTTTACTACTCTCTGTATAACCCCCCTTTTAGGATATTTCCTTACCTCTAGCTTTAATAATGTCCTTTTCTCCTTATAGTGCCTCTACTTTAGCTATATTAAGTGATCCTCTAAGACGTAGTTAGGTCTTTTTAGCCCTCTAGCGCTTACTAAGTACCTTTATCCCTGTACAAAGTTAATAGTTCTCTGCCTTAACAATAGTAAGTTAATGTACTAACTTACTAATACCCTTTAACTATAAGTTAATTACCTTGTACATTAGTGTTAGTAAACTTCCTTAATAGTCCCTAATCCTTTTTTTTAATAAGGCAGAGCTTTATACACCTTTAATTACTGTTGTTAGTGTCTTTAGGTCCTATAAGCCTAAGCTAGTTAGACGTAAGTTAACTAGTGTTAGTGTCTTTAGCTTAAAATCTAGGCAAAAAATAATAACTTTAGGATTAAAAGGTACAAGACTAGCCTATTAAAAACCTACTTATATATTTATTTTACTTATTAAAGCAAAGAATACTACTTTAAAGGCAGAAAAAAAGTTGTCCTTAGTAATATATATAATTTATATCTATATTATTTTCTTAATTTCCTTGCTATATAAGTACTTTAAAGGGCTAAAATAGCTAATATTAAGAGGCTAAAGCTTATATAATAAATAGGGAGGTATATATAAAGTAATAATACCTTCTTCTTTATAGTAGTTATTAAATTTAGTTAATTTATAGCTATTATAGTTATCTAGGATTAGAAGGTAATAAGTACCCTTTGTATAAGACTTTATATACTAATTAAAGTGCTTTAGCTAATCTAGGCTAATCTTGTTTATAGTTTATCTGTTTTTACTTAGGTAAATATACTATATAGCTAGAAATTTACTATTAAGGTACTATAATAAAAGGTAATATTTACCTTTTATAATAATATATAGAGGTATTACCTAGCTATCTATATATATACCCTAAATAATAGAAACCTATTTATAATTACTAGGCTGCTTTATATAAGGCTTTTTATGTTAGTTAGAAGTTATAATAACCTTTGTATACAATAGTATTCTTATTAGGAACCTAGTCTTATTAAAATTATAGATATTATAATCCTGTATCTTATACTTTATAATTATATTTTACATAAGTGTAAATTAGCCTTATATAATTATAAAATCCTTAGCTAAGGCCCTCTAATAGTTAATCTAATGTTAAAATTACATTTTTAATTAGGGTTATTGTTGTATAAAGTTCTCTGCCTATTAGGGTCTAATATATATCCTGTTATATATATTAAGGAGTTAATTAGCTATATTTTGTATGTCTTTTTATTACAAAGGAAATCCTTAATTAATTAAGTTAATAACCCTTTTAAGAATTACCTTCTCTTTAAATATAGTTATCTTTATTAATTTTAAATATGTCTTAGCTTATATGACTTTTCCAGCGCGTTAATAACAAAGTATAGTTTTAGGTACATTGTAGATAAAGGCTGCCTTTTATATAAATAGATTTTAGTCTTTTTAGATAGCTATAATTGCAAGGATGATTTGGCTTTCTTGAGAAGAGGATTCCATTGTTATACATAGAGAAAGGTTAATATAAGGATAAAGCTAGTAGAAATAAGGTGGATATATGCTACTTACTATAATACGCCACTTACTATACATGTACATTAAAGATTATTATATATACTTTATTACCTGTTGTTATAGTATACCTAAGTGTACTATAGCTCTCCTTAACCTACTAGCTATATTCTATAGCCTCTATATATAACTATATAATAGAGTAGTAAATACTTTACTTTACTATAAGCTACTTATATAATACCTTATAGATAAATCTACTACAGAGGATAAGTAATTTTAGGTTAACTATAAGTATAATAGTAGCTATAATAATTACACTAATCTATAGTAAATACAAGGTTCTTTATAAAGTAACTACTATAGTAAAAACTAGTGTAGTAATAAATTAACTAAGAAGTACTTTATCTATAGTAAGCCTAGTTATTAGTTAACTAAGTACACTAAAGAAGAGTAGTAATCCTTATTTAACTAGTATAAAAGTACCTACTTTATATAAGCTTTACTAGCTACCTTTAACTACTTTCTTTTTAACTATAAAGGTTATAATATAAGTTATCTTTAAGAAAAAGTAATAGTAAAGAATAACCTACTAGTAATAATAATAACTATATAAATATAGTGTTCTTTATATCTACTACCTTCTTTATATAACTGTTAATTAATAGCCTAACTATGTTCTCTAAGTTATATAACTAGGTAACTACCTATGCGCTTACTTATAAGAACCTACTAGAGAAGCTATTACTTAGTAAGACTATAAAAACTAATAAGATATTTATACTTAATAAGCGCTATTTAGTAGTAACTTTTTATAGCATTATACTTAACACTAGTATAGCTAAGAAATTAACTACTAGCTATAAGTAATACTTTACCCTCTAGTGTTACTTAGGCAAAAAGATACCTATAAATACTGCCTAAGTAAGTAAAGTAAGTATTTACTTTAGTAGTAGTAACTACTTTAAATCCCTAGGGGTAATTAATATACCTATACTACTTAGTAACCTTGTTTTTTATATAATAACTACTAATACCTTATTTCTCTTTTACTTAAGGGATATAGACTATTATAGTATAAAATTTAATAACCTTGCTAACTAGCTAATCTAAGGTAATAATATTATACCTATTATTTACTAATTTAGCTACCTATAGATACTTCTATAACTACTAGAGAGGAGTATTACTAGGTAACACCTAATAGACAGTAAATTATACTAAATCTACTAGTAATTTAGCTACCTATCTATTTAGTAACTTTATAAGTTACTTAAATACACTAGAGAAAACACCTCCCTCTTGTTAATTAAAGCTATTAATAAGTACTACTACTACTACTAATTATACTCTAAAGCCCCTAGTTACTTTAAATTTACACTATATAATAATAATAAGTTTAACTATAAGATCTTTATTAATATAATATACCTTAATAGTAATAAACTAGTACTTTATATAGTTAATATAGTAACAGTGTTTAATATAGTAAGATTCTTATAATCTATTACTATAGAGTATATATAGAAGGCACTATAAATATACTAGATTAACGTATATCTTAGCCTACCTAATTAGATAATAATAGACACTAGCTAAATTTTTACTTTAGTAAGTTTAAATATACTACCTATAAGTTATCTATTAAAGTAAAAAAAGTACTTATTAAAGCCTATTATAGTATTAGTAAAGTTAAGTACTATTATATACCCTTTTACTACACCTATAAGATTATTTATAAAGAAATTAGTACTAAACCTAAAGTTGCCCTTTAACTTACTATTAAAATAATTAATAATACTACTAGCCTAGATAGCCTTATCCTAACTCTCCTTGTTTTTAGTATATACCCCTAAATAACTAATAAGTTACTACCTACTACAACTACTGTATAGTATACTAAAGTAATTAAGAAAGTAATAGCTATAGTGCACTAAATCTATATAAAGCAATAGCTTTATAAAGCACTAGCTATATATAATAGCCTAGATTTAACTAATACTATTACCTTACCCCTTTAATCCCTTGTCTATATATAGCGCAAGAAATATAGCTAGTAGGGCCTATTTTACCTTATTACTAATAATAGTACTACTTACACTATTAATTTACCCTATAGCCTATATAACTTTAGGATTACTATAGTAAAACCCTACTACACAGAGGAAGGTTAACTAGACCTTTCTACGCTAGATAAGTATACTAACTACTCTACGTAAGCAGAAGATAGTCCTATGTATACTACATAAGCGCAAAAAGACCCTATAGAGATACCTAACGCTAAAGAAGAAGTATATAATACTATTATTATTAATAATAAACTACTATAAAGACACTATAGTTACCTATAAAAGAACCTAATACCTATATTCTTTATAAAAATACACCTTACTATAACTATAGTATTCTTAACTACAAAGGAAGAGGTAGACTATATATTTACTATTAAGCTATATAAAAAAGGGATTATTACTACGCCTAGTAAACCTTTTAAAGAATCTAATAAGGCAGAAGTAAAAGCCTTTATTAACTATAGTGTATTTTATATTATCACCTATAATAAGAAATCCTACAGTAACACCTACGTATTTAAATTATATATAGTCTATAAAGTAAAAGGTAAAAATAAGTAGCCTTATAAGAAATTATAGCTTATTATCTAAGGCTATATAGATAATAGTAAAGAAATAATTTTTATATAGTTGCCTACTATCTAGTAAATAGCCTAGTAATTAATCTTTACTTTTGCCTCTTTACTGCTTTAATATAGATTTCTCCTCTAGTTATATAATATTACCTAGGTATATACCTAATTAGTAATACTACTAAATTATATTATTCTTGCCTACTTACTTACGTAGATTTACTATCTTTATTTAATAAATATAATAATAATAGTAACTAAGCTATTATATAGTATTATAGAGGTAAAAACCTACTAGTAGGTAATATATAACTACTATTATAAAGAGAATCTCTAGATAGATTTATTAACCTTTAACCTTTACCTATTAATATTATTACCTAATAATAGTAACTTTAGATTAATTAGTATATAAATAGATAATATAATTAGCCTTATAAACAGTAAATTCTCTGCCTATAAAGAGAAGAAGCTTAAGAAGGCTACTTTTATAGTAAAACCTAAGCAGTTACTTATAGCTAATAACTTTATTACCTTTAATAGTAGTATATTATCTATTACTACTAATAGTAAGCTTACCTTTTACTAAAAAGGCTAAGGCAAAAAGCTTTAACTTATTAATAAAAAATTACCTACTGCTTAGTAAGATTATATCTAGTAATACACCTATAGCGTATATATTACTTTTATTTATTAACCTAAAGCTTACTTTAACTATTTAGTTATTACTTAACACTAATTACCTATAGTAGAGGAGATTAAAGCTTTAAACTACTAAATTAAATAGTAAATTAATAACCTTAACTATAGCCTATAATTCTTACTAATTAACCTTATAACTACTAAGCTCTTTATATTTATTAATAGCTTATTTATAAATAACTACAACTTTACCTTTTAACTTAGCTTTATTATAGTCCTTACTAATAAATAAATTATTAAGTAACCTACTATTAACAGCAAAAGCTTTAAATTAACTAGTAATATTGTCTACTTTAGTTTAATAAAGTACAAAAGAGTTATATATAGTATATTTACCTCTAAGGTCTATAGGATAGTTACTAGCGCTAATATTGCCTATATAATTAGTACTACTCTTGTAATAATTACTAACTACCTTAAGCTACTATAAATACCTATAATACTCTACACTAACTTATACTTGCTTTATAAGTACCTTATAAAGCTTAGTACTATAAAAGAGAAGTAACTTATAATAAATATTATAGCCCTTTACTAGTTATATAAACACTACAAGATTTTTAAGATATAGTAGATTTACAGTAGTAATAACCTAGTAAATAAATTTATAAAGTTATTACTAAATAATATATTAAAGAAGCTAGTTAGTAATAGGCAGTTAGAGATATAGATAAATAAATAAGTTTCTTATATATAATAGACTATATAAGCAAAAAGTATTAAATATTTTTTAGCTTCTTATTTTTATTATATTTTTTAGCTATTCTTTTAGATATAAATAATAGGGGATTTTTAGTACTATAGAAAGTTACTAGTGTTATAATATTAACTATTACAAATAAATATTAAAGTTATTAAGTTAACCCTAATAACTTATTACTAGTAAATCCTTAGATATTTAGCTATAGATTCTCTAAGGATTTATAGGCAATAAGTTAGTTATTTAACTAACTAACCTATAATAATTATCCTTCTTTTCTTTACGTATAATAAAGAACTACAGTTACCTCTATTATTTATTAATTACTACTAATATATATAGTTAACTATATTAACCTATCCCTTGGTGTTACTAACAGTATTATACTATTGCCTATATAAGTAAAGTAATTTTAAAGTAAGCCTCTAAAGACTACTTAATTTATCTATATTATTATATCTCTTAGGATCTCTTTAACTTTTTAACTAGATTTAATTACTTAAAGTAGCTTATATACTTAAGAGATAAGTATATTACTTAGCTTTTTAAAGTTATACTTCTTAAAAAGACCTATAATAATATATTCTTAGTTATCTATAGATTTATTACTTAAGTTACCTAGTAGTAAGAGGTTAATATTTATAAAATCTACTAAAATAAAGATATATTAGTTATTAGTATTAAAAGAGATATAGAGTATAAAAGGTAAATAGTAGAGCTTAGGATAAATATAAAGCTCTTTTTACTAAATATAAAAGAGCCTATAGGCAGTAGAGAGAAAGTAAAGTAAAAGATTATTACTTATATAGTAAAGATACTTTTGTTCTCTAGACTACCCTATAAACTATAGCTAGAGGTAGCGCTTATAGTAATCTATATATATAATATAAGCCTTCTCTAATATTATAACTAGACTTTACCTATTAAGAAAAAAAAGGCTTAGTTTAAATAGTACTTTTACTAGTAGGCACTAGTGTATATAGTAGTATTATAGTATAACCTTTGTTTTTACTAAGAATAAATATATATATATAGATATTAAGCTTATTTATTAATAAGTAACTATAAGAAAAGTATTAAAAAAAATAATTTAAAGTTAAATTATAAGTATATATTAGATACTTAGTAAACTATATATAAAATATATATAACCTTTATAAGATTTAAGTACTCTTGCTATATAAGGTAATTATTATATATAATATATACTTTAATATAATAAAGTTCTTCTAAAGTAAAGATAAGAAAAGTAATATAATAGTAAAGTTAAAAGTAAGAAGTATAGTTAAAATTATTAAAGATAAAGACTATAAGTAAAATATAATAATAAATATACTTAGGTTAATAAAAGTAATAATAATAGTATTTAAAATAATAGTTACTATAATATAGAATAATAATCCTTTATTAAGTAATACTAAAGTAATTACTTAAGATATTAAGTAATATAACTAAAGTATTACTATAAGAGAAAAAAAAGAGGTATAGACTCCTAAGATAACACTAGGCCCTAGTAATTTAAATACTAAGATAGCCTTATTCTTTAAAATTAGTTAACTAGGTATAATACTTAATAATAGTTAAGTAGTAAGATTATATAATAAGGCTAAGCACTATAGTATAAGAGGGATTATAACCTTATATAAAGAAGGTCTTTTAACCTTTATACTACTAAATAATAATTAGTATTTTAAAATAGTAAAAGATATATAGATTAATATATAGCTATATAATTAACCTAATAGTCTAAGCTAAGAGAAGTAAAGCTAAGAAATAAAAATAAGCTAATAATAAAGACACCTTTTAGTATATATAGGTATAGTTAACTTTAGTATACTAAAGTGTAGACTAGGAGTAAGACACCTACTAGTAGCCTCTAAGGGGGTATTCTTTTTGTCCCTTAGTTAAAAGAAAAGACTAAGCCTTAAAAGCTTCTTTATAACCTTCTTAAATAATTAATAAAAAGTAAAAGCTAAAGTAAATAATAAGTACTATATACTATATACTATAGTAAATATAGTAATATATAAGCTAATAACTTATTATATACTATAAATATTAAATAAAAAGTAATATTATTATAATAATCTTATAAGACTACTATAGACACTAAAGAAGCTAATTAAGATACCTCTAGACCTTTATTAACTACTATAATAAGTAATAGATTATAAAATTATAGAACTAAAGTATCTTAAAGCGTTTAAGGTAATTAATAAGTAAGATTTACTACTAAAAATAAGGCTTCTCTTATTAAAGTAAGTGTAAATATATAAGTAAGATTTAAAAGAATATTTTAACTATAGTAAGGTATAAGTTATTATAAGGGGGATATATAAGAAAAAGACCTCCTTCTTTAAATATATATAGTAACCTTTATAGTGTAAACCTTTTATATAGTAATAGCTATTACTATATAATTTAACCTTAAAGTTAGGTAACTTAATATAGTTAATATATTTCTTAATACTAAAAAAGACCTATTAAAAAAGCTAATATACTATAAACTACTACTAGGTTATTAGTAAAAAAGAAAAGTAGTGTTTATTATATAGGCCTTATATAGGTTATATAATATACCTCTTTTTAGTTTAAGGAGTTTATAAAGACACTAAAAAGCCTAGGGCTACTATTATTAAAGGAAGACCTTTATTTCTTTATTTCTAAGGAGTATACTATATATATACTTTTTATATTAATAATATTCTTATTATATACCTAAAAGAGAGCAAGAAGGTAAAAAAGTAATTATTATAAGGCTAAAAAAGGTATATAAAATAAAAGACTTTAGAAAAATAAAGTAGTATTTAGGTATTTATATTATATATAATAGACCTAACTAGAAGATATTTCTTTACTATAACTAATATATTTATAATATAGTAGTAAAGTTTAAATATATAGATAGGATTTCTTCTATAACACTACTACTAATAATAGACTTTTTCTAAAACAAAGGGACAGTAATATTAGTAAAGGTAAAGCTATTTTAAGAGATAGTTAGATTAATCTTATATACTACTATAATAATCTAGCTAAATATAGTATTTACTTACTTACTTCTCTCTAGGTACCTAATAAACCTAAGTGTACACTATATTTAAGTAGTAAAGTAGTATATTTAATACCTTTTTTATACCTTATACCTATTAATATACTTTAGTATTTTAAGGGGTATATAACTTCTCTATATAAGTAATACTTCTTTTACTAATAATATAATTACTTATTAGTTATTCTAGAGGTATATTATATATTTCTTTAGTAGGCTAATTTATTAGAAGGTAACTTACTAAGTAATAGTTATAATATTAATAACTAAAGCTAAGCTTTTTACTTTTAACTATATAACTAAAGAGCTTATTACCTTAAAATACCTCTTTTATAATATTTACCTTAAATTAAAAGACAATATATAAGTAGTATAATATAATAACTAGTAAATAATTTACTTAATTATAAGAGAAAAAAAAGATTATAATATAACTTTACTATATTAATATTTAGAATATATAGCTATAAGAGGTCTATATAAAAAGTAAAGTTAATATTATATATTTATTAATAAATAAGATACTAGTAAATAGACTTACTAAGAATCTCTTATAAGCTAAATTTAAGCACTTTAGAGTACTTTTTAACTTATAAGATATATAGTATATAGTAAAGTAAAAAGAAATAAAGACCTAATTAATAAATAATAAGAAAAGTAAAAGTAAAAACTTCTCTAAAATTAAATAATAGCCTAAGGCTAAAGGGCCTAAGCTAAAGTAAAAATTAAAAAATAGCCTATAGGCTAAGAAGCCTAATATTCTAAAAAGATAAAAATAGCCTAAGGGCTAAAAAGCCTATTATTAATAGAGAAAGGCATCTATATAGTTATTTAAGAGATAATAAAATATAAAGTAAGTTTTCTATAAAAGAGGAAGCTTACTAATAAAGCTATTAAGGTTAGCCTATATATAAGTAGTACTAAAAGTATAGCTATAATATATATAAAGACTAATAAAGAGACTAGAGGAATACTTAGGGGTAATAGCCTTTATAAAGAGATCCTTAAGGCTACTTACTTTATTATACTTCTTTTTTTCTTTTTTCTCTTACTTTTTCTCTTCCTCTTTATCTTTATCTTTCTCTTTATCCTTATTAGAGAAGATAGTTATAGGTAAAGTAGCCTTTTTCTTCTTTAAGGTTTAAGGTAAAACTACCTATATATATAACTATATAGCTATAATTACCTAAAATAAAGATATATAAGTAAAAGTAACTATTATATAAATAAAAAGTAACTTACCTTATATAAGGCTTTTTACTACTTAAAGTATATAGAAGGGTATTAGCTAGGCTAATAACCTTAGAGGTAAATAGTATATATATATACTAATATATAATATATTAGTAATATTTAAGGCTAAGACCTAAAAGACACTTACTATTAGATTAACTTATAAGTATACTCCTTAAGTAACACTTATAAAGGCTAACAACAGTAGGTCTTCTTACTATACTTTCTTAGTACTCTAGTGCCTTTATAAAGGTATTATTATTACTACCTAAATCTTTTTTAACCTTAGGAGATAGTAGTAGGCTCTCTTTATTATTAGTATAAAAGTAAAAAAATATTTACTTTACTATTACTTTATTATCTATAAAATAAGTTAGTAATTAAAAAATAACTAGGTAATAATAAGTAGTAATATACTAGTTAAAGGTAAATCTAGGCCTAAGTTACTTAGCTTTTTTTAACTAAAGTTAAGAAGGCTAGTCTTTAAAAAGACTACTTATTATTACTTTTAAAAAGCTATACTTATTCTTTAGTACTAAAATTAATTAACTAGTAATAAGATAAGATAATACTTATAAGACTTATCTATAGAGGGTTCTTACTCTTCTATAGACCTACTAAAGGTCTTTTTTTTCTCCTTAAGAGAAGATAAGGTACACTTATAGTAACTATAGTAGTTATATAGCAGTAAGACTACTATAGCCTTAGGGCCTATAGTAGCTATAAAAGTATATATATAAGCTTTATTAAAGGTAATAGTTTTATAAAATATCTAAAAAAAAAAAAGTATTAGTAATTAAGTAAAGTAGTATAGTAATATAAAAAGATAATAAGTTAGTAATTAATTATAATAAAAATAATAATATAACTTATAATTATTATTATAGTTATTAAAAAAAAAGTAACTATAAATTTAGCCTTAAGGTAATATTTACTAGTGTATAAGCTAGCCTTATAGTAAGTAGCCTTACTAATAAGAATACCTAATACTAGTAGCCTATAATTATATAATAACTAGCCTTTTTACACTAAAAGAACTATTTTTCCTTTATATCTAGGCGTACAGTGACCTACGCTAACGCCTAAGGGGGTATATCACATAGGATATTACTAACTAACACTGCTCTCTAGAATAATATTACTTATTAATCTAACCTTTGCTCCTGAATATGGATACTTGCGGCAGAATCCACTAAGCAAGGCAATATTTAAGGAACATGGATTATAGTACTATAGATAGAAGAAACAAGCCACTTTTAACTACATGAATTGCCCCCTAAACGCACTACTTAATGATATCATGACGAACGATAACACACAGCAACATAGAATCTATTACTGTAAATCCAATAACCTATCCCGCACTACTCTAAAGACTCTTTTTGAATTATCTTGGGCATCAGCTTCACATACCCCAAAAGAATATCATTGTTCAGAGAACCTTGCCACGACATGCTTCGACCGGCCAACCAACTGCGCCTGGCAACCAAGTTCCCCGCTCCAGCTGCCAAGACGTCCGCAGTTGCAGCACATCTGACCACCCAATCATCGTCATCAAAGACCGGAAACACACAAAAAGCCACACGCGATCAGACGCAAGCCACATCGGCCGAAGACAGCGCTGAAACCGTACAGATGGAGAAGAGGGAGAAGAAGACAATCGCGGAGCTGGACGAGGAATTGCGATTGAAGCTGGAGGGTATGTCAGGAGAGGGCGGCGCGGCAGGTGTCGAGTACGAGAATGGGAGGGCCGAAGGACTGAAAAGAGGGGTGAAGTCGAACATGTTTAGAGTTATCTGAGCCAGGCAAGATGTTTTCTAAGGTTTGGAGCGCAAACGAAGGATGTTGGCCTGCTTTTCCCACGGACAACACTACCAAGAAGTCACATCTCCAAACGGATGGCACCAAGCCGCCTATCAAGCTTGTACGTCTGGAACCCGGCTGCTTATTGCATCTCACGGCGACGGTTTTCTTATTTAAACACTAGCACCTTCTCACCACGCGGTTTGCAAACGCCGGATCGATATGCCATGCTGGATTGTATGATTGCGCGCCATTGAAGGTTAGATATTAATAGGCGGTTGGCCGTAACTAGGTTTAATGACTACGCGTGCCGCTGAGTTTAATAAGCTGAGGTTAATATGCCGAGGGTCAACACAAAGTCAAATTGCGCACTAGCCCCCCCAGACCGCACTCTGCAACAAGGTATAAATGCCTATCTACTTCTCTTACTTACCATCATCTAGCCATCATAAAATAAACCAAAGGTGGTGACAGGAAGGAAGCAATATGGACCCCGAATCGCTACGTCAAAGGTCTGCGTTGCGGCTTTCAGCGCTGCGAAGCCAGATAGCATCACCAACGTTAACGAGCAATACGATAGCACTGAATCGTCTCCAAAACCCGGACCAAGATGGCTATCCTGCCAAAGTTCCTATCATATATTATCCACTCGAGACGCAGAAAGCGTTTCATCACAACAGAAGGCGCATAAAGAACAAGAAGTACGCCAAGTATTTCAATCAAGACCTGTACATCTATGCCGACATCCCGCAGTACATGCGGCAGCAGATGCCGCCGGATGGTGTGTTGCCAATCAAAGACTGCCGTCGCTTACTCGAACCTGGCTATCACCGACACGAGAACGGCTGGCGTGCCCTCCCGGACGGGACCGCGTACGTCACGTCGCGAACGCGATTCCCGGGCTCGACTGGAGACATGGTCCGCTGGTGGTTTTGGTGGCACAGCGTCGAGCCGGAGCGCTACGCCCTGTGGTTTCCATACGACCATCTGAGCGTCCACTCGAACTACGCACACCGCCTGCACCGCGACGACCTGTCTCACACGCAAAAGTGGCTGGGCTCCACGCATCGCGTAACGGAGTTCATCGGCGCGACCAAGATGACCGTTAGGATCCATTTCGTCGACCCTGCTCACTACGGCTTGCCGTGGGCCGATCTCAAGGAGGCTGGCTATGAGGCGGCTGTTTGTGCGGAGCTTTGGGACGGTTTGGTGGCCAATCTGAAGATTGGTGACTTTTTGCATCTCTGGCGGAAGACTGAGGACGGTCTTGAATTACGAAGTCGGTATTGGCTTGGTGGAGGCGTCCATTACAAACTGTTCGGCATGAAGGTTGGGATCGACTACCTCGCAGGAGCGCTAGGAATCAAACATCGCATGGCAGGGGAAAATGTTGCCTACGAACACTTCATACACGACCAGACCGAGTTTACTAACTTGGCTTCCTTCTTACCGGATCTTTACGCCGATCACCTGGCCGGAAAGCTTTGACATTGTATCGTTTAGGGAGCAATCAGCTGCGTACCGTATCTATCCCTTGAAACAAATCTGTTACTAATGATTGGTTCATTGAAGACATTGTGAGGAGCGACTGGGTGCGCTAATTATCGTCCTATATTGTACTCTTGATGCCGAGTAGTGTCCATTTCTACTGCGCATCTCGAAGGGGATGACAGATCTGTTACGATGATATTGTGCTGGGGGTTTGAACTGATGATAGCTTGAGGCAATGAAACGTCCGCGGCCATGTAGAAGGAATGTGTAAATCTCTTCCAAGGTTGAACCGCATCTTCACATTAGTATATGCCCCGAGTCTGAAGTATTTGATGCCAGCAAGCTATACGTAACTAGTGGTACAATTATTCGCCCTTCACCCAACCCTCCTTCTCATTTTGCTCTTTGCTTCTCTGGCTCCATTCAGGCGGCTCGTCGATGCCCTCTTCCTCTTCCTCGTCACCCTGTTCTTTGGTTTTATGGACCGTGGTGGGCTTATGCTCGGCCGGCGAGTACACTGTATATAGAATCAATGGAGTCGGACCTTTGTTCAAGAACTGATGCTTGGTTCCGGCAGGGACAATAACCATATCACCAGCCTTGACCTCTTGCTCCTTGCCGCCGACTTGCGCCAGACCTTTGCCGGAGGTAAACGTTAGGATTTGGTCAACAGTATGGATCTAGTGTTTTGTTAGCATTCAGATTCTATCTACGCAGACCACAGCATGCCCACCTCCTCGCCAATGTCACCACCAACTGGGACCGTCATAAGAACCAGTTGAGAATATAGACCGGTCCAAAGGACCCGACGGAACTCGCCGGACTCGGACGGCAGAGCTGTGGTCATATCAGGAAAGTACTGCATCTCCTTTTTGGGAGGATCGCTTGAGGAAATAGGGAATTTGGACATTGTGGCCGTCGCAGAGAAGCTCCTGGTTTGTACTTGTGCTGAGGTGATACGACGGCCTAGCGAAGTCCAGTAGACGCTGCTGATTGTGCGAAAGAACTTCTGGGTCAACATGGATTCTATTGTACTGGATCGAATAATACAAGATGGAACGATCTTTCCAAGGGTATAGTCTGGTGTATATAAAGATGCTAGCTCTGGTGTGACGTGACGGTATAGCGACGATGTTATGACCTGTTAATAATGAATACGTCATCGATCAATCAGGCCATGTCACCTTTCAAACTACTCAGCCCATTGGACCCTCGGAGACATGATACATATCATGAGTATTAATTAAAACTTTGAAGAACTGCCGGTTATTCATCAGAATTGAACGAGAAAAAGAATTACCAATGCTTGAGAGTGGTCCGTTTTGGAGCAGCAGGCGATGCAACATCACTTGATCTGTTGATGGTGAGTAGAAAATGCTAAATTTCGAAGAAACATGGACTCTTTCTCTGCGCTAGGTGATGTGAGATCCAAGCTTGAGCTGAATAACAAGAGACATAACCCCACGCTTCTGATGGAACTTCCTGGTACATTAACACCTTTGAATTTCTTCCACGTAATAGATGTAAAATCCCCCAATGAAGCATATTATCAGTCAACTTCGTCCAAGACTACGGCCTCTCATTAACTGAGACAGAAAACCAAGTGACTTAATTCAGCTGTAAGCAAGTTCCCAAAAAGAATACGACGCGATGTCAATGATTCACTCTTTAGAACGAATGTGGACATAGTTAATACCTCTCCCAGACCATCAAGATGCCGGCTTCCGTACTTTACTCCAGCGGCTTCTGGCCCAGGGCGGTATGATAGTAAGTGTAAACATGAGATGAGGTCTTCATCAGGTCTTTGCGTACCCCAACCAGAAAAATCTCCACTTCGGAGTGCGTCCAGTCCAATCCTTTCGTCATGGGACGCATCGTGATTCCTTGTAAGCCGTCGTAAAGTATCGCCCGGGTGTAGCTTCCGATAGTCTTCAGCTCTTCATCCTTGGGCCATGCGCCAAGAGGGATCTTTTTGACATTGTGGACCTGACTCACAAAGCCTGCTGCTTTGAGTCTCTCGGGAAGTCTCTCTGCCGAAAGCAGCTCGAAACCCCACGTTGCCATGCCTTCCTCGATGAAGCTGATCATTTTCGCTGGAGAATAGTCGGGGGCCATGGTACCATCATCACAAGCCATTCTCCAGCATAGGTCTTGAAACTCAATCCAGCCACCTGGCTTTAGAACCCTACGATAATCAGGCGTTGTTCTGCAATTTTGATAACAAAGGCGGGACTTACCTGTACGCCTGTGAAAGCACCTTTGGCCAATCTTTGAAGAAAGCCGCCATGTGTCGCATATGAATGTAATCGAACGAATCATCGGGGTAAACCCATTCCACTTCCGCATCATCGACCAGAAAGTGCACGTTTGGAGGTACGAAATCGGGTTGGATAGGACTTAGATCAATGCCAGTGATGTCGGCTTCAGGATAGAGATCGCCCACTGCGACAGTCAGCATCCAAAGATTCCCTCAACGATGGACTATCAGGCAACACTCACTTTCTACAGCCCAAATACCAGTACCGGTACCGATGTCGAGAATCTTTTGCGGATGCTTCAACGGCGCGCTGTGCAAAGCACCTCCGCAAATGTTGACTACCAATGCATGCTTCATGTCCTCACGGTCTTGCTCGAGCTCGTCGTTAGGTACCATATAGCGACCTTCTCGGTACTTGTGATAGCGACGCCGGTTCTCCCAGTTATAGTCTCGGACGCTTGAGGCGAGGGATGTGGAGGTATTGGAGGTGTGGTCTGCGTCGCTAACGTAACCATCCAGCAGAGAGTTGGTGTCTTCCGTACTATCAGCCTCGATCGGCGGGATAGCTGACGTTGCTGCAGTTGTGGGACTTGGAGCAACTGCTTGTGATGATTCCTCAGAGAGCAGTGCTGAGGCTGGCGGTGTGGCCCGATGGTCTGCCATATTTTGATGGAATCAAACCGTGAAGCATTGGACAAGATCCTCTAGGAACCGTCCTTTCGATCTTGAACATAGCTCAGCTGTTCTCAAGCGAAATGAGGGGTAAGGACTAGGGTCTTCGCGAGAAGAAGCGGTGCGGCCAGTATGTAACGTGCTCCGCTTTAGTTCCAACGAACATACAGGACCAACAGCGATACATGCAAAATCTGGTTGGATCATGCCATGGAATTTGAGACTTGACAGGGAAGTGTCCAAAGTATTCGCTCACTTAACCTATCGGAGGTTATTTCAAAAATGGTTAGACCTGAGACGGAGTGATCTCGGAAAGGTAACGGCGAATTTTTGAATGTCGGCCTCTGGCTTGGCCTACGGAATGAAACAGCGAACAGTGTTCGACTTTGCGTGTCCGTTGAGCAACGTTGTATACAATCTGGATTACATGATAGGAATAGAAAGGAGTCATTCATATTGCAGGGCTTACTGTGGACTCACTATTCATTGGTGTTAGTGTAAGTGGATAAGTAGGTGCTCTTATCTCTAGTTGATCCAGGGACATGGAATCCCCTCGACCTCGAGTTGTGACTTTTGTGGCCAATTGGATGAAGCCATTTTCGATCGGACAGACCAATACGAGAAGATGGCCTATTCTTAACTGTTAGGGTGACATGCTGTTCGCAAGCGCTTACTTACCCATATTCTCACCCATACCACATGCGTCTCTTTGACCAATGAAAGCCAGCGCTCACTTTGGCACTGGTGCCGAAGTCCGTTCGGGGTGTACTATATTACCTTGCGATTGCAGCCTGGCCTTGGCTACTTCTCGAGAACCCCCGCGTTCGACGGCATAGGCACAGCGCAATGTCAGAGTCTTTACTCACATACAAAGGCAACTGCCACTGTGGCATCAACCGCTATGAGGTCCAATTGCCCCAATTGCCTTCATTGGTGATCTGTGATTGCACACTCTGCGTGAAGAAGGGCCATATATGGATCTATGACGCCGTCATCAGTCTGAAAACAACGAGAGGATGCACTGCCGACACTTTGACAACTTACAAGTCCTCTCGCGCAGAAGGACTAGAGCACGAAGTAAGTCGATCGCACTATCTTTTCAGGCGCTCTATTCGTTAATAAACGTGGATTTTCAGTTTTGCTCGACCTGTGGGACAGGACTGTTTGGAACGCATGCATCGGGAGCCCAGGCGGGGAAAAGAGGCATCAACTTTCGTGTTCTTGTGTCTGATGTGAAAGGAATCTTCATCAGGGGACGGGAGGTGATTGCTTTGGATTCTTCGGGCGGTAAGGAGCCTTATCCAGGGGCTTTAAGGTATGTTGCCGGTCATGCAAATCCTGTCAGTTGATCTAATTAAATATCGCCTTAGTTTCGTCAAGAACGCATCTCCACCTAAGGCCGCTGAGCTACACGAACCCTTGCACAGTGTACCCGGAGATAATCTCAAGTGTTATGAGGGAAGTTGCGAATGCGGTGCCGTGCAGATTGCCGTCACAACGAAACCACTTTATGATGTCGAAATCAAGGAAGATAACTGCAGCATATGCATCCGAGTAAGCCCGAGCCTTCTAATGTCCAATTCAAACTTCAACTGATTTTCTTTTCCCAGAACGGCTTCATAGGTGTTTACCCCCATCAGTCGGAGGTCAGACTGGATGGCAAAGACCAGACTCAGGACTACAAATTCGGCCGTGGGTTCAACGGGTCGCCATTTTGTCGTATATGTGGCGTTCACTGCTTTGGAAACCTATACGGACCGCCTAAAGAGGTTATTGCCAGATTACCCGAAACAAGGCAAGAATTTGTGCGTAGGCAGCTTGAAATACAGCCACTCAACATCCGCGTGCTCGACGGCGTTGAATGGGACATGATCAATATCAAATGGAGCAACGAGGGGACTGCGGGTTACTTGTTGTCAGAATGAGGCTATAAGAAACTTCTTACTATTTAAAGTACTAGCTGTAGAACTCAGGTGTGATGTGAGAGAAACCTGGATGGTACGTCATGTAGTTATCTTTAACTTACTTCACTAAATCAAACTTTCAAGTTGTTGAGATGATAATGCACGGGTTGTAAAATTTTACCAACACAACTATGGGGCCAAGGTAAGTCTAAGCGCTTAGAAACTTCCTCACATAAGTTTGTAATGGTGGCAATCTTGACAGAGACGCGAGAATTGGTCAAGATGACTATGCGTGCTTTCCCCTATCTATCAAGTCAATGATTGGGTGGTCTACTAACATCATCTGAAGAAGTAACCCAATGTACCCCAGTTGGTAGGAAAAGTAGGCATAAAGGCGCATTGAAAGACTCCAGTAAAGTAGACTGCAGCCGCGCTCATCGCGGCATGTCTTGTAGCCTTTCAAGTCGTTTCATTCTAACGCTGCATGCTTCTTATTGACAAATATGTCAACATTTGTAGAATTCTTGCCATTGATATAGCAGCTCAGATTATTGTAAAAATCTCTCGCAAAGCATCGTGTTGAGTTACACTGTCAAGATCATTCAACACAACTTAGCAAGCGTCCATAGGACAAGCGAGACCGCCGGTTCCGTATCTGTCGCTCGAGACGTTTCCCAATTGCAGCGCGGCGCCAATGACACCACCCATTCCCTCTCCAGCAATCATACCGGCGGCGATGGCATATCCGTAAAGCTCGAAGCTCGCAGGCTTCCACTTGCGCCAGACAAAGGCGATTATGGCGCCGAAAAAGGCAGCATTGACGAACACAGGACCTGGAATGACGAATGACAGGGCAATGGCCCCCCAGTTGGGAAGCCATTGTTGGTACTTCTCGCGGGAACCGGTGAGGTAATAGTAGCGGAAGAAAACCTGCAGGATGGAAAAGACACCGAGAACGATAGCAAAGATGCCGGAAGAGAGCGGAATGGGGACATCGGGGCTGGTGACGACCTCGGCAACTGCAGCCCAGGCACTAACAGACGGAACCAGGAAAGGACAGTGATCCAGCTCGGCATTCGTAATACAGGGATAGGCCGAGGTGAACAAGACAAACAATCCGGGTGCGAGCCAAACCGACACGAAAGTGCCTATAGCTTGAGCAATGAACTGTTTCTTGGGTGGCGTACCGAGAAGAAAGCCAGTACGGAAATCGGAGGTAAGGGATGTAGCAACGTCGGCGGCGCCGGCCGCCAAGCCAGCAGAGATGAGGTTAATACGCTGAGCATGTTGAACCGTGTATCCTGCCCCAGTTGTGGTACCGCCAATAACTAGCTGAGCAGCCTTTGCCGCAGCTGTAAGAGGTGTCTGGTCGGTAACAGCTCCAATCTGGATGGCCAGGAAAGAGAACAAAAAGGCGAGGACGAGGGCCAGAATCGTGACGCCCACGTTGACATGCCATTGAACTCCCATAACAATGCAGGCCAAAACGATAGACGCAAAAAGACCAGTAACCCAGATCCATGTGTTGACTTGTTGGTCAGGCCTGGCAGGGTCCTCGACATGGTCTGCGTCCATCTTCTCTTCTGCCTCGGCATACTTGGCGAAGAACTCGATCCGCTTGTTCCGCTTCATGGCGGTCTGATGGACCGACAAGCAGATGGATTTCCAGCCAGCCTTGAAGCCGTAGTAGATGATCTTCCAATGGACTAGCAACTCTCCCATTGATGAACACACCATGACCATGACCCCGGGCCACAACAGCCAGTATCGCGGGGACGGGGGGCCGCTCCCAACGTTCTTCAGAGACGTGAAACTGTAGTAGCCGTTCCACTTCGGGTCTCCATCGGAAGCATCGAGCCCAATACATTCGCCATAGTGAACGAGAACGGGGCCGATAAGGCCCCAGGCCAAGATACTACCTGCCATCATTGAACAAGCAGAGTTCATTCCGATCAACATTCCTGAGCCAATAAAGGCAGTCGTCCATTCAAAATACCATCCCCAGCTCTCGATGTTCATCGCCCAAGACGTATAACCGCTCCAGATATGGATCCAGGTGAAAACGTGCCAGTCGTAGAGGATTCCAATGGCGTAGTATGATGCGACGCGGTGGCCGATGCAGGCGCAGAAGGCAAAGCCAAGCGCCTTCAGCTTACTAGCAGCTTCTTGGGCTCCTTTTATACCCGCATGCATGGACCTGATTGTCAAGGCGGCCGCGGTCGGGGTGGGAAACATGAGCTTCAGCTCCCGGGCAGTCCGGATGATGAAGAACTTCCGGAGCGGTGTGACAAAGAAGATTCCGAAAAAAGAACAGCAGATGGTCAAGGTAAATATCTTTCCGATGTCGCCGGAAGGCGTGCTGTCCATAAGTCCAAGTCGGTACATGGCGGGGATACCGGCGACAAAGATACCGGCGATACCACCGGCACCGGTGGCCGCCGCTTGTACGATTGAGCTAGTTTACCAAGATCAGCGTCAATATTAGAGTCAGAAAAGAGGGGTTTGATTTACTTCTCTTGGGGTCCGAACGTGCCCCCGATGATAGGGAGATTTGTTTGTGAGAGAAGCTTCAAAAATCCGTATCCGAAAATCGACTACATTGAGAGTCGTTAGCACAGATCCACCACAGCTCGACCAGATGTTTCTCTGTATACTTACACCGAACATCGAAGCAATAAACGTGAAGCCCGTTTTCAACCCAAGATATAGGTTAGATGCGTTGACAAGTGATCCCAGAATGCAACCGATAACGACCGCTCGCACGGTGAGAATGTTTTCTTCATGCGGGATGCTGGGGTCCATCAACAGGGGACGGTAGAGGTCCTCTTCTTTGTGTTCTTCCGTCTCCGGAACCTTTGTATCAACTACGGGTTCGGTCCATTCGCCGCCCATAGCACCTTTTTCATCGGGGTGGACGCGGGCGCTTCCGATGTATGACGGGCGCGCGTCGCCGCTGTCGGCGATCGCGGGCGTGACCTTCTCTTCGGTCATTGCGAGATCTGCTATTGTTAAATGCTCTGATATCGGAGGTCTCGCCCGGTTGTGTAAAGTAAGACTGAGATCCCACGTTGAGAGTGTGCTCGGAACGCAAGATCGTGAGCGAAGGGGTGTATAAAAAGCAGGGTGAGAGACATGGAAACAGCTGATATACATCACCAGTGCTAGCCTACTGTACATGCACCATAATGTATTCCATGGTCACAATCGCTGGATCTGGACATGTCTAGGACCATGAATCCCTGTTATCGCAGGTTCCATTGTCTGGCTTGAGTAAAGGGTATGCCATGGTCCTGCGATCCATATTGGCTAGAACATCGAACGAGCCCCGCTCTCCAAAGATACGACATGATCTATCTGACCCTCCATTTCCGTAGGGGTGTGGTACGGCTCGTACGGTGGAGGGTAGATGGGCCTTGGTGGAACATTTGTTTGGTGAATAGACAGAGAGCAGGCCATCTAGCGTCAAATTGTCTCTAAATCAGCCGAATGTACATGCATGCTTAGTATGGCGAACCAGGGTCTATGTGTTTTTTTCGCGGCTGGGACTACGTTGTGCATCCCTTTTACCTTTCGCGCTGCTCTTATTTTGAAACATGACGGAACTTTTGATGTAAGACTCGCCCGTCCATCGATGCCAAATTAGGGAGGTCACTCGTAACTTGGAATGTTTAAGCTGCAAAGCACACCGTTCTTGGCCCTAGGAAGATAGCAGTGCTCAAAAGCATTCTGAACAATGTCGTCGGGATCGCCAAGTCGGTTGGTTCCGACAGCGCCTTGGTCTCAAGGAACGGGTACCTTTGGCACACAGCCTTCCAAGCACTTTCCAAGAGCCAAGCCCCAGCAATTAGGCTCGAGAAACGAATGCCATAATTTGGGCACAGGGTGGATGCAGCCTTTTCAGTGGACAAAAATACTGGGTGCATGTCAAACAGTAATGATGCCTTGGGCTTCCGATAAACAGCGAATAAGATGACGCTTGATAACCTGCGAGCTCCTCGGCTTTGCAAATGAGTTTGCGATGAGTACGCACGACTATGATAACTCCCAAAGTTCTGGTTGGAGGATCATCTCATGCCACACAAGGTCCCCCGACGTTGGGCCGCAGGATGAGAGACTTCCCTGGCCAATAACCTAGCCGGGGGCCCCTAATAATCGTCCAGGCATCAGGTACTTTTGTGTTTATTGGCCGCAGCTCTCTCCCCTGCCCACCAATGCTGTACCTGTGGTGTCAAGCTAGGGTTGGACAGAAAGGCAGACAGTCCAGCTGTCCGTAGCCTCCAAGGAAAATATTTGGGCCTCTTTCGGCTGGGGATATCAAGCACGAGCCAGTGCGGTAGAATCTTGGAGTCTATCCGGTGTCTAGGCACCGAGAGCTGTCACAAGGCTTGGCTTTCCCTTACCCCGGGTTTTGTTCGAGGCCAGACTTCAATGCCGGTGATCCACAACATTATGGCCGCACGCGTGGTCTTGACACGACACGAGGAACACCTGCAAGTGTGGCTATGAGAACTTCTGATTTTCAGTTCATCGCTAAACAAGAAGCTGCGCGGACCAGCATGGGATTTTGGAAATAAAAGTAATCACAACGCCCTCCTACCTGTAGTTTTTATGACGCACAGCTTGCCATGAGCACGAACTTCTGCATATGGTATTGGCCTCCTAGGTCTAGAGTGCTGACGTCCGTCTGACCCGAAATGAACGGTGGTCAGCAGACGTCTGTGTGTTCCAGCCCGGACATTGGCACGTAATCAGAACGGTATCCTGCACTACCTTTCGACGCTATGTCAAACTTGGTATGGTGTTCACCCCTCGCCGCCCCGTTTCTACACAATGTCGGGAACTTTTGATTTTTCTGGGGATCTTTGCGGAGTGCCAAGACCATGAAGGTAGCATACTGTCAAAGTAGCCAGAGTATTTAGCACTACTCGAAGTCACCTCAAAGCAGGGGTGCCTCCACTTCCAAGGACTTCGACACATACATGCACCTTTCCTACGCCCTTCGCGCCCGGACTGAGTAAGCTCTCTGGGTCACGCCGTCAGATCTCGGTATCTATCAACCCTTTCCACTTACCAGTATCCAAAGACTTGGCTCCTGCTGGTGTATTTGCCTTGTCCTTGCGCAACGTTTTATTTCGCCACCGTCTGACGATTGAACAGCATTGGACAATAATTAGGGCCTTTAGAATGTTTTTGTTTGATTTTGTTGGTATATGGGAGCTACGGTGGGATAAGGTGAGTCACGTGACTCACCGCCCACCGGCCCATACTTACTTACTTTCACCTCATCCACTTGACTACTATAACAACCAACAACAATTGACCACCTTTCTCATTACTGGTGATAACACAAGAATCGGGATATCCCCATCAATTGCTTAGTGAAAAACCAACAGATTTGGTACTATGGGGCGCCTACACAACAGATATTGACCAAGTCTGGGAGGTGTACTCATTTGATAGCTCTTTATCCGTTGTGTGACTCTACAGAGATGGAATCCTAAGCGTAATCTGATAAATGAGTATTGCTTGTCCCGTTCAATTTTAACCATTGGCGGCTGCCATGCTTGCCCTACTTTCGCAATGATCGAAGCTTCTCAATGCAACTGTTTCAAGCAGCATCCACCAGCGACAAGTTTCGTAGTATTATCGGATCTACTATTTTCACCTCCGCATTTAGAAATTTTGAAAAGCGTGGACTATTAAGTTGCCTGCTAACTGATGGTCTCTGACATATCCATGAGCATTGGCAATAGCCGTCATCACCATATTTCGTTGGCGACGCGCTGCTCAACAGCACAAAGCTCCGGGTAAAGGGCACACAAACCCCTCACTTCGCTAGTATCTTCACGTCAACATCGCAAATGTCCCACTCGACGTATTATAATTCATCTGCGTCTCTGTATCCTTCTAGAGTGTTTCATTTATCACCCCAGAGAGCAGGACTGTGTCCAATACAACAAACCATGGTGGGACAGCAGGTTCTATTAAGGCGTATGACATCTACCCATATTTCTCTAAAACCATATACGGCTCCATAATCACAGGTTAGTCCTCAACAGTGGAAATTAGGAGACCAATTCAAATGCAGAAGCTACGAAACTTCAAAGACAGCTTACTATTACTTAATTATATCAACATCTAATTGTATGTATCTGAAAAATGATAAGTTGATCCGACAAGAAGATGTATAAATATACCTAAAGATTCAAAGAGACCCAATGATACATGCGGTCTTATCCGCTTTGAAACTTAACCATCAAACAGATAATTACTCTTGTACCAAATGCGATGTCCATACCGTTTTCAAGGCGGGAAGGGATGGTTATACGAGGTTGCCCCTTCATCCAATGCTTACCAAGCGGAAGTAAAGTCAAGAGACACCACTTCTGGGAGACAATTGGAAAATTATCAGAAGTTTATGGAAGATAATCATGTATTTTTAGTAGACACTGTTTATAACCATCGACTATTCGTAAGCATTTTTGCTGTCGAGTAAGAGCGAAACCAGACCATAGAGTATCTAGTTTTCCAGGAAACCATATGAATCTCCAATTTCTATCGCATCGGTTTCTATCCCAGAGCTCTAGGCTGCCTGCTTGCGGCGCCTCCCTTCTCTACCAGAAGGCCTCAGTGGAAGCGGCGGCGGCGGCTGAAGCCCAAGACGTTGCAAAGCCTCCGTGACCGAATCTAAAGAGCTCAAGGTCGTGGTTGATTCCTCGGAACTTCGTGCTTGCAATAGTTCTTTTCCATGACGTCGTCTGATATGGGCAGGGCGGTCACACTTCCGTCGATGTTCGAGCTTCCGTAGTTTCTTATCTGGCAGGCCCGTATTGCACATGCTCGGCGTTGCGTCTTCAAGCGGAGGTGAGCTTGAGGCAGAATCTGCAATGTGTTTGGTGATGGACGATATATCGGGCCTTTGCAATGACGAACATGTCTCGAGAAAGGCCGGCTTTCCATATTTCTTTCGTCGATGGTACTTCTCTGCCACCAGCCCTGCCATGAGGTGTTGTGGCAAGCCCTTTTCTTTCTTAGTTGGCGGAAACCGTTTCCTTGTGTTCGCATCCTCGGGCATAATATTTGACATGTTTGGGGCCACGTCAGTTTGTGAGCGGCCAAGTACAAAACGTTTCAGGGGTGGTGCTTTGGTTTCTTTAGGAGGCGCGGCAGGCGGAACATCAAACTCAATGCCCTCCAAATCGGGACACATGGTTGTTGCCTGAGATGAAGAAGGCCGCAATGTCGACGGGCTTGTCGGGAACTCGATAAGATCTCCAGTGTCGTCTTCTTCATCCAATGGCCTGTTGTCGTTTTCTTTGCAAGCAGGCGTACCCTCCGTCTCTTGCTCAGATATCGAATCTTCCCGCTTGTTTGCAACCGCATATCTTTGTAAAGCACGTCGATAGGTCTTCGTGTTAATTAAATCATGGTCAAAGTCGAATTCCGTGATGCTGAGGACTGAATCTCTGTTTCTGGGAGTCCCAACCCCACTGCCTTCGTCCAAGGAGTTTGGGCTCATTGGCCGGAGGTCTGGATAGTATGCAGCCGGCTCCTTGACGTCTTGTTTCGCTGCATTGAGGGTTGATTGATTTTGTATCAACAGGGCCTTGATGTCCTGGGTAGACCGCCTGGAACAGTATCAGTATCATCACTCGCAGGCCGTTGCATCAAGGGCCGACTTACAGATTCAGCGTCTGGGTCAGAAGCGTCAACGTTGCTTTCTTTCGATCCAATCGACCAAGGAGCCGAGCCATCTCTCCTTCTTTCCATAAAGCCTGTATCTTCGCTTTCCAGTCGCTGCGGAGGAAAAGATTTTCATACTCCTTGCTGATCGATAAAAGCGTCGCATGGCAGCCGTTGACAGCGATTGCGAAGACGTCTTCCAATCCCAGCCGCTCAATGGCATCCGGATCTTGGCTCACGACACTCTCAACCTGTCGGAGGGCTATCTGAACAGCGTGAACCTCATCGGCTATGTCGGCAATACTCTGCGGTGCATCTTCGTAGGCGTCGATGGTTTCTTTGATTTTGAAAGATGCCTTTAGTACAGCACCAGCTAAAGATGCCGCAGCGGTAACGATACTGAGTGGATCCATGGTTTTACTTAGATAGGTAAACTGTTCTTAGGAATATCTGGGCATGTTCCTTGGTTTTTGTTCTGTACTCGTAGGCTATCCAAACTCTATTTCATCGGGGTGTACAGGAAGCTGCATTCTTTGAAACCTGAGAATGCGAAGCCGAGGCTTTCAAGGTCGGGTTTCATCACACACGCATCGTCCCCTCATGCAAGGCTTTGACGGCGAAGGTATCTGCCGAGGTATATCTATCGCAGTATACTTCAGTGTCTTGCGTCGGTATTCTTGAATAAACATATTCGCCCTCAAGGGACCATGCACTAAGATCAGCTTCACTTTTTGGCCATTAATCAGACAATGAGCCGACAGTTGGGCCCACCGAGATCAGACTTAAGAACTAAGGTTTTCTCTGGCCCATCACAATGGGTTGGCAATACGCTGGAGGCCAAGGAAGACGAGCAGAAACGTAGTTCTAGAGAATTACAGGTTAAAAATAGGGGTAATTGTTAGCAAAATGTCAGCACCCGATGTCAACCGCCCTCATTTCTGCAGAAGTTCCGGAACCATATTCCGGTGTCTCTGAAGGTCACCAGAAGAAGAAGAAGAAGAAGAAATTGCCCGAAAGGCGGTGTCGTCCTCACTAAACAGGGCTCTGCTAGTTGTTTTGTCAATAATCTGGGCCATCAATTCCCCACGTCCCCTTTCAAGCGTGATGAGGGCTATGAGGAGCTGTGTCGCTTTGACTTTGCCACCGAAATGTACTTTAATGAGTGCCAAGGTGTTCAAATTTGTCGTTTGATCAGACAAACGCAGCACGCGCTGATTCCAGTAAGTGGGTGCAAGTTACTGAATCAGAATGTCTTTCACAGTGCTGTCAAGGTGCCAGTTTCATAGCCAACGTCGGAGCAAAGGCGGAGATGACGCCAAGCCAAACTAAGGCTGAGAGACTGAATCTCAGCTCGGGGATGAGCTGAACAATCCTGGTCCAATTGCGCTGGGAGAAATTGCAACCATCTAAGCTTCGAGAACGCAAACCCCATGCAGTGGCAGTCCCTTCGACGCCATTTGGTATCTAATATTGACTTCCCACAATGTCATCAGGCCTCTCATCACTCAAAGGACAGGTTGAAGAAGCTGCCAAACCACCTGCACCATGCGCCAGAATCTGATCTGTCACCGCTATGTGGGCTGACGAAACCACCAAGTGACCCGAAGCCGTCTCCCTGGCCCGGGAGTCTGGCGGATGAGCGCACAACTACGGATTGCGCCCAGACTCGCCAAAGCTCAGCAGACATTTGCCTAGACCGCCATCCCTGGGCGCATTCCCGTCGTGGCCTTCGTATTTGGCTTGGCGAAGCACTACCCGCCTGCAAGAGCCCGAGTCAAGATTGGATGGCAGCTCCGCACCGCCCCAATGCCCAGGCCAGCTAAGATCCTTGGTGTTGTCCACCAGGACTTTCTACCACGTCATCGTCCTTCTTGGAACATGCCTTTTCCGACTTGTTGGTTGAGCTTCTGGTTTCTGAGTGCCTCTCTTGTTTGCCCATCTTGCCAAGCTCTCCCAAGGGCCTTGATCCTCTTGGTCGTCGGAGACGCTCCCCCTCGGCTCGCCAAGAGATGCGAGAAGGCACAACAAAAGTGGCATGCATGCCACCATCATGTTTCCCCAGATTCACCCCTGAGAACTCTGTTTGAGTTGTGTTGCTCTCGCATCTTCCGGTGTCTTTACTACCTTGATACCTCGAGCGGCGCAGCTTTTCTCGCTGTCGGTCCTACAGTTCCAGCCCAAAACAAACACCAACCCAAATTCACTCACGTACGACTTGGGCCCCGGCGGCAAAACCATTCCGCTTACATCTGCACATCGAATGCTGTCAAGTGTGGCTTTCTGTATTCAACGTGGAATACAATACAAGACTGGCCCGTTGCACAACCTGTTTCTTGGATATTCAGGCCATATTACTGGAATCTTTGCGTCCTCTTTCTCCTGAATCGTTGCCGCACCTGCGCCGACTTTCCGTTCTAGCGGGTCACTCGCCATGTGCTACCGATCGTATACACTCTCAATCAAGTTGTCGCTCGTTTTCTCGAAAGTGGGATTCTAGCCTGGAAGACGGCTTGTACGCCCCCAATCGCTCGCTCAAAATGATGCTGTCTCTTCTTCGGGGCGCTTTGCCTGTGGTGTTGCTGGCCTTCCCCGGTTCTGCAGATGCGGCGTACTCAATCGACACAAGAGGTAGGGAGTCTATTGTAGCCCTCATTCAACGCATATTGTCCAATCTAAGACAAATGTCTAATCCGCGTGTCAACTAACAGAGGACATCATCACAACCGCAAGCACACTCGCATACGACCTCATGAAATTTTATGACGGAAACCAAACGGGGAAGATCCCAGGCATCCTACCAGGACCACCAGACTCGGGCATGGGTGACTACTATTGGTGGCAGGGCGGTGCTATGATGGGGACATATGTCGATTATTGGTATTACACGGGCGACGACAGCTATAACCACGTCATCACGGAGGGGATGTTGCACCAGACCGGAAGCGATCGCGATTATATGCCTAGAAACCACACACTCTCACTTGGCAACGACGACCAGGGCTTCTGGGGCATGACGGCGATGCTAGCCGCCGAGAACAAGTTCCCCAATCCGCCTCAAGACAAGCCGCAATGGCTCGCCCTCGCCCAAGCTGTATGGACAACTCAAGCAGACCCGGAAAGACATGACAGCACTTGCGGTGGCGGGATGCGATGGCAAGTACCCAGAACCAACGTAGGCTATGACTACAAGAACACCATCTCGAACGGCTGCTTCTTTAACATCGGCGCCCGCCTGGCCCGCTACACCGGCAATGATACGTATGCCAGGTACGCAGAGGAGACTTGGGATTGGTTGTGGGCCGTGAACTATATCGACCATGAGAACTGGAGGGTGGGTTTTGATTCGAAATATTGACGCATGATAGTATCCAAATCTAACATTTCCTGCACAGGTGTATGACGGTGGCCACGTTCCTCAGAACTGCACAAACATCTTCAAGGCTACCTTCTCGTACAACATCGGTGTCCTGATGCAGGGCTGTGCATTTCTCGCCAACTATGTGAGTGTCCTGTCGCATGCTTTTTGCATGATGGACCCGCGCAGGGTCTAATTGTCCATACAGACAGGAGAACAAAAGTGGTTCGACCGCACTCAAGCTTTGGCGAACCGCGCTATCGAAGACTTCTTTGCCGATGGTGCCGCCTATGAGATCCCTTGCGAGTTCGAAACCGGACGTTGCTCGCAGGACATGCTGAGCTTTAAGGGATACCTCCACCGCTGGATGACCGTGGTGACACAACTTGTTCCCTCGACCCGTGACCTTATCATGCCTGTCTTGCGCAACTCTACAGCATCAGCTATCCGCCAATGCACAGGTGGTGCGTCAGGGAGGGTCTGCGGTTTCTACTGGACGACAGGCCAGTTCGTCGACCCGGCCATAGACGAGACGAGCGGTGCTGGCGAGGCCATGAACGTGCTAGCAGCGGTGCAGAGCCTCTTGGACGTCGATCCCCCTGCCACGAACGATACGGGTGGCACCTCCAAAGGCGACCCAAATGCCGGCTTAAACTCGAACCCTTTCAAGGAGCACTCGACCGTCACCGCCGGCGATCGTGCCGGCGCTGGTATCCTGACGGTCATTGTTCTCGTCAGTGCCGTGGCTATATGGGGTTGGATGTCAATCCCTCATGCAGAATGGAACGAACCTAAGGGCAAGGAGAAGGAGAAGATGAGCCCGAAAAGTATAGATGCAGGCAACTCACAAGAAAGTGTTACGGTACCAAATGGTACTTTGATCTAAAAGCGTATCAAATACCTACAAGAGCAGAGGAAATGGGAAATCCGTTGAACTAGAAAAGCGCTCGTCCTTATCATATGGGCGGCATTATTTTTTGCATCAAAAGCTTACATCATTTGGGCTTAACATAATCGGAGACATATTTGTTAACTTTCCCTCATTCTGTGTACTGTAGGCTGGCTATATGCTACTGGCCATGCCCTTTGACATGGAGTATCACAATGTCCAGAAGTTCACATGGTTTATACATCATCATAATGAAAGCTTCAATTGTTATCATGATATTAACCCAAGGTATCGCACTTTCGCATACAGTTATCGGCATAACATATGAACCCACGCTGGGCACGCTGGTTGAAAACATAACTCCCACTTTCCCATCAATACTTGTGTCTCCAAACCGAAGAATAAGTCGCAAGCCATCACCCAATTACTTTGTGTAGGTAACATGGTCCGCAGTGTGCGCAGGTGCCATAGGAGATACACCTCCAGTGTTTTGCGCACCATAGCCAGCCTGACCAGGCTGGGCAGTGTGCGCGTAGCCGTAGCCGGTGCCTTGGCCATAGCCATAGCCTTTATTGGGGTTTCCGAAGCCTTCTTGGCCCGGAGCTGGGCCAGCTGGTACATCGGTGCCGCTACGTGATCGGTTGTTGCCGTAGTACTTTTCCATTTCCTGCTGGCGTCTTGCACTCTGTTTCTTGTTGCGACGGAAGACCAGGAAGGCGCAAACAAGCATTAAGGCAATGAAGATGACTGCGCCGATGACAATCGCTGCGATGATGCCTCCACCGATGACTCGCGCCGTCTTGTGAGCCGATTTGGAGGCACTACCAAAGCTGGATGAAGTGGCCCTGGTAACAAGGCCCGCTATCTCGCGGGCAACATTGGCCGTGTTAATGTGTACGGCTGGCATAGTGAGTTGTTTTGTTCGGGTGGTGGGATTGAAGTAGAACGGTGTATTACTGTCGGTATGTATTGTGTAATGAAACTTATCTGAAGTGAAGGTAATGAGCACAATATAATAACGAGGAGAAACGAAGATTGTATAATTTGCTCAAGATGGAAGGGTTTTATCGACAGGCTACCGCCTCGAGCGTGAGGTACGCACAAGAGCGTCATTGCTAGCTCACCATAGTAATTGCGAGAGATTCTTATGACAGGATTCCACTTGCTCACATCAAAACGGACCAGCACATCCCCAATGACATCGCCTGCGGCACAGCGTAAGCAGAGCCCATCCCAGTCGGGCAATATGAGTGGCTGTCCTCCTTCAACGACTTGGCTGCCTGTTTGCCCAGTGGTGTGGGCGCGATGGCTATGAGGGCATTAGCGCCATAACAAGACCAGAGGATCTACGTTGATGTCATCGGTTTTGGTGCCAAGGGGAAATGGCAAGATCAGCCACGACCACGCTGTTTCCCACCGTATGTCTTACTCGGCCGTCCGCGGAGCCAGAAGCATGAAGCGTGAGGCAAGCTGTCAGTACTACAACAAAATATTCGAAAAACCAGGAATCTAGGCGTTTCTGCCTTTCCACCACGCGGATCTGACCCGGATTCGGATCTTAGTAAATGGAAACCCAAGCCTGGATCATACGCCGCTCACCTATCACCGCGCTGAACTGCACAAGACCCTTTGGTTGGGGATTTGAGTCAGAAGATCTGTGGGGATTCCTTCGCCCGGTGATGCTTGATGTTTCTCTGAGGAGTTGGTATTTGGTTCCACCATGTGCCCAGCCGAGTATTAATCGATGCGAAAGTAATCAAAACACCGATTCATCAATCTCTTAAAATCAATTGCGACTGTTACGCAAAGTTTGTCGCGGAAGCCTTGCTCTCTGGGTCATCAGATCGAGAAGGAGTACTGGCTTTCGTCGTCATTGTCGTTTCGAGCTTTAATCACAGTCGATAGTTGTAATTGTATTTAGTAGGAATTTTCAAAGCTGCTAGACTATTTCGGCATTGTCTCCTAACCAGGTTCACGGGGCTGACGTTCCGGTAGTTGTACGCCAACAAGCGCATAGTATTAGGGGTTAAGGCGCACCGAAACTTTAGGATGAGCGGCTGGCCGTCATAGAACACTCGCGCTGTGCTGACACTGGATAGTACCGAAACGGACGCATATAAATCATATCCCCCAGAATACTCATGTAAAGATGCCCGGGTATTGCAGAGCATGTTGCAAAATTCTCCGGGTCTTGTATGATTGTAAGGCTATTGCGAATGTTCAATAAGGATTTTGGTTGCATTGATATCCAGGGACCAGCCCTGCCAAAGATAGAGGAAGAACAGACGAACAGGCCGGGATCTTGCCTGTACGTGTGCTTTGGTATGTCGCCGCAAGTGGCCACCCTCGCCAATAAGATTGGTCAACCGCTGCAGTTCGTGGGCCAGTCTGTACGGAGATGATCTGATAAGATTAAACATATCATCGGTTACCACGAACCATTATCCAGAGTACGTATACTCTTGTCTGTCTTAGCCCAAAATAGGGCGCCCAGTTGGAAAAGCACGACTGTAGGAATACATCGCGCGCTTCTGAGGAGGGGGGGACGTGACAACGAAAGCGTGTCCTACCACAACTCTATCCACAACCGCCGAAGGGAGGTGATAGAATCGCTTGTCAGCAGTCAATCAGGATTGCGTGTTGTTCAGCCTTTATAGACTCTGGTCAGATGCCGCGGTTGATAACCCCTATAAAACGCTCGCGTAATGGCTGCATCGACTACCGGAAAGCTAAGGTCAAGTGCGACGAGCTCCGCCCCTCGTGCGGGACTTGTGCGCGACGCAGATTCGTCTTTTAGGGACACAAGACACAGGCGGCGCAACACTTTCGGCAGTCATATCCATCGTTCGCTGACATCGATGGGGTGAGTAAAGCCTCAGCGGCGGAAAACCAGCGCCAGGGCCATTACTAAAGTCTCTAAGCGTTCTCCCGACGGCCAAGTCCGTCGGGGCGGGAGACGCATCAGCCACGAGTCCGATGCACTCTTGCCTGTGCTCAATCGGAGAGCGAAGATACTTGCCAACTTGAGGAACATAAACACATCATGTCACTATTTCGAAAAAGCCCTCTTTCTGCCTCTGGGCCTATGTGCCATGGAGGTTAGCCTTCCCGTGAGGGCCGTTTCTCCTTGACCTGGCTAAACTTGCGTGAGATGGCGCTATGGACTGCATGCTGACTGGTCCCAGCTCGCTCTTGCACAGCCCGAGCATCATGCGACTATCCATAATGTCTTGTCCAACGTGGCTTCCCTTATCAGTCACCAAGTGTCAACAAGGGCAGAGATATCTTCTGTGGCGAGGTATTACCTCGGAGCATTGGCAAGACAGGGTCTTACCGTTTCACTGGTCCAGCTTCATCGACTCGGAATTTCGAGCCACATCTGTCTTGAGGATGAGCTAACTAAGCCCGGCCGGCTAATGGGCTATAGTTTTGGCCTCATGCTGTTACTAGAAGAGCTTTGTGCCTTGGCTGAAGATGTTTGGGGACAAACTCTGCAACTACCGTTATCAAATGCTTTCTTGGATAGCAGTACTCGAAAACCGAGCCACGAAGAGACATCTTCCGTGCCTGCAGGTACCAATAACTGGTCGAACAGTTGGTGTTCGGATCTTCTATTTCGATCAGAACCCATCCGTATGCGTCTGGAGTCATGGAAGCCCACAATATCCAGCAAGCATCCGTATCGGTCATCACGTAAGTAAGTTTCGTGCTCAAGCTGCTTGCCACCGTGCCGGAGCTTTCTTGTGTCGGCATCGGCTGTTCCAACCACCATTTACGTCCTTGGAAGTAGATGCCGAAGCACTCAATGAAGCCCATGAAGTCATGCTCTACACAAGCGGGCCTCCATCATAGTCCAAGATGTTAATCTGGTCGGTCTTCATGGCTGCCTGCGAAATTTTGGATGCAAATGACAGAGCTGCAGCTCTTGAGGTTTTTGACGCAATAGGTTCGCATCGAAAGACAGTAACGAACAGAAAAATTCGTCCAAGGAAGGGTTTGGAAAGAGAAACACGAAGGAACTGGAGTTGGATGATTCTAGCGCAGACATTTCCGGAAGAATGTTTGCCAATATGATTTCGAAGCCTACATAGAGGCCAAACCATCAGCCTGAGGAACATGATTTCGAACCAGACGGCTGCTCAGGATAAAGGAAAATGAGAAGTTAAAAAAGGCTTCTCCGCTAGCCCGTATTCTTGTGGATTGACCATAAGGTCGGTGCGACTGTTGGAACCCCTGGCTCGGGATCATAATCTTAGCATAACTCCCACGTTGTGGCGCCGATGCTGGTTATCTACGCTATCATAACAAGCTATCTCTATATAAAGTGGTGAAACTCCGTACTGTAAACACCGGTGATCTGATAACAGGTGGGCAGGTTGCATGAAGTACATACAGGTATCGTACACACTAGGTAAATCCGGCCTCTACTTTCGTATAGGCTAACGGCAAAGGGTAAAGCGGTTGGTGAATACAGCCTACCGTTTCGGTCTAAACGGAATGTTAGTGCTGGCAGAAGCATTCAATAGGTCAACTTAAATAACAGTGGAAGCCGGATTTCCTCGGAGTATACGGTACGCTCAGATTTTCCCAATCTCTCTGCGAACCCATTAACCAGCCTACTGGAGGTCCAAGTGATTTTAACCGTCAGCGGGTTTTCCTCCTCAAGGGGGCTATTCCCACAGTCATAAGCCCGAGGTTGGTGAACACAAATTACTTGAATCAAGTGCGGGGTATGATGCGACTTCGGAGTGAATCGGATTGTGTTCGATGGGAACTGCCTGCAGACTCCAGGAACTGTTCAGGGATTGATAAATCTGATAAGGCTGTCGTGCATATGTAGTTCCACCACCGTCTGATAAGCTCCCGGCAGACCAGTCCAATTGCCCGTACGTGTGTGTGTGCGAGAGAGAGAGAGAGAGAGTAAGAGAGAGAGAGATTGAGGGGTATGCGCTTGACTTAATAGCCGAGTCTGCTCTTCAAATGACTGTTTACGCGGTTTTCTCATGGTCGCATGGCATAGTTCCACCTGTTGTAGATCTAGTTTCTCAACGATTTAGCAATAGCCTCAGGTGTATTCGACGATAGTGGTTTATTGGATATACATTCGTATTATCTCCTGCACGGTGGTTGTTGATACCACTTAGATAGTAAACCTCATCCCGTTATCTTCAATAACAGGGCACGATGGCCAGAAGGCTTCTCGAAAGGTTTCGGGTTCATGATGATACAGAACACGGCTACGAGACAACAAAATGGATCAATCCTGATATAGCCCCTCTCCCCCCGAGCCGGCGTACATGGGGCCTGTGGGCTTTCCTCGGGTTCGGGTCCATCTCCAAGTAAGTATAGGTTCGGGGTTGTATATAAGCACGCGGCCAACAGCAGCTGATCTGGTGTCCAGTCTCTGTATCTCAGCTTGGACCGGCGCGGCGTCTCTCTTGTCTCTGGGTCTCACCATTCCACAGACCATCGGCCTTATGATAATTGCCAGGGTACTTATCTGCCTGCTTGTCATTGGAAATGGATGGATGGGATCGGAGTGGCATATTGGCTTCACTGTCTCTCAAAGGTAACTGATAAATTCAACCACCGGGTTCTGTATGATGCTAGATGGAATTGAACTAACAGCCAGACCCAGGGTTATTCTTGGTATGAATGGCGCCTACATCGGGCAGCTGATCCGGATTTTGCTTTCAATTGTATGGTACGGGTCTCAGGCATGGCTAGGCGGCCTCTGTATCTCCGCAATGCTCAGCAGCTGGAGCTACGAATTTCTGATGATGCGTAACACGCTTCCAGAGAGCGCTCATATGGTGACCAAAGACCTAGTGGGCTTTGTTATTTTCCACCTCGTTTCAGTCCCCTTCCTTGTAAGCTAGCCCAGGTGTCATCTGTCCGCTCCACCTACACATATTAAGCCCATATACTGATCAAACTTTTCGAATAGTTGATCAGGGTTGAGAAAGCGAAAGTACCAGTCATTATTGCCAATCTGATCGTTTTCGTCACCATGATGGGCATCACGATTTGGGCATGCAAGACTGGCGGCACGGGTCCCCTATTCGAGTCAGGGGCAAAACAGGATTCCGTGCTCAGCAAGGAATGGGCTTGGGTTTACGGCATCATTGCTTCAGTGGGCAACATTTCTGCCGGCATTCTCAATCAGAGTGACTTTACCCGTTTTGCGCGCAGACAGGGTATCCAAGTTCCCGGTATCGTCTTTTCGCTTTTTATTCCTGGAATGATCGTCCCCATTTTCGCGATCTTAACAGCCTCTGCCTCAATGGCAATTTGGAAGTTGGAGGAACCGATGTGGAACCCGTTGACGGTCATCACACAGTGGATGATGGATGATTACAACTCAAAGTCCCGAGCCGGCGCTTTCTTTTGCAGTCTAGGTTTTGTCCTCGGCCAGATTGCTGAAAACATTCTCGGCAACGGATATGCTGCTGGCATGGATCTCGCAGGTCTTGTCCCAACTTGGATCGCTATCAAACGCGGTGCGCTTTTGGCAGCTGCACTCTCGTGGGCAGTTCAGCCATGGGAGTTCTACAATACCGCGAGCGTTTTTGTAGCTGTGGCAGCCAGCTTTTCTGTTTTTATGGGGCCGTTGACAGGCATCATGATGACCGACTACTTCGTTATCCGCCGTCAAAAGATCGAAGTCAGCCAGCTGTACACTGGCTCAAAAGACGGTGCTTATTGGTACTATTGCGGCTTCAATTGGAGAGCATTCGTTGCATGGGTTGTCTGTTTCGTTCCGGCCATGCCGGGGATGGTTGCGGCAGTTAAACCCAGTGTCACGGTCAATGATGGGCTCTACAAATATTACCTTGGGAACTACATTTTTGGGTTTCTGGAGGCTGGGACACTCTACGCAATTTTGACCTTTGCTTTCAAGCCACCACGACTCGGCTACCAAGACCAGTTTGACATTTATGGGACATTTGAGGACAACGTTGCCGTCAAGAAGGGTATGGCTCCATTTGAAAGTCCAAAGACAGTGAATGGGCCTGTGGATGTCATACCAGTAGATGGAGGAGACAACACCAGGGCTTAGAGTAGAGACTGGCCCTTCGGATTGCTCTGCGGGGTATATATCTTGCTTGGAATAGCCACTACCTACCCGGACATCTCATTGATATTTCCAGCAATTCAATGCAACGCGAAGTAGATAGATACAATTGACACTCTGCAGAGCTATATGATAGAGTACACTTAATTATTATACCACAAACCTGCTATGTAATTTCTGCCTTAAACGCTAATACTAGTGAAAGCTCGGAAAACTAACATGCTGGCAGCCCCCTAAAGCGATGCATCATTCGCCAACGAACATAGAAGAGACCAAAATCTATTCTGGCTCGTTCCTAACCAGAAGCCCGCAAGAGAAGCGACTTCTTCACGTTTCCCTATCCTGGCGAGAGGCAATTTCACCGAACACAAAATGTTGCCTTCACCTGGCATTATGAGGTTGACATTGAGACTTCGTCTGTTCGCATTGACCTCAAAAGGCAGCTGGAGCATATGGAGGCTCTACGGCTTATTAACGTTGACACGAATGTTTCTCTGGCCATTATCTGGATCCGGAATCGTTGCCAGGCCCATTAAGCCGTGTTTTCTGATAACTTATGCGCTCAGCCCTGTGGAAAGTCTCCATGAAAACCTAACATGCCAGACGCGTTCACCATGATCCGCCGTCGACAAGGGTCTTCAACTCCTCCCACAAACATATCGTGACCCTTGGCAAATTGAAGTTCACTCATTGTCTTCTTGAAGCTCAAGAAGCGTAGTAGAACAGCCTATGCTGGGTTGGCCGGCTTGGCATCCGATCTAAACCGGGAAACGCCGGACAATGATAAGACAGGCCGTTATCGGCCCCGCTCCGGAACAGATCTCGGACCACATATCCAAACACCTCCACGGCACCTCAATTCAGACAGATGTAATTGCGACAACACCTTGGTCACGTAACCTTGCGCAGCGGAATTCCAATCACAAAAGAAACAACTGCAATGGGCAACAATATTTCGTATCAAGAGACGCCAGTTGAGCTCAGCTTGGGCAACCGAGGCACGATTCGTGGTCTCCAACTCGACAAGAAGTCCCGTCGCTTCACTGGAGTCCCCTACGCCCTACCGCCTACTGGAGAACACAGGTGGCGCAAAGCGCGACCATTGCCCGCCGATTACACTTACGCCGATGCCAGTGGAGGCGCCTACGATGCGACAAAGTTTCGAGCAGTTTGCCCCCAGAAGGTCTGGAGCGTCGTGAAGCCTGATGGTGGAAAAAATGTTTACAGTGAGGACTGTTTGTTTGTCAACATATGGACTCCGGTGCCAGCAGAGGGCGAGGAGAACAAAAAATGGCCTGTACAGCTTTGGATCCACGGGGGCTGGTTCCAGATAGGTGATCCCTCGCACGAACCAGGGATGGATGCGACGGAGCTGATCACCACGGGCGGGCTGAACTCAATTGTTGTAGCCATCGGATACCGTCTCAACATCTTTGGGTTTCTTGCCGGAGATGCTCTCCTGGACGACAACAACGGCGAAGCGGGCGGCAACTTCGGTTTGTGGGACCAACGAGCTGCTGCAGAATGGGTAAGAGATAACATCACCTATTTTGGGGGAGACCCAGGAAACATCACCCTCGCCGGCCGAAGTGCTGGTGCCTACAGCGCCGAGGCTCAGATGTTGTACGATTTCCGCAAGCCTGGAGACAGTTCCTCTTTGTACAGTCGCATTTTCATGGACTCCAACGCCATTCCCGCCCAACCAAAGTCTCTCGCTGAGGTGCAAGGCCAGTTTGACGAGCTGTGCAACCATTTTGAGATTGACACAAGTGTTCCAAACAATCAAAAATTGGCAATCCTACGGGAAAAGAGCGTGCAAGACCTTCTGGGGGCGATCCCTCACCTCAAAAACCATACCTTCCGGCCAGTGACGGATGACATTTTTATCCACTCTGGCATGGTAGAGTATCTACAAAGCAAGGAATTCGCGGATGAGTTCAAGAAGAGAAAATATAAGATTCTCATTGGCGAGGTGCTTAACGAAGAAACGCTATACGCGTCCTACAACCCCCCGACCGAGCCGACCCTCGATGCTCTTCGGCTGCAGATATCAAACTACTATGCACCAGATGTTACGGACCGCGCCATTCAGCAGTATACACTTCCAAATTCAAGCAATTTAGAGGACTGGCAAAACATATTTGGTAAGACACAGCAAGACATCGTCAGACAACAGCCCGATTGCTGACCAAAAGACGCAGGTTTGATAACTGCAGATGGACAGGTGCGCGCACCCTCCAGGCTGCTTGTCAAAGCACTAGTGGACAACGGTGTCAACATGGAAGATGTGTGGCGGTACCAGATTGCTTACAGACTGTCCTTCATTGATGAAAAAGTTGCTCCGGCATCTTTTGGAGTATCTCATGCCATGGATAGGCCCATTTGGAAGTGAGTCTCATTTTCTTTTTAGTATTCCTCAATGATCAACATTGCTGACAGCGTGGCGCTCTTTCTTAGCTTCGCAATTTGTCATGGTCCAACCCTAATTGAGGAAGTCCTGATGAAGGACTGGATTAGAATCCTAGTGGCTTTCATGAACAACGGGGAAAATTACGAATTCGGAACAAAGTCGGCTCAAGAAATGAAGGTCATGACTCCTGAAGGAAACATCGAGATTCGTCAGGACAAGCGGTGGAATGAGCTCGTGAATCTGGGCAAGATATTTGCTGGCAAGTAAGCCAATGCTGTTTTGATTCAACTGTCATATGGAAGGCAGTTCGCATCCTTCGACCCTTGATCGGACCTTCAGATGCTTGTAGATGATTGTGTCAAAACGTTCAAGCCAGGTCTAGTTGAGCGGCTCAGCTTTGTTATCAATGCATGTTTATTGACAAGAGACTTCCTAGCTCCCTTCAATGGAAGGAGTACGGGCGCGAATAACAGTGCTGTTATTCCACTGGTAGCTGCCAGGTTTGGATCAAACAGCAAAATGAGATATGCAAAGCCACACTCAGTTTACTCTCTCTATATCGGGATGAAATTGATCCTTTGCAGATTATACGTACATGTACATTCATGATGAACATGGGTGCAACATACTCAACGCTTTACTAGTAACCATAGGCTAAAAAGCCGAACTTGGCCTCGTGATACTGGTTGGTTCAAATGAATAATGATCATTGGAAATAAATGATTTAATAGAGTTTTCAAGAAAGAAAGTTACTAGTAAGGTATTCTTCTGAAATTATCCTTGTACAGGTGTAATGCTAGGCTGATGGAGATTTACGCGTTGCCATATGGCACGACGTCAATGTTTACTCAATTCATCTCCTTGGCCAAAACAAGTCGTATCTCTCCAATAGTCTGTCCCACTAAAAGGCTGAGCCCTAGCTAGAGTCTCTAGAGTCTTCCAGTGTCGATAGCGACAACCTTGCCCGGTTCAGTGATGGTTCCGTTGACAGGACCTGCAACGCCTCCATTGGTAGTGACATAGATAATGTGGCGATCGAGCTTCGTCCTGCCAAATCTAGCTGCAGTAGGACCCGCAAGCGCCAAAAAATCAGACGCCCCAAAAAACGGAGTCAGACGTCCACTGCCTGCTCTGACCACATACAACACGTTGTCAGATCCTCCGGTGGCATATATATCTCCATTAGGAGCCACAATGAAATCGTCGAGCGGTATGTTCGACTCTGCCAGGACCTGTATCGACTTTGCGTCGTTATTGTCCTCCCTGTTCCCGTTCGGCGAATAACGAACTCTAGCCATGGTGCCCCGCGAGAGAACGCTGAAGTATACGAAGCCGTCTTCTGGGCGATAACGCACTCCGTTCACGCCGATTTTGATACTCGCATCTGCAGGAAAGTCCAGGATGGGGTCGTCAATCCAGACCTTGGAGGCTCCGTTCTTGACATCGACCTCAAAGATCTGGCCTGTGAACGAGTCTGCTATGAGGACCTTGCCTCCGGCTCCGCCTTTGATAGTAGTGAGTCCGTTGAGAAACACAGCATCAGGAATGCCAGCAAGCACCGAAAGGTTGAGACTCCCATCCGTGTCGTAGGTTCGCATGTCCAAACAATAGAGAGTGTTCGACCCAGGGGTGCTTGCGCCAGTCGAGAACGTGAAATTGTTGGCCACGACAGCAAAGACGTCGGGCTTGATTTCATCTATCCCGAGAGCTGCGAGGTGGTTGGGAAAGGTAGCAATCAGTTCTGGGACTGGATTGGGCAAGAGCGGATCCAATTGGTATACCTGCGGGTACGGGGCGATCATGGTGATCAATAGTTTCCCATTGGAGCGTACGGCGATGTTTTCCGCCCAGAAGCCATTGTTAAACTGGTGAATGAGGCGATGCGGAACATTGAGGGTCGTTGCGGGCAGTGTGGCTGCGGTAGCAAGACCATAAAGAGTAGCAAGGAAGGGAAGGAAGAGGATCATCTTGAGCAGTGCGAGTGCGAGTCCTCGGTGGCTTTTTTTACACGTAGCCACTTGGAAGGATATATCAATTGGCGTCGAAAGCTGAGGTTATGGCTCTTATTTATGTTTCTTTCGGCTCTTGACATGACCGTCTCCTGTTTACCGCAGTTGGGATAGGCTTGTGGTCCTCAGTAAGCATGTTAGTTTTTATTGGTAACATTCCGAGCATCTAACGCTAAATTTGCACAAGCTTAGTTCTATCTCACACTATCAAAGTAGGATGCTTCTTATACTCCTATGTACATGATTTACACACCTATGACCAGAGCGTCTATGTATAACACTGGGTCATTCGTAAGACTAGACACTCCTTATGTAACTTAACATACCTGTTAACTCTTAATCGATAGAATCAGGACTATGTTGAGGTCGAGTGTTGTATATCATCTCTCCCAGTAGTGCCCAGGCCCAGTCGCATCGCTGGTGTCTTTTTTTAGATATGTCTACCCTATTTCACAATCTTCATAGCTGCTAGACTCAGTCTTGGACAATCCCCATCTGTAGGATTCAAAGCGAAAACGAAGGAACTTGATGGCGTATCTCAGCTCCTGGAAAGGAGGATCAAAACTCCACACATCCAGTGGCTTCAGATTGCACTTACTAAGAGACATGCAGCCATGGTCACACTAGGCTTGATTCACTGACTATTTTCCCTGTGGTGATCTCGTTAGATTACTGATGGAAAAATTCACGCACATGCGTTTCAGGGCATGTATTGGTCCTACAGTTGATGGAGAAGATAATAGCAATGCCTCTTCCGGCGAGCTTGTTCTTAGAGATGAAACGGCCTACCGCCGCTACATTCAGATCAATTCCGCCGTAAGACATAATGTGGCGATTGAAATGAGGGATTCATTACTAGCATCGTAGATATCTCATTTGATAAGGTCCTGATCTATCACCCCCCCCCCCCCCCCCCCCGCGCCTTTGGAAAATACATAATACTCAATCACATGGTTAGTTACAGCTCTATGATAATCACAACAATGCATCTCCAATCCGACCATGACGAGACTTGGTGGAGTGCAGCCATGGCTGGGCCCCTGCAGCGGATGGGACGTGCATGATGGTGAGCAATACCAAGTGGAGAAGATGGAAGCATCTGATTCCGATACACAAAGATATCTATCCGCATGGTGTGACTAACACACAGCCTTGATACGGCCTAGTGCTATTTCCACGCTATTTGTCGTGCCCCTTTCGTGCGATTCCGCTACACTTTACAAAGTTTACTGGTTCGTGGCTGTAGTGGGATTCCAGACAGAGTAGCTTTCGCATCATCCTCGCAGTGTATCTGGTCCTATTCGAGCTACTTCCTTTGTAAGTGCGTCTGTTATCTTGGCACTGTTGTCATTTTGCTCTAAGGCCATCCGAACTAGGTCTATACCCTTCTGTCGTGTAATCTCAAGAAGGCTTGAGTTGATGTCGATTTCAAGTATTAGCCGCAATGTATCCAGGTCTGTTGGATACGGAAGTGCGTCTATTATAGTACTCGTCCTGAAAATGACTGCCTCCAGCAGATGTTGAAATGTAGTATGCCCACTTTGGACTGCTGCATCAACAATGGCCTCAGTAATTTCGATCTCACCGCCCCGTTGACTAAGTAAGACCTGAGCCGTATCAGGTCCGTTCTGGAGAGCGGCAATGACAAAAGCCTCCGTAATCCAGACTTTGGAGTCATATCTGTCAAGAAAGGCTTGCAGTATGGAAGGACCTTTCCGAGTTGCCTCAACAGCGAATGTTTCCGTAATTTCAACGTCCTGTCGATTGTTTCGAAGAACTTGTACAACCATGTCGATACCGCTTTGATTCAACGCTTCAATCGTTTCTTTTGTAGAGTTGATCCGCCCGTTGTGTCTCTTCAAGAATTGATACAAAGTTGTGGAATCTTTGGGTGGGCCGGTGGAAGGGATTTGCCCAAGAATGACTTGATCAAACGCAGAGCTGTTTCGAAAGTTATCAAAGTGGTCTGACCGTCTAAACCAAGAGTAGTTGACCAAAACCTCCGAGAGCCAAACGGTATGGTTTTGTTTTTCCATGTAACAATGCAAATCCTCGACGTTGGATCCAGAAAAGACCATTCTTTCTAGAGTAATCGCAGCAAAATTTGGAATGTTCATTTGCAAATCCGGAAGGCTTTCGACCTTAAAATCGTGGATTTTGTCGTTGAACAAATAGGTTGTAATGTTCCTCAAAACGGCGTCCTCGGTTTGAGTGTAGTCTGCGACAATCCGCTCGTCGCCAGTTTTCATGTCGGAAGCGAGACCAAGAAGCGCAAATAACCTATCCCGAGGATCGCTAGCTTGGCTTTCTCTGAACCTCCATAACAGGGTACAGATATTTGACTTCTGTGCCCACCAAGAAGTCCTCCTCGATGGACCTGGCATTATATCGATGACTGCTTGGCATTGGGTGTCTGCTTGCATGCCGAAAAGTCTCGGTGCCATTGCAAAGGCCATCGCGTCAACCCAGCCCTCACTGCAGCCAAGTAAAGCTTTTTGAGCATTGGCGACCTCCTGCAGAACCCAGACGCGGCTGAACCACTCGTTTCTCATCAATGATTTTAGGTCTGATAGCAGGTTAACTTCATCAAACCTCGAAAGATGTTGTGTTTGTAGTTGGGCCCACGTATCTGACCATCTAGGGTCATCAAGGGTCCAACTCACCCACGCGTCACGTGGGGCTTCTCTTTTGAACGTCACGAGTGACAGAATCAGATCTCTGAAGTTATATGGCACATGCCCCAGCCAGAACAAAACTCGTTCAGCGTGCTCGTACACCTTTCCCATCCATGTGACCTGGTGTCCGCGCTCTCGGACATTGCTTTGGTCGATACAAAGAGCGTCAACCCAAAGTATGCGGTCTTCAACTTGTTGTCTCAGGTTTTTCAGGGCGTCGAATAAATTCTCTGTAATGAAGAGAAATCTTCCATTCACCAGAATTGTGTGCCGTAGTGAAGTGCTAGAGCCCCAGCAGTACGACAACGCTTCGTATGGAATGATGGTTTCCTTATCGTCTAGATAAGCTTGGAAAAGGTGGCAGCGGATTGGATCGTGGCTCGATCCCGCCTCTAACCTAACTAGTCGGAATCCTGGGCGATCCAGATCAAAGGACTCGTACTGGAAATAGTTGGTCAAAGGCGGTTCCTTATGAAGTTTGACGGGGTTGATGAGACGGACAAGGCCGGAAAGATAGTACACGACAGCCTCACAAACTTGCGCAGATCGCAAACAGTCCTGCTGGTTATCTGAGCAACCGGCGATGCCCGCAGCGAGTATGAACGAATGAGAGCTCATGCTGGCTGCAGCCGTCTCGAAGCATAGAATATCATGCTTAGATCCAATGTGATCAAGAACGAGAGGGTCGTCAAAATGTTCAATGGAGGACGCTATTGCACCACGAAAAGTTCGGTGATGAAGAGGGTAGCCTTCGCTGAGGTGTTGAAGCCATTCGCCGTGTTGTTTCTGGCCAAGGAAATCCTCGAGCGCTGACGTTACAGATTCAGGAATATGCTTTGCTTGGCCGCTGATAAAGAGTCGTCCATGTTCCTTCGTTTGTCTAGCATCGAAATAGATAGTGCCACTCTGCAAGTCGGGTGTCGTTCCGAAGACGATGTCGCCCACACGTGCACGCCCCGATTGAGATGCCTTGGCGTCGGTACTCACAAGGAAGCCTGCCCTAACAGCTGGGAAGTCATGCAATAAGTCGTTGATGAAGTCTTCGGTGTTCGGTGACGCGGCTACGGGGCTCCTGCTTGCCACAACGACCCTATGCAGACCAACTCTGCCAGTAGTGTAGACCGCGTTCGAGGATGCAGAACGGACAGCATGATAGTAGGTCTCGTCAAAAACAGAGGTGGCGATCTTGTGATGGTAGGGTGAGGGAAGAATCCAAGCGACATGAAACTGCTCATCGCAGCAATCGTCCATCGTAATATGATGTGTAGGAAGCAGGTGAGCAAGTCCGCTTTACTTGTTATTAGCTGGACCAGATTTTGCAGGTCGTGGTTCTTACTGTAGCTGGTAAGAGGTTTTGTCAACAAACAAATAAAAGCTTTTGTTCCTCGTCCCAATGAAATAGAAGGTAAAGCCTGCCTTCTGACGAAATTAATAAGATACACTTCTACAATCTAGCAGGCTGTGTTAGGCATCAATGCAGGAGAACTTCTAAGCGGGCAAATCACAATCAATACCGTGAGGCTGTGGAATGGGGCAGTGCAGTAAAGGCGTAGCCGTCTCTACAGGTAAGTCAGTTCCCTTATCGATCGAGGAGAGGATGTCGACTGCACTTTTACTTGTTAAGTATGCCTTACAGACGAAGCACGTTTCGTTTATATCACAGTCAATAACACCTACCGTCCAGCGGTGAAACTCGGAAAGACAGTATGCTAGCTTAGTGACTTGGACTCTCATTTGTAATTGCTACCATGCTCATTATCGTTTTACTTCAAAGCTCCTTTCGTCCCTTTTTATTCTCCTTTTTTCAGCTCCCAATTAGCTCCCGTACGGCAGTTTATTACCTACTGTAACACCATGTGGATTGCCATATGACGGCATTAAGGAATCGTACGCGAGTAAGGAAAACGTCTAGTAAACGTAGCAGCCCAAAGCTCTTTTGGCACCATATCATTCCTGTATTATGCTCGCATCTCCATTTTCGACGGCTTTCAAGGTCGTCACAGTTTGAATTCCGACGACTTCCAACGGAACCTTCCCTCGTTTCATGGCCCGGTTTCCAGCAGTCGCTTTCCATATGTAAGCCCGCTACTATATGGTGGTGCCAGCCTGTCGGAAGCCGTCTGACGTTTCTGGTGGTACTTAACAGTTTGGAAAAACAAATTGCTTTCATGATACTCTGGATCACTACCCAGAATGAGCTTAAATAAGCATACAACTCGTGATCCCAGTTTTCCGTCGGGTTGGAGCAGCAGATCCATTACTTGGAGCGATGAGTCTGCGTTTTGAGCCACGTCCCTGAGACTGACGCCCTCCTAACGCCCAGCACAGAACCAGGCATCCAGGCAGTAGATGGACACCCTGATGCGACCTTGGTATTCCTCTCCATCACATACAGTAACATTTACGGAAGCAGGATCCCAGTCGGCGTCGTATGCCCAAGCCCAGAAGATCTGAGCAGACGGGCCGCCAGAATATCTCCAAAGGTCCTGGGGTATGAAGGTGTTTTGCAAGATGCTAAGGGATGGTGGTGAGTTTCTGAAGTCTTAGAACTGGCAATCCGTCAGAGGAAGGGGAGACAAGGATAGGGATAAACGACTTGGCGTCACGGAGCGTCGTCTTCTGGCAAGTATTCAGATATGGAACCAGTGGCCCAGGTAGTCGTCCAAAGACGCCTCAGAGTAGACTCGTCACCAGTACAGTGAGTAGATTGCAACAATGCGTACTCGCGAAAACGCTCTCCTAGGATAGGATACGGGTTAGGCCTGAGTTCTCTTGGATTGCACCCCAAGCTTCATCCAAATGTGACCGTATTTCCGCTCGGCCTCCTTGCTCCTGTAAAAGACGAAGCCCCAAGGTTGCTTAGCATCAGCAGTCTGACGGACTCAGGCTAGAGGCAGGTGGGCGATCTGCTTCCAGTTTACTTGAATGACATTGCCCTCATCTCTCTCCATCCGAGCAAACTGTTCTGATGGTGTACGCTCGAGCCGTTGAATGATCATTTTGGCGTTTCTTCGGGCTGCCAGTTCGTCTTCGCTAGGGGCAATCTCCCTCGCGAGCTCGACTGATGTCTGGAGCTCCTCCTCACGTAACTGCTTGTCGTACATGTATTGCAACGTTGCACCCTCCCCGGGGAATCACTCACCGCAGACTATTTGCTTGAAAGCCTCCAACAGAGGGGGCAGGCGGCCATCGTCTGGCTTTGTGCCAGCTGCGACCCAGTGAGTATAGGAACTGAACGCGCCGTTGGTGACCAGTTTGACGGAGGCTTCCTCATCCAAAGGATAAGTGGTTTGGCCACGACGTTACGTCCTGCGATCATTCGCTCGCGTCCTAAGATGGTCTTTTTTCTCCGTTGCTCATGCCGCAGTCTTCTGCGCCCCCCCAACAACGGGTGAACTATAATGACCGAAAGGTTGATGAGTATGGGGGTGGATCAGGTTAAAGACCGTTGAAACTAAGCCAAGGGTCCAATCCACAGTCGAAGAAGGTTTGGACTCGGCATCACAATTCACCGCTCCCTCAGTTTCAAAGACCAACACACACCGCTTTAGGTTGTTGAAGTCATCACCGCAAAGCCTGTCCCAGGTCCATCCAAACGATGCCAGTAAAGGCCCGGAATAGTAGTCAGTTCGGCAACGACCAGCGAATAACTGGTTTTGCATGTCTTTTTCCTTTGTTTTTGTTGCTTTGACTATGCAACATGAGTCGGGTCGCTGGATAGAATCCACATACATGCGTCAACAATGGACGGCGGAAATGAGCTGTGCTTGACCAGTTATTGAACTAGTCCGTCCCGTTTTTGGTCAAAGGAATTCCCTCCGACGGTGGCCGACTAGGTTTGGCGGGTCCGAAATAACACTCCCGCACAACAAGTCCGCAAAGTCCGCCGCCCCAAGACGGGGGTCCCGCACCGCCAACCGGGCCCAATCTGCGGATACGCTCTCGCGCACGCAGGACTCATTGCGGAAAGCGAAGATGGGCTACGAAGCTCCTTGGATTATCTCCGTGACGAGGATGAGCGGGATCCACGCTTTGTATCCCAAGGGTGTTTTTTGAGACGAGCCTGGCGGGCCTCCCTGCCAACATGATGGATGTGTTGAAACGTATAATAAATCATGTGAGGAAGCAAAGGAGATGGAATCGAATTGTATCTGTTCCATAGCTCTAATTTGGATAGTAGCCTCAAAAGGAACAAAATATCCCCGTCGTCCACCGCTTTCATCGAGCACTATTCCCCAAGTCAACACAGCTCACCCCCAGAACTACAAACACACCCACAAAATGTCGTCCCCGAGGAGGCTCAACATCCTAGTCACCGGGTGCTCCCCCGGCGGGATAGGTGCCTCCCTGGCCACGGCCTTCCACAACGCGGGCCACCGCGTCTACGCCACGGCGCGGAACCCGTCCAAGCTCGCCGCGCTCGCCGCGCAGGGCATGCAGACGATCTCTTTGGACATCACCTCGGCATCCTCTATTGCTTCTGCCGTAGCCGCCGTCTCCGACTCTCTGGCCGGCGCCGAGGGCCTGGACATGCTCGTCAACAACGCGGCCGGCAGCTACACAATGCCCGTCGCCGACGTCTCTCTCGATGCGGCAAGGGCCCTCTTCGACCAGAACGTCTGGGCGCACGTCGCCGTCACGCAGGCCTTCCTGCCCCTGCTCCTCCGGTCCGCCTAGTCGACGAGGACGCCTCCGTCGGAAGCTTGGTGCAGCTTCGGCGGCGACGGCGACGGCCCGTCCCGGCCTCTGAATGTCAACCACACCTCGGTCGGGTCCGTCTCTGCACTTCCCTTCCAGGGCGTCTATAACGCGTCCAAGGCGGCCCTCGCCATGCTCTCCCAGACGATGCGCATGGAGCTCGCTCCCTTCGGCATCGCCGTCGTCGACCTCAAAACGGCCGGTGTCAAGTCCAACATCGTCGCCAACAACAACGTCAACACCATGGCCGAGAGGCTGCCGGAAGGCTCCATCTACGCCCTGGCCCGGGACGTCGTCAAGAAGGCCATGAGCCAGGAGGCCCTTACCTCGGTGGGCATTTCGGCGGGCCAATGGGCCGCTGAAGTGGCGCCGCTGCTGCTGGGGCGGAGCCCGCCCGCCGTCATCTGGAAGGGTGAGAGCGCAACCGTGTCCCGGCTGGCTTGCGCGATGCCTTGCAACATGATCGAGGGATACATCAAGAAGCTGACCAAGCTGGATGTTGTGAAAGAGATCATCACGGAAAACAGGAAATGATGCAGCTGCGCTTATTGGCCAAGAAGCCTAACTAACAGGTCGGCGTGCAACCGCGAGGGCCTTTATGTGTCGGACACAGACCGCGACGTTGTTGAGTTGCAGCTTTCTGGGAAGCTATTGTACAAATATTGTTGTCAGCATGTCAAACCATGGCCTTTCTCACTTCTTTCAATGAATAGCTTGCCCTCGAAAATCCTTCTTCGGGCTACCACACGCCCTGTCGGAAAGTGACGTTCCTAACTAAAGTCCGTGAGCGTCTCAAAGGCCAATCATATTGACAACCAAGTAATAGGGTACTGCCCTAGTGTCGAACACGAACGGAAGGGCATCAAAGGTATCAGAATGTAGTCTGAAGTTGCGGGTAATCTTTCGCACGGGCTTGGAGATCAGCAAAGATGGAAGCCGAGTCGTCGCCAGAGAGGTGCTCCATCCTCTTGGTATCCTCGTCCTCAATCTCCTGGAGAACATCCCCCGGCTTGTCCTTGCCGGCCTTGACGTCCTTCTGCTTGGGTTCGACGGCCTTGTCAATGCCCGAGGATTCGCCAATCATAAGGACCTGAGAATTAACATAGTCAAGGTGCTCGGGCTTGCTCGGCATCCAGCGGAGGTCACGGAATTGGTCCTTAATCCTGTCGAAGTATGCTTAGCGTAGATTCGGTATATCTTGCAGAGAATTCGCTTACTTATCTGGAAAGTCGGGAGTATCTGGCAGGCTGGCATACGCAGGGCCTGGCTTGTAAGGGTTCTTTGTGCTCAGAATAAAGCTTCCCTTCTCTTTAATCCCTAGCTCTTGCTGTACCTCGCCCAAGTCGGAGGGCAAAGTCAGCATATACGCGAGATGGGTCTCGCGCCCGGTCGTCGTGATCATATAGACGCCCTCCCCAGCAGGTGTCGCAGCGGGCGTATGAGACTTGCCGGCCTTGGTCTGGTTGTCCGCGCCCGACAGGAACTGCTCCTTTAGCTCTTTGAATGAAGTCCCCGACTTCTCAACGAACACCATGAAGCGGTCTCTGCCGCTCTCAGGGAGAACCTTCTTGGGCAGGGCCAGCACGCGAGTGTTTCCGGCATCACCGATGGGGCCGTCACCTAGCTTAGAGTCGATGCCCACGGGTCGAAGGATGATGTAAGTACGGGCAATATCGTCAACGTCCTCCGTATTTTCGGTGTTGACACGGCCGCGGAAGAAGAAGTAAATGATGCCCTTTTCGAGTACATTGGAAGGCATTTTCGTCTTTTCATTGGGACGCTCGGCAGTCTCACCGTCGGCGAACTTCGATGTGGTCTTTTCCGTCTTGTGCTTCTCTCCGACATCTTGTTGGTCTTCGGTCTTGTCTTCTTTCTCTGCTTCCTCTGTTTTCTCAACCTCGTCCACCTTCTTGGCCATTGCCTCTTCCTCTTGTTTCGTTGGTTCCTCGGTCTGCTCAGAGGATTTTGTGGTGTCCTCTTCGGCATCCTTCATCTCTGCATCAGTTTCATGCTTTGTCTCTTTTGATGCTCCTTCCGTTTCTTTGGCCTGTGTGTCATCATGTTTCTCAAACGTCTCCTCCAAGGTCGTTTGGCGGGCGGTTTTATCGTCGGACTTCTTCGCGCGCTTTGTATCACGAGATCCGGCGCCAGCATCCTTGTCGATGCTGTGTTTCTCACCGGCAGCGGCAGGAGCATTCGTCTTCCCGTTTGCTTCTCCAGAGCTGCTGGAGCGCTCCCTGTTTCTCGTGGTAACCATGATGGTGGCGTTGCGGGGTGGTATGGCGTAGCTTTAAGGTGAGCTGGTGATATAGGTAACAGCCACAGTCAAATGAGTTCAGCTGGTGTCAATTGAGGTTGTGTAGGAGGTAAAGAAGCACAGCAGAGATTGGAAAGATTGATGGAGATTTTTCCGGGGAGTGATGGTCGCCGGGTAAATATTTCAACAGGCACGCGTGAGGTCCGGACTGATCGAGTCCTGATGTCATCGGCAGTAATCGCACGCGTCGCGTTGCTTTTTGGCTAAGGCAGCTAGCCACCATTATGTAACCGGGCGCGCTTTCCGTGACGTGATACGATTCCGTTCTGCGAAGGTCTGTCTCGTTCTGTCTATATGTGAGCTATGATCCGCCTTGGGAGGCGGCTCAGATGATCCGGCTGCCCTAGGGCCGACGTGTGCATTATGGCCGTCCCGGTCCCCGAATCCTCTCGCCTTGATGCGCCGCCGATCTGATGACTGAACTACCTCGGGAGAAAGATTCAGCCATAAACCGCGATTTCGATTTGTCGCTCCCTAACATGCGTAGGTTGATGCACACTCCAAAGAGAACCAAACAATTGATGCTTCTAATGGTTAGACGGCTCAATATTTTCGCAGAAACGCATGTGCCTTCAGTGTAGCCGGGATGGACGTTGAGAGCGCCCATCACGGAGCAGGCAACACTGGACAAAGAAGCTGTTTTCCTAGCACCCACCTTCGCAACCCTTGAGAAATAGAAAAGGAGATTATGGCGTTGCGTAAACCATCCTCTGCCGTCACCACCGCACGCCATGTTTATATCAGAGTAGGAGGGAAAGAGTCAACTTGGGTGATCGGGCGATGTGGAGTGGATCCATCATACACATAGTATATATCCCTGTAAGCCCCGCGTATGCTACCATGATATTAGTCAATCCACAGGAATCTGTCATCAAGCAAGCATCTCATCCCCGATGGCACAATTGGCTAGCGCGTCAGACTGTTAATCTGGAGGTTGGTGGTTCGAGCCCACCTCGGGGAGTTTCAGTGGTTAAAATCCACCTATACGAGTGTTAAAATTTTTGTTCTTTCTATGCTTGCTCTAATCATCAGTCGTTTCGTTAAAGCCCAGGCTCGTTGCAGACATCTGCCAATTGCCCTACATCTGCCTCTCTCGTCTCTTATTATTATTGTTTTTTTCTTCTTTCATTTTAGGCAGATAAAAAATTTGTTCTTTGGACTTGGCAAGCAGCGGGCTTCTGGACTGTATCTCTCATGCATGTTTTGCCGAGCTACAAGCACGAGTGGAAAACGGTATTGTTGAATCACGCAGGCTCAACTTGTGTAGAGTCCGGGTCCACTGCTTGCCTCTCCCGTCCTGAAAGTCTCGACTAATCGTTAATTTCTGCAAAAACAAGAGCATGCAGCCGAGGCCGTAATGCTGCTACAGCAACGGTGTTCATGCTCTCGAGCCTCCCCAAGTGACCTCAACCCTCCCTCAACCTCGGCTCAGTTGAGGGGCCCTAGTGTAAAGGCCTTTGTACGTCGTGCACAAACGGGCGGCTGCCGTGTACTGCTGTGCTGTGTGCTGTGTGCATTCCAAGGCACCCACTCCACTACGGAGACGAGTCAAGTCATTGTCCTCGAAGCCCTCCTTCCAGAAGAGCAGCCAATCGTCGGTCCGAGGTAACATTTTAGAAGCGTCATCCGCGTCATGACAAGGCTCTCACAAGCTCCGAGTAATAAGCCTCTTGCGCATCTTTCCTCGCCTGTAGGTGATGGTCTGCACAAAACCCAAACCGATTGCCACCCATACCAGCGGGCAACTTCCGGGCCAGACGCGGAGTAAGCGATGCAGCCTTTGGCTAGTTCGAATAAGTTATACCCCAGAAAAATTTATCCTTTAAAGATTCTTCAGATAGTGGTTCTTGAACTTCTTGTTGGCCCGGTCCGCGCCGCGGGTGAGGAACTGGTCGCCAAGGACCTCGAAGACGAAGCGTCGAGGGGAGGCTTCTGGGGTCGTCGACGCCTCCGCGAGTGGCGCCTTGACTGGAATCTCGAACTTGAACCACGTTCCCTCCTTTGGCACAATCTTGATCTCGTTCTTAGGCGTGATGACCTCGAACGCAAACTTGCCGTCCTTTATCACAATGCCCTTGATGCCGACTCTGCTCGGGCAGGAGCTCCGGGAGACCTCGACAGCAGCGCCGTGGAACTCGGCAGCACTCAGCTTCGCGGCAGCAGCGGCGCCGCCGTGGTACAACTCGGAGCCCAGGATCTCCTCGATGTATCCCAGCCACAGGCGGTGGAGGGGCTCGAAGACGGCGTATTTCTGGCCTTGGCGGGGCACTTGGTAGAGGCCGCGCCTGTGTCGCTCGCGCGCGGACAGGGGCTTCGGCTTGAGCTTTTGCTTCTTCTTGGCTTCCTCACGAGCCTTGCGTCGGGCGTTCCGGGCGTTGGACGGCGGCGGTGGCGAGCTTGGTCTGAGGTAGAGCGGTCGGTACTGGATTTTGTCGGAGAAGATGCGGTTGACGGTGTCGGGAGAATGCGCTCGCGCGAGGAGCGCCTGCGTCACGGGCTGGTTCGAGGGCGCCATATCGACAAGTTTCTTTCTGGGACCGAGTGTATTTGCGCGTGAAAGAAGTCGCCGCCGTGAGTTTCGGTGCGGCGCAAGACAGCAGCGAGTCACAGAGTCAAATGTTGGAGATGGATGGACTTTTGGGAAATTAAATGTTAGTGCCTCCAGGTTCCAGGTTGCTGGTGGGGCGTCAAAGGTACGTACTCTTTGGCTCTCGCTAAGCGTTGATAGTGGTGCCAACTGCCTGTAGGAGTCAATACAGTATCTGTATCCGTAAGTAGCAGCAAGTGGTGGCGGCTGCAGGGATGCATGGCGTTTATTCACATGCCGAAGCCGCGGCTTGACGGGGAAGAGAGAGAGAGCCTGGACCTCCTCTGAAGAGTGGCACTTGACCTTCACGGTCCACCCAGGCGGGCAATGACAATGCGACTCGGCTTCTTTTGGCGGCTGAGGAAAACAGTCCGGCGCATCCCCTACATACCTACTCTCTTCTCTCTATCTCTCTCTCTCCCTCTCTCACCCCCTCCCCCACAGAGTCCGTCACTTCTCCAACGTCATCTGCAACTTTTGGACCCCTGAGAAACTAAGCCCGAGTTTGCCTGCCCTTGCTTTCTCTTGCGCTCTCCCACTGTCGGCAATGGCAAAGGACCTTTGACGGACTGCTTCCGACTATCTATCTACCTACAGCAGGACAGACACCAACACCCATAGTATTCCCGCCCCGAAACCTCGAAGAACGGCAGATCCCAACGCGCGACCTGACCTGCCCCATTTACTCCAGCAATACCTTTGGCTACCTAACCTCGGCGCGCCGTTGTTTGCCCCGATTCTTCGCCAATCGACAATGGCAAAGAACGACGACTCCGCGCCGGATCTGAAGATCCTTGGCGATCAAATCACCCTCCAACCTAGCGGCTATGTCAAGCCATCCCAGCCACGCCATGATGAGAAGGAGGAGGCTCTAATGAAGCACATGGCCCGCTTCCGTTCCGAGCCGCTACAGTATGTACCGCCTGCACGTCGGCTCTTCCTCCGGTCTCAGCCTCCATGTCGATCCAGGAACGAGACTAACTTATTTTCCCCTGCGCCAGGTTCCTCCGAGAAGTCTCGCTCTACGTCTCCGGTACCGGCTGGCGCGCTTACGACAATGCCATCGGTCAACCCATTTTCTACCCCGGCTTCTCCGACAAGATGAAGGAAGCTGTCCTGTCGGCAAAACTGCTGCAGGAACGCATCGCTGACCTAGCCGAGAAGCGCGTCGCTGTTGAAGAGAAGGAAGGCTTGTTGAACAAACAAGACAAGGACTTTGACCTGAAGCGTGCGCGCAGACGGGCAGTTATTGAAACTGGAATTCAAGAGGTGGCGGAAAAGATGACGGACGATATGATTTGCAAGTTCGAGAGCAAGACGTTTATCCGGAGCGCATACTACATCACCACGCAGCTGCTGTTGCGGGCCTATAACCAAGGCATCCACGTATCCAGCGAAGAGGTTTTGAGGCTGCGCAAGGTCGCCGAGGAGGCAGAGAAGAAGAAGCAGAGCATTATCTTCCTGCCCTGCCATCGGTCACACGTCGACTACGTCTCGCTTCAGCTCATCTGCTACCGCCTTGGGCTGGGTCTGCCTGTTGTCGTGGCGGGAGACAACCTCAACTTCCCTCTCGTTGGAAGCTTCTTGCAGCATGCTGGCGCCATGTGGATACGGAGATCCTTCGGCGACGATATCTTGTACACAACCTTGGTACAGACCTACATCGACACCCTCCTGCAGGGCGGATACAACTTCGAGTGCTTCATCGAGGGCGGTCGGTCGAGAACGGGAAAGCTGCTGCCGCCCAAGTTCGGCATTCTTAGCTTTATCCTGGATAGCATCCTGTCGGGCCGCGTAGAGGACGCCATCATCTGCCCTGTCAGCACACAATACGACAAGGTCATCGAAACGGAAGGATACGTGACAGAACTGTTGGGTGTGCCCAAGAAGAAGGAGAACTTGGCGGATTTTCTCTCTGGTGGGTCGTCAGTCTTGTCACTGAGGCTCGGTAGAGTCGACGTCCGGTTCCACGAGCCTTGGAGCTTGCGCGGCTTCATCAACGAGCAGCTCACAAAGGTGTCTAGGCTACCGAGAAGCCTTAACCTGGACGTAAACGACCCCGAAAACACGGCCATCCGCCAGAGGCTCCTCCGAATCCTGGGTTACAAGGTCCTCTCTGACATCAATGATGTCTCCGTGGTCATGCCAACAGCCCTGATTGGTACCGTTCTGCTTACCTTGAGAGGGAGAGGCGTTGGCAAGGCTGAGCTTGAGCGCCGCGTATTGTGGCTCACCGATCGCGTGCGCGCAAAGGGCGGTAGAGTTGCTCACTTTGGTAACGCGCCACTCTCGGATATCATTGAGCGTGGTCTCGACGTCCTGGGCAAGGACCTGGTTGGCGTTGTCAAGGACCTACCGGAGCCTACCTACTACGCCGTCGATCGCTTCCAGCTTTCATTCTACCGCAACATGACCATTCACCTATTCATTTCGGAGGCCATAGTAAGCGCTGCCATGTACATGAAGGTCAAACAGGGAGGCGGCCCGGCCATGCAAGACATCGCTTTCGACGAGCTGCAGAACCAGATTCGGTTCTTGTCGTCGCTGTTCCGCGGGGAATTCATTTTCCCCAGCGAAGGTCTCGCTGCTAACCTGGAAAAGACGCTACGAGACTTGGAGGCAGACAAGGTGCTGAAATTGCACCGGGACGACCAGGGCAAGGTGACCGTGATTGGTCTCTCGGATCACGAGAGGGCGGTTGGCAGAGAGAACTACGACTTTTACTGCTTCCTCATCTGGCCGTTCATCGAGGCTAGTTGGCTCGCGGCTGTCTCGTTAATGGGCTTGACGCCACCTCTGGGCCAGAAGGACGACATCTGGATCGAGGCGGCCAAGGCCCAGGGCAGCGCACAGCTGGTAAGCATGCATGCGTAATCGTTCTCAAGGGAAGCTCCACTAACATCTTCCCAGCTCGGCAAGACACTCTACCACCAAGGCGATCTCAGCTATTTCGAGGCAGTAAACAAGGAGACTCTGAAGAACGCATATCAACGGTTCGAGGAAGAGGGCATTCTCCAGGTCGTCAAGTCCAAGGACCCCAAGGTTCCTCCCCGACTGCGCCTCGACCCGGAGTGGCGTCCTTCCCGCGATCCGGAAACCGGCAGCCTAAATGCGTCTGGTCGGCTGTGGGACTTCACCGAGAAGATTGCCTCGAGCAGACGAGAAGGCAAAAACCGTCGCGACGGCGCCACTGTAAGCACCCGTGTGCTGCGCCTGACAGACCTCCTGGGAAGCAAGTTATTCGACGCCGCAAGGAACGTGGATGGCAAGGGCGTCTCGCCGACGCTAAGTGTCGAGGATGCGCGACAGCTCACAAAGAGCGTCAAGGAACAGAGAAGACGCCGGTCGTTGGAGAACCGCGCACACTTGTAAATGATGTATTACTGTCAACGCATAGAGCGGGTATGATTATCATGATGATGCACATCTTATTCTTTTTCCTTTTCCTTTTCCTTCTTTTTTTTTGGGGGGGGGGGGGGGGGGGGGGGGGAGCCGGGGGGTTACAAAGCATGACATTCTCGAGTGGTGTCCAAGAGGCTTTTATAGCATCATGCGATGAACAAGTAATGGTTACGCCCAGGTCCTCGTCCCAATTCGTGAAGCCGGCTGTGCCAACCCTCTGACTTTTACTGGGTATTAGGCTTGAGGATGATGTTGTCAATGAGCCGCACCGCCGGCCCATTATTGTGGCCAAGGTCCTCGTCTGGCTGCGGCTCCTCCACCGGCAACATCTTGACGGCACCGCTGAGTATCCCGCCCTTGGTGGGGACGACGGTGTTGATTTCCTGCATGGAATCCGGGTCCGCTAGCGAGATGTAGTCCACCTCGAACATGACCCTGTCCTTGGGTGCCGACCTCGACTGCTCCGACAGTACGTCGGCGGCGACCCGGTTCGCGGCGCCGAGGATCGCGTCGCGGTCCAGCGCGCCCTGCTGGTACGTGCCCTCGGCGGCCTTGAGCGCGCGGTGCAGCACGGTCGCGACCTTGCGCCGTCGCTCGCCGAGGTACACGTTGCGGGAGCTGAGGGCGAGGCCGTCGGGCTCGCGCATCGTCTCGCCGACGACGACCTCGACGGGTAGCATAAAGTCCTCGACCATGCGGCGGATGATGACAGTCTGCTGGACGTCCTTCTGGCCAAAATAGACGCGCTCGGGCTGCACGATGTTGAACAGCTTCATGCACACGGTGGCGACGCCGCGGAAGAAGGTCGGCCGGCTGGCGCCCTCGAGGACCTCGCCGACGGGGGTGATGGTGACGAAGCTGCCCTTGCTGTCGACGGCCTGGCCGGGGAAGCCGGCGGGGTACATCTCGGAGGTGGTCGGGGCGAAGACGGCGCTGACGCGGCCCAGGGCGCCGCCGTCGTCAGCTAGCTCGCGGTCGAGGTCGCGCAGGGCGGCGGCGTCGCGGGCCCAGGTGACGGGGTACGATTCGAGGTCCTCGGAGACGCCGAATTGCGCCGGGTTGACGTAGATGGAGACGACGACGTGGTGGTTCTCGCGGGCGGCGGCGCGGATGAGCGAGAGGTGGCCCTCGTGCAGGGCGCCCATGGTCGGGACTAGGCCAACGGAACGATAGTTGACGACGTGTGGGCGACGCCACTTCCGGAGATCTGAGACGGAGCGGAACACGCGAATGGGGCTGGAGGGGAGGGTCTCGGCGGCGGCGGCGGAGGAGGATGAGGAGGAGCATGCCGTTCGGAGCTGGTGGTGGTGAGCACGTGCTGGGGTTGTGCCCGCGGCGCGGAGGGTGCGGGCGAGCATCTTGAGCGGGCTCAAATCGTGTGGATGAGACGAGAAATCGGGGATTGCGTGTCTTAGGGAGGTAGGAAGGGGATCGTGGCCATTGTGGAGGCGCAATGGCTTATGAAGTCGGCGAACTGTGATGGTTTCTGCGGCGGATTTTTGGGGACGGAGGGAGAGAGAGCTTTGTGTGGAGATGGGCGCAGGGTCTTCGGTGAGCTCGGTGAAGGCGGCAGCTTCGGCGGAAGCTTGTGTGGGTCCTGCAGGTGGAAGAATCTGACGTAAGCAAATTATACAAGCGAGATGAGTCAGCATGGGACCGGGGGGTGCCAGGAGACAGCCAACTGACCGCCGACTCACCGAGCCTTAGCGGGTGGTGAGGTTGGCGTGGGCCGCGTCGGGGAATTCGCAGCGTTATCCACTGAATAACCTCGCCAAACTTCCCGCTGTCACAGCCTTTTCCTTCCTGGGCTCCCATGCTCACCTTCTTTTTCCCAACTCCCCTCTTCCTTCCCCTCCTTACCTTTCCGTGCCTTTGTCTGCAGGCGGCCCTCTGTTAACGCGATATCTGTTTCTGTATTTTTTTTTCTATTGTTTATTTTGGCAGGTTTCTAGTCATCTACCTCATTTTGTGACATAATGCGTTGGGGACATGGAGTCAATGCCAGGTCAGTCTCGTCGTACACATGGTACAGACGACCTGTACGTGTGACACGACTACCGGTATACAAGATTGCCGTCAGTGTTTCTCCTCGGGCCGTGATCTCGCCCATAGCCGACCAAATCGGCCACCCCCCCCCCCCCCCCCCCCTCCTCAAAGTCTGAACTTGCCATCCGCTCTCCCTTCTCGGATTTTCCCAAGGGCAAAACAAAAAAAAGGCAGAGGAAGAAAGCGGCCGAATCTCCCTCGGCTCTTCTTCCTCCTCTTCTTCTTCTTCTCCCTTCCTTTTCCCCCAGAAAAGCCTTGATACCGATTTGTCAAGCCTCCTGTTTCACGCCTGGAGACGCTTTCTTGGCATCTTGGCTGAGATGTAGCAGAAAAGCCCGGCAGTGGTTTCCGCCCTCGTCCAACCATGCTCGCCCTACCGGCACTTTCAGACGAAAAGCCGTCACGACAAATGGAACCCTCGGTTGCAGCGCGGGGTGACATTCAATCTCCCTCCGCGGACGACGACTGCGACGGGTGTGACTCGGCACCGAGGATTTCGAAGGGGGAGAGGATTAATCCCCTCTCTCCCCCCCCCCCCACCCCCCTAGACTTACAACCGCAAGTTATAGCACTGATGGGCTATTGTCGTTGCTTTTTTGCACGGCATCGCCGGCTGCTCTGCCAAGAGGCGCAGGTCCAATGTGTGGGGGAGCCTGTGGCACAGGAGACTCGAGCTGTACCACCAGCTCCGCCAAGCTGCTCGATCAGCCCCGGCGTCGGTTGCAGATGACTGATTCGAGAGGTGGCAGGAAAAACCAGGGTATTTGGGGCGATTTGCATTTCGACTCGTCGTCCGGGCTGAGGAGTCGCCCCAGGGGCCAAGGCCGACAACCCCCCACATCCGGGACACCACAAGTTGCGTTCCCGCTTCCTCTAGGAAACGCCGTCAACCCAGGGGATAACGCAGGCAGGCAGGGCAGAGCAGGGCAAGAACTACCAGAGAAGCCCATCCCCCCCCCTCCGGATGCGATGTGTCAAGCCTTCGTCCGCGCAAGACCCTTTACAGTGGGGGCATATCGATGTGGGTATGTGTCGAAACAAGATGACGATCTAGCTGTGACTACCTTTTTCGCCACGGAGTACAAGCAGAAAGTCAGTAACACGGCGGTGTCGCTGTTCCTCCACCATTCGCTGCCCCATAGAAAATACAACCTTGTGTCTCCAATTCGCCGAGAAACATGACGCGACAGCTTTCTGTCCTTGAATGATCGTCCGCCTTCGCTTTCCCGGCTCGGTTCTGGTACGACATTTATGGGACTAGGGCCCTAGGCTCGCTTCTGGATACACTTTGAGGGTGCTTGGATAACAAGTGAGGAGAGAAAAAAAAAAAGCATACGACGACGTGCTACGTTCCTGAAGTATCGCGCCCATAAGCTCGGTGGACGCGGCGAAGCAGTCACAACTGACAGGGAAGGCAGGGGGGGGGGGGGGGGGGGGGGCCGAAAAGCAGATATCCATCCATACGTGTGGCTCTCGCGACTCTCTGTTTCAGTCCTGGGTTCGTCTGGTGCAGGTTTCGCACCACTGGACGGCACTTGGCAACATTAGCATCATCATCTTTCTTGGCAAAACCACCAACTCGCAAAAGACCGCTCGCTACAGCCTGCTGTCGGCACGCCAAGTTGGTTGGGCCAGTCTCGGCAGCTAGAACAGCCGAGTGCGGGAGGGGGGGGTCATGGCACTCTACGACGACTGGGTGGGACTCTGATAGTTTAAACCCAGGGATAATTTGCGAGACCAGACGAATCTTGAGACGGGGTCAAGCCGCGGGCCCCTCCCCTTGTCCCCGATAGTTTACCCGAAAGAAAGGGCAACGAGACGCGGGCAGACGCAACGACTTGTGTTCATTACGGGAAAGGTTACAGCGAGCGCGGTCTCTCTCGACCAGCGCAAAGACCAAACGAAACAAGGGCAAAAACTTCCCTCCAGCATGTTGAAGGTTAAGGCAGTACTTGTGTTTCCATATTGGATGATAAAGCACCGCAGGTACTGTGCTAACCTTCAGCAAGCTTTGAGGAGGTTTGGTACCGGTATACTCGCGACATTCGTCGCCCATATACGCACCCCAGACGGGGCAAACTGGCACAACTCAAATTGGCCCAAAAAAAAAAAAAAAAAAAAAAAAAAAGAAGAAGAGAGTTTATGCTGTCGCACCCCAGCATTATAGCTGGGAGAGTTTGAGACGCCTCAACGGCTCTGATCGCCCACCATGACAGATCGGCCGACATGGAGGGGGTGGCTGGTTGTCGCTCTCACAACCGTAGTCAGCAGTTGAGCCGCAGTTTCCTTGCGGCTGAACCGAGGCGATTATTAGCCGGTCGTGAATTTCGAAATGGCAGAGACTTTTTGGCTCTGGGATCGACGTACCCGGGCAGGGAAATGGTCGCGCTGGAGGGCGGCGATCAAACCGACCCGGACGGCCTGGAGCAAACATCCGGCCGGGGTGGACAGAGATGAGAGAGGGGGAGAGGAGACGAGAGGGAACAGGCGATAACCGGCCATATTTGGCACGATGACGGTGGGGCGGGTTTCGTTCCCTTTTTTGTTTTGCGGACCGTCCGACAGATGGGGCGGTAGAATACGACGGTCCGCGACCGTGACGCGCGGAACCGGTGGCTAAGCCCAAGCCTCCCCGCCAGACGAGAGGCATCATCACCCGGATGCGATCTCAGCTTGCGACTGCAATTGCAACTCGTCCCGCAAGTGGGGGGGACGCGGCAAGTTTCGCTAAGTCATCGCCGCGGCGGGCCTGACTGGTGATGGACATATCGGGTGGAGCAGAGAGCCCACAAATTTCCAGTCGTCAGAAAGGGACGGAGACCCGGGGAGGGGTTCAAAGGCTAAACCAAGGCCATTCGTCTTGATTGCAACGGGATGACTCCCCGTAACCATGGGACTCGGTCGTCTGAGGTAAGAGAGAGAGAGAGAGTGTGTGTGTGTGGTTCGAAGGGTTTCCTAGGGAGCAAGAGAAGCCGAAGCAAGTCTCTAACGAGAGTGTCGACAACGACGGACGAGGCAACGCGTTCACGGCCCATCCCTGGACGAAAAAGAAAAGGAACACACGTCGTCCTCGGGGCAGCGTTGTGTGTTTATGCATTGCTTGACATTTACTTGGCATTCGGTTGATACGCCTGAACCGTATTTTCACAGCGGCTGGCGGACACGACACTGCGGCATTGGGCATTACCAGGAGGAGGAGAAGCAAGAAATCCAAGAAGCAGAAGGTGAGAGGGAAAGACATTTGAAATGGCCACGAGATGATAGGGTCCAATTGACCGTAACTTTCTCCCTCTCGCAAAATCGTGCAATTTGTGTGCTGTTCGTCGTCATGGTTGGTGGGAGTGGTGGTGGTGGTGGTGGTGGTGCGGGTGCGTGTGTTGGTTGAACCATGATTCTAGCCTGCAACAGCGTCCCGCGCCAGGCACGGGAGGCGATTGGAGAAACGCCCTGTGGCTGTGTCTGCACGCATTTGGCATGATGGCATTGGCCCGAGAGACACACGGGTCGCGAGCTGGTCTTGCCCTTTCCCCCATCGTTGCGAATTATTCACGAGGATTCTCAGTTCGGCAAAAGGGGGTGTTTTCCCGCTGTGCACCGCTGGTTGTTAAAGGCCATCGGGGCCGGATCAGACGGCGCGGACTTACGGCTCAGCCTGCGCGGGCTCTGGCCAGATTGAGTGCCAGACCAAGTCAGGGCAAGTCAGGTCAAGTCTAGTTAGTCAGGGCAAGTCAAGGCACTAGGCATTACTACGTATATCACACATTCACACATTAGTGGGGAAGACTCGGTAATGCTTTCATCGTGGCAACGATGCATGACTTAACGTTGATATACAAAAGTTGCAACAAGGCGCAACGCAGCGCAACGCCAGCCCGCCGTGTCTCTGCTCCGGACGGTCCGTCGCCAGCGTCGAGGAATTGAAGAATGAACGCAGGCAGGCAGGCACATGTGCAGATCAGTCCTTCCCGATCAGTGTGACCAAAGACGGTGTAGTGTACATGACCTGTACGCGTGTACCTACCTTGCAGAGTACCTTACCGGGGCAGTTGGTGGCTGTATGTACTTGCCCTGGAAATGCCACTCTCAGTCGCTTTGTACTGTACGTACCTGTCAGCCATCGGCAAACGCTTCTTCCATCTTAAAAAGTGGATACCAGGGGACTCGCTCCGGTTTGAGAAGGAGGAGGGGGGGGAGGAGCGGAGGAAAGAGAGAGAGAGAGAGAGAGAGATAGAGGAGAGGCAGGCACAGACAGAGAAGAGACAGAGAGGGAAAGAGACGAGGGAAGAGGGGAGAGGAGACACCTGCCTTGCCTTGCCGGGCCGGCCGTCTGTGGATCAAAACACGCCCTGGTGTGTAGGCGTCAGACATCGTTTTACCTGGCTGTGTCGAGTCGAGTCTATCTCCAAGCTCCCTCCCTCCCCTTACTCGACTTTTCCAAGCCACACACCCACCGGCCACCCATCCATTCCTCCCTCCGACCTTTGGCCTCCAGTTGGCTGCGTCTCATTTCTCTCTCTCTCTCTCTCTCTCTCTCTCTCTCTCTCTCTCTCTCTCTCTCCCCTCTCTCCTCTCTCTTCGTCCTCCGTCCTCCGTCCTCCGTCCCTCACTCGCTCGGCCTGCACCTTTGCATCCACTCTCGCACGAAAATGGTTACCTTCCGCTTGCTGTAGGCCCTCCCCCTCCGAGCCGAGGGTCTTCTCTCTTCCACACACACCCCCCCTTCTAAAACAAACCTGAGCTCAATGATCTGTGGAAGAAGAAAAAGAAGAAGTTCTGGACGCACTTAATTCCGACGTCGACCATTACGTTTTCCTAACCCACACTTCCCGACGACCGGCGCTGCTCACTCCCCTCTTTTACCCACACGTCTGGTGGCCCGTCTTGCTAAACATAGCCCGCCTGTCAACGCTCTGTTCCTTTACCTCACCTCGCCTATTTAGGAACTTTCTGGCGCTGAGTCCAGGTACGGTCAAACGAGTCCAGGCTACTACCTACACTCGTTGTTCCCATTGCTGGCAACATTCGTCTTCACTTGCCTGACCAATACCGCGGCTGCACCTGCACCTGCACCTGCATCCGCATCCGCATCCGCATCTCTTTACCTATTGCAAGAACTGCCTTGGCCAGAACACGCTTTCACAACCACTACCCACAAAGCAGGACATTCCACCCCTGTTCCCTCCCCGCTAACCGTTCAGCTGCGTAGGTAGTTCCTCTTCAGCTGCGAGAGCCATCCCGCTTGATCCCGTCGCGTTGCCGAGGGATTCCATCTCGACGCCTACTCCTACCGCCCGTCGCCTGGGCAAGAACTTGTCCTGTCCTGTCCTGTCCTGTCCTGTCCTGTCCTGTCCTGTCTTGTCCTGTCCTGTCCTGCCCTCTGCTGTTACCGCCTCGTCATACCTGGTCCAGAGTATAGTCCATCGAAACAGGTGCTGCTTCCCATCCATGGGCTGAACCCCGTCCATCAACGAGACACGCCCACTGCACCACAGAACAGGGGAGATCGCAGTATCAGATTCCAGACGACGCCAACCAGGGAGAGAGAGAGAGAGAGAAACGAGCACATTGTTGCTGGCTGTTGGCTTTCCCTCAGACACACGCCTACGCCCACGCCCACGCCCACGCCCCCAGACTTTGCCCACCCTGCCCGCCCGGGATTCCTGCATACCTTGTGTAGGCGCGAGAACAGAACAAGTCCCATCCACCCGACAGAGCCCACCACACCGTGTGCACACCACACCCATTAACACACCCACTCCACAAACCGTCCAACGGCCAATCCTGAGCCTAGAGTGATTTACAGAGGACGGGACCACTCTTCACGCTTCGCCGTCCTTTGCGCTAGTCAAGCCAATCCCATCCTCCCAGGACACAAGCTTGTGTCTTGCATCTCGGCTTTTCAACTCGCAAACCGCTTTCTCTCTCACACGCATCTTGTCTCTCACTCTCGCGCCCTCTCTATTTCTCCTCCCTTCCACCCTGCTTACTCGCTCACCGTCCGCTACCGACACTCAACGTTGCTGCATCACACCATAGACTTGGCGATCCTCCGGTTTCAACCCTGTCGCCAACCCGATAACACCCATCTTAACAGCCACCACCACCACTACCACCAGCACAGCAAGCACCCTTTAAGGAATCCGTGGGCCCCCAATACATCTGAGCCCCCTAGCCGCTCACTCAACTTTCCCCGCCAATCTTTCTCGCTTTCTGATCGTGAGACCGTCAAAACCCGACGACCGACATTCTGCCGCCTCTCACAGCAAACCGTACTTCGTTCATGCCCACGACTGTACCCGTGTCACAGCCTCAATCGCGTCAATCGGGTCTTTCGAACCCTCGTTGAACACCCTCTCCGTCTCTACTCACCAGAGACGGGGTTTTTTTGGCAGCCCTGGAGGCATACGACGCCTCTGCAGGCGTCCTCGTGCCAGGCTTTAGCCTTGGTTCGGCGGTGCTGCAACCTTACGAGCATCCGTCCCTCAACTTCGTACAGGATACCTACCTAGGCGTCGACGACGACGAAGACGACCAAGACGACCAAACCTCAACCCTCTCCTTTGGCTTCTCTTCCGACTTCACCCCGGACTTTTCCCTTGACCCCGAAGCCGATTCCACCGCCTCCAACTCATATCTTAGGCAAAGTCTCTATCATCAACAGCCCTATCACCAGCAGAGTTACCAGCATCAGCACTTTCAACCCGCCAATATGAACTTGCCCAGCTCCCACATCCCGCCCCGCCGCAGCGCGAGCATTCACTCACTCACCCCGTCGCGGGACCTCCTCATCAAGCCCAAATCACCAGAGAAGTCGGCCGCCGCCGCCGCCGTGACCGCCACGAAATCAAAACGAGTGCGGACGGGGTGTCTAACGTGTAGAGAACGGCATCTAAAATGTGACGAAGGGTTACCAGAATGTTTAAATTGCAGGAAAAGCAGCCGCGAGTGCAAGCGCGGCGTGCGGCTAAACTTCATAGACGTGCAAGTCAAGCAGCCGCCGTATATGCCGCCCACCGTCGAGTGGTCAGGTAGGTCGCCATTCCGCATGAGTTGCCCAGAAACTGTCGGTGCTAACGCCAGCCGCCAGTCCAATTTCAGGACGAATCGAGGCAGATCGCCTCAGAATATGTTGGAGGTCTTGGCCGCTACGCTCACCTAGATAAGCAAGCAGCAGCCGCCGCCCCCCCTCGGCACACGAGCCATCTTGAACCAACCCTCCGTCACCAAGGCCATCTCCTCCCTCAAGCACACGCAAGTGGCCCTGATATATCCGTATCACCAAGGACTCACATCTTGCACCACCCTCCACCGCCTCCCATGTACAGCTACGCCCACCGTCACGAGCCGCCGCGGGCCGCCGAGTCGGTGCACCCGCGTCGTGACAGCGATAACCCCTACCTCACGCCTCAAAACTCTGCCCACCCGGGGCCTCACCCGTACGGCCTCCACGACCACTTTGCCCCGTACCGCGATGGGCCCCCTCGTCATCACGGCCATCGCGACAGCGACGTATCGAGCGCAGCGTCCATCGTGCCGCAGCCTACGGCGCCGCCCCACAGCTACCGCGGCAGCGTCGCTGCCGCCGCCAATCCCCTGGCCCCAGATGGCATGATGACGCCGCCGCCGAGCGAGAAGGCTTCGACCCGCGAGAGGGAGTACCTCAACTCGCCCGAGGAGATCCTGTACATGCAGGTCTTCGTCGAGGAGGTCGGCGTCTGGATGGACTCGCTCGACAAGGAGAAGCACTTCTCCCGTCTCATCCCTTACCACTCCCTCAAGTCGCCCATGCTGCTCAACGCCTGCCTCGCCTGCGGCGTCAAGCACCTGACCCTCGTCAACCCGGCCTACAAGGACGACAAGGCCCTCTTCTACTACGATACCGCCACGACTCAGCTCCTCCGCAGCTTGCAAAACCCGGACCGCAACATGGGCGAGTGCGCCACCACCGCCGTTGTCCTCAACGTCTACGAGATCATGTCCGAGAAGCCCGCCCAGCGCATGAACCACATCGCTGGCGCCCGCGCCCTCATCCGCGAGTGCAAGTGGGACGCCAAGTCATCCGGCATCGGCGCCGCCTGCTTCTGGCTCAACATCGGCATGGAGGTGCTCTCCTGCCTGGCCTTCAACTGGCAGACGTCGTGGGACCCGGACCAGTGGGGTCTAGGCATGGACTTTGCGGCAGACACCGGCGCCGCGGTCGCGGCAGCTACGAGGCAGGCTTCTGGCGACGGCTTCGGCCAGGAGGAGCTGTGGGTGCAGCGGATCTTGTACATCGTTGCCAAGATTGCCAACTTCCGCGCCACGATCCCGCGGTTTCAGGAGCCGAGCCCCCATGACGAGCAAATCCGTCTGGGCAACCGGCTGGCGCAGTGGCAAGACTTGAAGAGGTTGTGTGACAGGTGGAACAACGTGTGTCCGAGGACGATGCACCCCTTTGGTTACCTTTACCCGTCGCAGACCAAGTCCAAGTCTGCTTTCCCCAACGTCTGGTAGGTTTCGCACCTCCCCTCCCCTTCCCTTCACAATGGTCTCTCTCCTAACCAGTCTATGTACAGGCTAATCAAGCGCGCCGCCATTATCGGCCGCCTCTTTTACCACACCGCCCAGTGTATCCTCGCCCAGACCAACCCCATGGAGCCGGGCAAGGCGTCGGAGGAGATGCGTGCCCTGCAGCTGCACCACGCGCATCAGGTCTGCGGTATCGTCGCACACACCAAAGACCGCGGCGTCGCCTCCGTTGCCATCCGCTCCCTCGCCATCGCCTCGGCCGTCCTGACCGATCCGCGCGAGCAGGAGGAGGTGCTCGAGATCCTCGACAAGATCCATGCCGAGAGCGGCTGGCGACTCGGTAAGATCCACAGCGAGCTCAAGAAGGCCTGGGGTTGGCCCAGCCCCGCGCCCTCCCACTCCACCCTCCCTGGCATCAACGACCATAGGGGCTCGGTTGGATATGGTAGGCCTGGCCCGCCTAGCAATCCGCCCGCCATGGCGACTTCGTCGGGCACGTCGGGCCCTCCGGGGTCGAGCGCCGCGTCGTCGGCACCGATGAAGGCGCTGGTCAACCCGCTCTCGTTCGCCGACTTTAGCCTGCCGAACCACCCGTACCAGAACTGGTACGAGCCCCCCAACCGGTCAAACACGCACAGCGCACAGGGCTTCCTATGATTCTTTCCTCGCTATGATTCTCTCCTCGCTATGATTCTTTCCTCGCAGAGTCGACTCCTCTGGCATGGCCAACTCCGCAGCCGACTTTTGCGCAGCTTCTTCACCCTTCTACTGCTCTTTTCTCGGAGGACCCCCAAGGTCCCTCTGGTCTACATGTAATACCTTTTATTCCCTCAACAAACATAGGCGGGTCATCGTTAGCAGCATTGCGGATGATGGATAGAAAGATGGCACTGGCTGTCGTCTTACAATCACGACCACTTTTCTTCCGTCAGAGGTTTTTATGGGGTTTTATTTTTCTCATTTTTTTATTTTAGAAAAAGCCTCTTTATAACAATTCTTTTTATCTCTGTTTATCTCTTTTTGTTCATGTTTCGCATCCTCTTGGTTGGGGGAGGGGGGGGGGGGCAAGGGACTTTGGGTCTACAAGGACGGAGACGGCAAAGCATCGCAGCGAACGAGAAGGGAAGGAACGTCTTGGCCGCTTGGCTGTTTGGCCGCGACATGAGAGGAGTTGGACGTGTATGTTTTCTTATGGTTTAAAAACTTTTTATTTCATCTTTTTTCTTGTGCTTTTGTCTGTTTCGTTATTTTGGCGTCTTGGGACTTGGTACCAGGAAATGCGGAAGGAAGATGGGGGGGGGGGGGTGAGGTACAAGCTGTGGATCTGCTCTATCTAGCATTTGAGAGGGAGAGCCGGACGCTCTGGAAAGGGGGAGAAGCATCCCATACCCATAAGACATTCAAGTTATTCAGTCTTGGCCACACCCGCTTCCGTCGCCGTCGTTGCTTGATTGTCACATGCGTAGAGAGTGAGGAGGAGGGGATGCTAGATACTGTGCGCGTATCGACTTGTATCACGGTATTGGGGGGGACGGCAATCGTCTATATGCATGTAACCTTTCTCTCTAACCTGGGAATCTATCGCAATGCCTATGCTTTAAAAAAAAAAGGAGAAGCAAAAGAACCAAGGGTGTATCCTGCACTAGACACTCGTTGTATGTCTAATTTGCTTTTTCCCCCCCCATCCCTATCACAAGGAATCATCTTCTATGATGCCAATCCATCCATTCGTCAATCGTCGCGAAATCGGTGTTTCGTCTATAGCCGTTCTTCGTGGTGTCGTTCGGCAGACACAAAAAAAAAAAAAAAAAAAGAGAAAGAGGGTTTTTTTTTTGTCTCTCAAGAAGAGAGGTCGGCAGGTACCCAACTTGGTGGGGGGGAGGGGGATGACACCATGTCGGAATGCCGAATGCCTGTCGCTCGTCCCTTCTCAAGTTCCCCTCGTTCAAGCGGAACCGTTGGTCTTGTCGACGAGGACGTCGCCGACGTTCTCCTTCATGAAGGGCTCGCTGTCGACCTCGACAGGGGGGATGACCATGCCGAACTTGTCGTAGGGGAAGTGCTCGAGGGTGGGGAGGTACTCGGCCCAGCCGTCGTCGACGTCGCCGACCTGGTGCATGTCGACCTGGCCGGCCTCACCGGTGCGGCCGGCGAGGACCTCCTTCTCGCGGCCGGCGTACTCCTTGAGGAGACCCTTGTGGGGGCACCAGATGACGCGCATGCCGGCACGGCGGCCGGCCTCGACGCCGGGGACCGAGTCCTCGAAGACGAGGCACTCGTCGGGAGTGATGGGCTTCTCGCCGTCGGCGAGGGAGTCGTTGATGGTCTTGAGGGCGAGGAGGAAGATGTCGGGGTTGGGCTTGCCGCGGCCGGCGGCGATGCGCTTGTCGTCGCCGAGCACGCGGCGGTGGGAGGGGAAGACGGAGAAGAGCTCGGTCAGGTGGTCCGACTTGAGCTTGAAGTTGGCCTCGTGGGAGGAAGTAGCCAGGGCGATGTGGACGCGGTGGGGGCTCTTGCCGGCGGCTGTGTCGGCGGGCTTGAGGTCCCAGTAGCGGGTGCGGCCCAGGTTCTGGAGGAGCTCGGGGACGCCGGGGAGGGGTTGGGTGGTGGGGAAGAGCTCGCGCTGGAGGACGGACAGCTTCTTCTGGTACTCGTCCTGATCGATGGGGAGCTGCGCCCACTCGCGGAAGATGCGGGTGGACTCGGGACCGGGACGGCCCTGGAGCTTGGCCTTGATGTTCCAGGGCAGGAGGGGGCGGCCGTACTGCTCGAGGATGACGTTAATGCAAGCGGTGTAGAGGTCCTCGGTGTCGAGAAGGAGACCGTCCATGTCGAAGAGGCAGGCCCGGACGGGCGGGAAGCTGAGAGAGCTCATGTGTCAGCCAATTGGCACTGGGCGAAGGGGTGGGAGCTTTGAGTTACTTACTCGGTACGGGGAGCCATGATGACGTCGGGGGAAGCGATGACTGTGTGGAAGACGTCGAGGAATTGGACGTGGTCTGTAGCAGAGCAACGGCCGAGACTGCTGTTTGAAGTGCTTGAGGGAAGAAGCGTCGAGGTTTAGGAGAGAAGGAGAAAAGGAAGTTGGGCGAGGGTGAGGTGGAAAAGGGAAAGAGATTCCTCGATTGGGTGACGTGGAGAGAGAAAAGTAGAGGGGAGTTTTTTTGTCGTCTCGAGGACCTTTTTTAAGAAAGCAACCGTGTTGTTCCTTCTGGGAAAGAGCCGCAAAGAGGAATTGAGGGAGGAAGGAACAATTGGATCCTAGGTTGTTAAGTTGGTAGGTGCCATGGAGGCAGGCGAGGCAGGCGCGGCAGGCAGGGTCGGCGGGGTCGACAGATGCGACGTCGATGGAGGGGTCGCTCAGCTCTTGCCCAAGAAAAAAAAGAAAAAAAAAAGGAAAGCATTGGCTCGAGAACGGGAAGTGGGGCAACGATTGGAGTATGTACCTAGGTACCTAAGTGCCTACCTGCCTAGTTATCTGAGGCGGGCGAGGGGTACCCGTACAGACTGCACCTTTCCTTGTCTTTTACTTGGCCTGGTCAACCCGTACTCTGTTGTTGCCTTGCACGCGTCGGACGATATCAGAACACTTTGATCCCCCGGTTGAATTAACAATAATTGAAAATTCATAAAACGATGGACTGCGGTTGATTGTCTGCGCTGCGGTTCATGATCCCTGGCTGCAGGCTCATTTGTTCCAGCTAGTGGTCTCAAAAAGCCGATCAAAGCAAGTGGCTGAACAGCCGAGCCTTTCGGGCCTTGTTTGCCTTCATGCGCAGGCTTCTCGGTTATGGGACTCGCGAGAGAATAATAGCTACGAATGCGTCCATTGTCCCGGCACGTAGCTGTTCGACCCAAGAATACTCATACAGCAAGCAGACAAACCCTCAAATACACTGATCATGGGGCTCAATAATAGCTTTAATCATTGACAGCCGCACCGTATTGGGCCTTTTGCTAACGAGTCATAAGCCGACGGGCTTTACTAGCTTAATACTAGTCTACCCTAGGTATGTCTCTGGTAATGGCTTTGCTGTGGCTTGCTAAATTATACAGTTTGTAAGGGAATGGCTGTGATGAGCTTGACCTCTAAAGAGGACAACGGTGCCATTAATTCATCATATGCAAGGAGAACGTCATAGCTTCCAAAAATGAAGGGAGCAACGCTGGTAATAAATGGGTATGTTCGTGTTTAGTATTCTTCGAGATCTGAGTTGTATTTAATTGTCTGGTGCATCAACACACCGTGCAAACGTTGGGTGTTCTTTTTTTCTTTCTCCAACTTTTGCATGCGCCAACGACCCCAGAATCCAAGCAACAGGGGGCCGCAAGCCACTGGGGTTCTCCGGGCCCCCACTACAGTTGCCAATTGTGGCTTCGAGGCGCCCCAAGACATGTGAACAGCCTCAACGTCCCTCTCCACCACGCCACCACGCCACGATCCACGTGGGGTACGAGAACAGCGACGGTGACGACATAATCTCGGTTGGTCGCTACTCACCCCTTGAACTCGCAATCTCCAGCCACGCGTTACTCGACAGCTCTTACAATCAAAACCTCTCATTTCTCTCAAGAAATGGCGTCCAAGGAGGCCGAGAAGGAGCCTCAGGGCAAAGGCAAAGGCGACCCCGTCCAGGAGGACGAGAACGAGGAGGAGCAGCAGCCCCAGGAGAGGTTCTCACCCGAGGAAGAGGCGGTAAGTTTTTTTCTTTTTTTATCCCTCTGATTTCGTGTCTCGGCTTCTCAATCTCGGAGCCTTCGGTATATGAAGCCTTAATCGGGTCCATCTCAATCCCGTTCTGTGTTCCGCCGGCATGATGAAGGCCATGGTTCACCCGTTTGAGCCGGACACCAGGCGGCGTCATCCAACCCATATACGTATATCCCCATTAAACTAACACGACCCCCCCAGTCCCTCCTGGCTGAGTCCAACGCCAGCAAGACGGCGGCCAACGCCCTCTTCTCCTCGTCAAAGTACGACGAGGCCATCGCCAAGTACGACGAGGCTGTCGCCGCCTGCCCCAACTATCTCGACTACGAGCTCGCCGTGCTGCGCTCCAACATCGCCGCCTGTCACCTCAAGCTCTCGCAGTGGAAGGACGCCGTCTCGAGTGCCACCGCCGCCCTCGACGGCCTCGACCGCATCGACAAGGAGGCCGCGCTCGAGAGGGAGCGCCGCGAGAAGGACAAGACTGCAGCCGCCGCCGCCGCTGCCGCCGCCGAGAAGAAGGGGGAGGAGGACGACGACGACGACGACGTCGAGGAGGAGATTGTCAGCGCCGGCGCAAGTAAGGCCGCACCCGCACCGCAGCCGCCCAAAGACGAAAAGGAGGAGGAGGAGGAGGCAGCCCGCCGCCGGCGCGCCGAGGACGTCCTCCGGATCCGCGCCAAGGCGCTGATGCGCCGGGCAAGAGCGCGCAGCGAGGAAGGCGGCTGGCAGAGCCTCGCTGGCGCCGAGGAGGACTACCGCGCGCTGGCAGCCATGTCGAACCTGGCGCCCGCGGACCGCAAGATCGTGCAGGCCCAGCTGCGCGCGCTGCCGGCGCGGACAAAGGCCGCGCAGGAGAAGGAGACGGCCGAGATGTGGGGGAAGCTGAAGGAGGTGAGTTTGTTTTATTTTCTTTTGGTTTTCTTGTTCTTTTTTTCTTTCTTCTTTTCCTCCCACGTTGGTTTGTTCCTCTTTCTTTGCCTTTACTTGAGTCTCCCCCTTTCATTGATGTTCACCGGGAGGAGGCTGACACGGGTGTGCTTCCTAGCTGGGCAATGGCATCCTCAAGCCTTTCGGCCTGAGCACAGATAACTTCCAGATGGTCAAGGACGAGAAGACGGGAGGCTACTCGATGAACTTCAACCAGGGCCGGTGATGAGAGCCCCCTCTCTTGACGATTTCTGGCATGTCCCCCTTTCTTTCGAAGCAGGGCATCCTCAACTCCCACAGGCATGTATCGTTTATTCGTCAAAGAAATCGTAATCATTTCTTCCGTCCGGGCTTTGGTACAGGTGGTGGGGAAAAGCAATCCCCCCTTTTACTTTTTGGTTTCAATTTTTTATTTTATTTTTTGGCTGGCAGAGCGCACAACGGTACCTATAGACTATCTCGTATCGAGGACAACAGCACACAGCATACGCCCTCAATAATAACTAGTCCCGTCCCATCGACCCAGTGGCCCAAACAATACCGACGACATTTGTGTCTCTCCGTGGATGGCTACTGCATCAGCGTTTCCAGCCCGGGTCATCTCTCCAGCGCGGGTAGTCCGAATCCATCCCCTCCCTGCTCTCATCAAATAACGCAAATCCAGATCAAGAACGGCCTCGAAAGGTATCAGCGCCTCATATCACTCAGGCACCAAACACGGTCCGACAGCGAAACACACTACAAAAATCTTGGGTATAATTTCTCTTTTTCTTTTTTTTCCCCCTTCCCCCTTTTTCCTCTTGGGGTATCCTTTTCTTTACTTTTATCTTAGGTCGCCTACGCACCCCCGGCGGTCGCCGCCTCCTTGGCGGCCTCCTTCTCCTTGGCCTTGGCGGCCTTCTTCTCCTCGATCTGGCGCTGCTTCTCGAGCTTCTTGAGCTGGTTCTTGGTCATCTTTCCGTCCGCGCCCTCGCCACCGGCGGCGGCGGCGGCGTCCCCGGCCTCCTGGCGGACGGGCAGGGACTTGAGGTTCTCGGCGCCCGCCCAGATGAGCGGCCGGCGGGCCATGAACAGGTCGACGGTGCTCTCGTCCACCTTGGCCCGCCTCTCCTGGAAGGCGGTGCAGTACTTGGCCAGCTCCTCGGCGCATCTGCAGGAAATAAAGGCTCGTTAGCGGTCACACTGCGCATGCCGGGCGGCGTTTTCGATTTCAATGTTGGTTTGCCCGGGGAGTGGGAGGGGGGGGAGCACTGACCTCTTCTTGATCTCGCCGGTGAGCATCTTTCCCGTGCGGTAGTCCTCGCGGATCTTGGCGAGCTCCTCGTCGTCCTCGAGGAAGAAGCGGAGGTACTGGTAGCTGACGTCGACTTTTTTGTTTGTCACGGTTAGCTTCCTCGCGTCGAGCATGTGTCAACCAAAGGGGCTCGTTTCCATACCGTCGGGGTCGGCGCCCTCGGCGCGCTGCTCCTCGGCCGTGGTCTTGCCGCCGCTGAAGGCGTACTTGTTCATCTTGTTCTGGATCTGCTTGGGCGTGTCCTTCATGAAGATGGCGCTCGACTCGATCGAGGCCGACATCTTGGAGCCGGGGCCCTGCAGGGCGTCGAGGAAGCGGGAGTGGATCAGAGAGGGCTTGGCGTAGCGCAGGCCGGCGGCGCAATCTCTCGTCACGCGGAAGTAGGGGTCTGTCTAGCGTCAGCCGAACCCATACCGTCGAAGAGAAGAGTACGGGGGGGAAACACGGACCCTGGTCAATGGCGCAAGGGATGAGGCACGGGATCTGGGTGGTTTTCTTCTCGTCCTCGCCAAAGATGTGGGGGAACGAGCTGGCAAAGGAAGAGCTGGCCTGGATGCTGGCGAAGTGGACCTTTCCGATGTTGGAGCTGTCGTCAAAGCCGAAGACGGCCTTGGCCGTATTGACGGTGATTCTCTTAGCTACGCGCGTGATGTTCCTTCGGGGGGTCAGTCTGTAGGTCCGGTTCAGGGGATGGAGGGAGGCTAGACTCACCTGTAAAAGGCGCCGCCCATGTAATCGTAGTCGGAGAAGATGAAGGTCCGCTCGGGGTTGAAGCCAATGGCGATGCTGCGAGTCGTCCGTCAGTGACCGGGTCCAGGCGAGAGAGCATGCAAGCAGATGCCCGAACTCACATGTCCTTGGCGTTTTCCCTGGTGTAATGCTGGACCTCCTCGACCGTCCTCTTCTCGGAGAACAGGAACTTTTCGTCTTACGACACCGCTGTTAGCCAAGAGCGCTCGCCTGGATGGGGCGTGCGCCTCTTACCGTCGGTCATCATGATCTTGTGGTCTCGGTCAGCATTCACAGTCTTGAAACGAACGAGGTCCGGGGCCACACGTACCACCAGCGGCGCATCGAGAACGTCGGACAGCCACTTTGTCAGCTGGAAGGGGATAACGTGGCCGATGTGCATGCTGTCGGAACTCGGCCCGCGTCCTGCACAACAGCAACAACCCTTCGTCAGTCGCCTGTTCACAAAGCACACAAGACATCGGTCTTATGCCAATGGCGCCGCCTTTCGGCCGCTGCAGTTCCATCCGCTAGGGAGAGGCGGCCGGGGGGGGAAGGGGGGTGGACGACGCACCGGTGTAGATGAAGAAGGGCTCCTTCTTCTCGACGCGGTCGAGGATGAGGTCGAGGTCGCGGTGGGAGAAGACGATCTGGCGGCGCAGGAAGTGGTGCGGCTTGTGGCCGGTCACGCGCTCGAAGCGCTCGAGGAGGGCGTCGTCAATCAGCTTCGTCCCGAACTCGTCGACGATTTTCTGACCAAAGGGGTTAGTTAGCGAAGGGGGGGGGGGCGCCTTCCCTCGTTCACAAGGGAAACCGTACCTTGTAGTCAATGGCCTTGACCTTGCCGTCCGCGCCGACCTGTCCACACGTCCCCAATCAGCCCACGATTTCTCCCTCTTAGCAAGCCGAAGCACCGCAACACCGGGTTTCCGTTTGTTTCTTTCTTTCTTCCTTTCATGTTATTTGCGGATGACCCACCTCTCCGGACACGTTCCAGGGGTCGACCTTCTGGCCGCCCGACGAGGCGGCCGCCACGTCGCCGACGGCTTCGGCGGGGACGGCGGCGGTCGGGGCTTCGGGTGCGGAGGCCATTGTCGTCGTCGTCGTCGCTGTTGCGCGCGTCTGATTCGGAGTCGTGGATCGTGGTGTACCGGCGACGAGGGGTAAGGGATGGAAGACGAGGTGGGGGGGGGGGGGGGGGAGGAGAGAGAGGCGGGAACTATCGCGGAAGAGAAGAAGGAGGAGGAAGTCGTCGACCGGGGAAATCGATGTGGATTCGAAGTACGGGAGGGGGGGACGGGACGCGCGGGCGGTCACTGCGGATTGGCTTTTTGGAGAGGTGAAAAGGGTGAGTCAATTAAGGATGGAGGGGTGGTGTGAGGGGAGCGGCTAAAAGCTCGGTGTGTACCCCGCAGTCACCGAGATGGAGGGGTCTCGGTGAGGCCTCGGTGAAGTTCTCTCTGAAGAGTTTTTTCCCGTGGAATAAGACACAGAGAAACATTGATCACGGATCGACGTTCCTAATACTGCCCGGCCGCGGTACTAGTAGAAGCGCCCGCAGATTCATTGACACCAGTGATTGTTCCGCGGTATGCATACGAGTATAGTGTACGAGTATAGCATTAAAAAGATTTCGTTTCGAGCAACTCCCCGCAGTCCTACGACCGCTGTTGGTATTTTATACATTATTCATCAACGTTTAAAAACTTGTAAATCCCCAGTCCCGACTCTCTCGCGCCGCTTCGATATTGCCAAAGTCCCGCCATTCCGAGGTCCCAACTCTTGTCTTGTCTACACAGCACCCGGCGGCTTCGTTAGGTGTAGATGCTCTCGGTTATCTGGTTCACCTGCAGTCCCTTCTCGGCCATCTCGGCGTCCCGCAAGAAATCGAGCGGGAACCAGACCAGGTGGCCCTTGATCTGGTCAATCTTCTTGCGCGCGTCGGCGGCGGGCATGAACTGGTCAAAGATGTGGCCGGCCTTGACGCCCTTGGGGGGCAGGTACCTGTCGTAGTCCTCAAAGGTTTTGACTAGAGAAAGAGGGGGTCACTCGTGTTAGCTTCGCTTCCCTTTTCATGCCGTCGTTTTTCGAACAACGCTCAGAAAAAAAGAAAGAAAAAAAAAACCATGATATACGTACTGTTATCGTCGGGGTCGGCGTGGAAGAGGTGCCTGTACAGCTCCGTGTTCTTGGTGGCGTTCTCGGTCCACATGTTCCACAGGTCGTCGCTCATGGGGTCCTCGACAAACTTCCAAGTCTCGTCGCGGTCCCACGCGTCGTTGGGCGAGTGGCCCGGCGGCTGGGAGTTGGGGTCCTCGGACCCGTCCAGGTCCTGCGGCGGGAGCAGGCCGAGGTGCTCGCGCCACAGGAATCGCCGCAGCGACGTCGCGTGCCACCCGGCCTCGTACGGCCGCCCGTCCATGGTGCTGGCCACGCGCTTCGTGTCCTCCATGACGATGCTCAGCTCGCTGTCGTGGTACCCGAGCTGGCTGCGGTCGTTGAGGTTGCTGGATCCGCACACGACGATGCGGTCGTCGACGATGAGGAGCTTGGAGTGGATGTAGAGCTCCTCCTGGATCCAGTTGCGGACCTCCGTCTCCGGGTCCTCGTCGTCCCACGGCTCGTCCTCGATGCTGCCCGTGTTGGCCATGGCGTGGTGCGCCACCGAGAACTCGCCCTTGAGCTCGCGGTCGCCGAGGCTGGCCTCGAACCGCCGCTTCGCGTCCATCGCGCTCGCCACCGCCGCCTCCCTGCCGGCGCCCGTCTGCTCGGCCCTGCCGCCCATGTGCTCGTCGCGCTCCTTCTGCGTAGGGTCGCTGGACCCGTGAATGCCCGAGCCCATGACCTCCTCGGCGTGCGCGCGCTGGACCTCGGCGTACTGAACGCCGGTGTCCTTCTCCCGCCTATCGACGGATGGCGTCTTGTTCAGCCGGTCGTAGGAGCGCAGGTTGAAGAAGAAGATGTGCTTCCGGGGGTCGACGCCCTCCTTCTTGACCTGCTCGAAGATGGAGTGCTCTCCGCGGCAGATGGACTTGTACTGATAGTCCATGATGGCGCGGGTGCCCGTCGCGGCGTCGTCGCGCAGGTCGCCGGCGAAGCCGGGGATGGCGGGAATGAGAATGATGACGCGGAACTTGCGGCCCTCCTTGCCGGCCCGGACGACGGCGTCGACGATGGCGCGGCCGATGGTGTTGTGGATGGGCGCCTGCTGGTCGCCCGTCGCCGTGATGAAGAACTGGTTCTCAATGTACACAAAGTGCTCGGCCTTGCTGATGATCTCGCTGTAGGCGTTCTGGATCGAGTGGTCCGTCAGGATGCCGCTGGACCAGTCGGCGCTGGAGCGCACGACCTGGGCATGCAGCGTCCCCCTGTTCTCGAGGTTGCGCAGGCTGCGCTCGTCGAGCGGGTGGGTGATGTACTCGCCCACGGGGTGTTTGGGGCGCTGGACGCCGACGAGGTCCTCGTCATCGGCCAGCCGGCCGCGCAGCTGGATCCAGTCGAAGCGGTCGTCGCGCTTGTACTTGTCGCGCTTGACAAAGTTCCAGCGCAGCACAAAGTGCTCGGCAATGTCGTAGACGCAGGGTCCGATGACGCCCATGGACACGTCGTGCCAGGGCATGCGGCCGTACTGGGCCTTGCTGAGCTCGTTCTGCTTCCAGTCCTGGACGTTCTGGAAGTCCATGATCCTGTTGTTGTTGAAGTCCTGCCCCGGCCAGACCTCGTTCTGGACGCCTTCGGGGTGCACGTCGGCCAGGGGGTGGGTGTGGCTGTCCCAGCGGCCGAAGCAGAGATCCAGGCCTCCGATGAAGGCCGTGGCATAGTCGATGACGATGAACTTCTCGTGGTGGGCCCAGTAAAAGGTCATGTCGCCGCCGTTGGACATGAAGTTGTGGTCGGGGTGGCGCATGATCTTGATGTTGCCGTAGCCCGGCGAGCCCTCGGGGCAGAGGCCCTGCAGGGCGTGCTTGGTGTGGGCCGAATTGCAGGTCAGGGCGGCCTCGACCTCACGGTAGACGATGATGTAGATCTGGACGCCGGCCTCGGCGCGGCGCTTCAGGACCTGGTCCAACCTCCATTTCTGGTTGGGGTAGGGGGGGCGGCGCAGGAACAGCTCGGGCGACAGCCACCAGTCGCAGATGTAGATGGTCTCCTTGGCGGCCTCGAGGGCCTCGGAGACGGCCCAGAAGTAGTCACGGCCGTCGACGTACCATTTGATCAGGTTGCCATCGCGCTCCGGGAAGAAGGAGTTGAAGCGGTGCTCCTCAGCGATCTTGGCCCTCTTTTCGTCGGTGGCCTTCTCGTGCTCTTCGTCGTGGCGGTGATTGGTGTTGAACTGTGGAGCTGGTCAGCAACCAGATGTCTTGGCGACGGTCACGGGCTGCGGAGGAGTAGTCGTCGTAAAGTGCTTGTCTACAGGCAAAAGAGAGGAAGAGGGGGGAGAGGGTGCCAGCTTACGAGGTTGGCGAGCTTGCCAATCTGGTGCTTCTTGTGCACCAAGTGGACCTTTGCATCGTGCAGATGGGTGCCTTCGAGCTTCTCTTCGAGCTCGCGGAAGGGCTTCTTCAGCTTGTCCATGAAGCCACCGCCCTCACTGTCCTCCTTGTGGCCATGGTCGCTTGTCGTCATGAGCCCCATGTTTGCGGATGCGTGGAAGGGGGACGGACAACCGGAATGAGGGGGGTTATCGAATGACAGTTACGCAAGCTGGCGGTCTGTTTCGTTCTCCCTCTCTCTCTCTATCAAATGGTATCTCTAGGTCATAGGCCGGTGGGGTTGGTCTAGTATGGATGGACAATTATCGCATCATGGGAAGAGTGGGAAAGCTCGAGAATGGAGAAGAGGAGAATTGACAAGACGGAAGAATAGCAAGGAGAAAGAGCAGGGCGGCGCGAGGAAAGCTTATGGGAAAGCTGGAAACCCAGGCTATGTATGTCATGGGTAAGAAAGCTAGCAGCAAGACAGATTGACCGGGAGCAGGGTTGCGGTCCAGGAGAGGATCAGAGGGAGGGAAACAAAACCAGGAAAAAGGTGTGGGTGCAAGGGAACTGCTGAGACAGGGAGCGGGGCAAGGCTAAGCTGGGGTGGACTGTCTGTGTATGTAGTCATGTAGGTATTAGTCCAGTCCCGTACGTTGTCTGCCACACTTGCGCCGCACCGGCAGGTACCTACATCGTACTTAGGTAGCTATGTATGCAAGGTTAACTACACTAAGGTTAACTACACTACCATCGTGTAAACTGGCTGAGCAGTAGTAGGCCACGAGTACATGGCATGGCACGGCACGGCGGGGCGCATCTGATGATCGACTGGGTCGGACAAGTCGAGTCGAGTCGAGTCGAGGACTGGCATAATGGCCCTCGTGCCGATGTACCACCTACCTAGATTAGGTTAGCAGCTGTATCGCACTGTTCAGCTCATCCAGCAAGGGATCGCGTGCTCTCTCGGATTGACGATGATCAGGGGAGCAACTGTGCAGCTGGACTTTGGATAGATAAGGTACTTATGAACAGCCAACAAAATAGGAGCCACCGCATCGTAGTGTAGATAGAAGAGTCCTATGCTTGAACTCTCCCTCCTGTCAAATGTCACTGTGATTTCCTTTCGTAAAAAAAAATAAAAAAATACACAGACACAGACTCAGACAGAAACTTGCAAGCAAAAACAAAACGTAAAGGAACCATTGCCCCGCGCTCGGTGCAAGGAAGACGCCTCGGCCGGCCTCGCATTGGCCAACAGCTGATCGAATCGGTCAACCGAAGAGGTGGGCCGCTACTCTATTTTCTATGCTGACGTCATGCTAGTATCTGTATGACGGTAATGCTGCAGGACAGTACGTACCTCCGTGTGTCTTATCGATAAGCCGCTGGTCGGAGCATTCACCTACCTACCTACCTACCTACCGTACCTATCTGTACCTACTCGAAAATACCTACTGGAGACTTGCCTCTGTCATCGGGCTTGAAGCCACTGCGACAATGTACTTCTGGCTGGTAGCGTGAATGACTGTAAGCCGCGATATGCAGACTGATTGCTTCTTCTAGTCGCCAAGAGCCTATCGTACGTCTCCAAAGCGGCTGCCCAGACGACAATCAGTGCCGACATCCGACTTGTCCCTGTAAAAGGAACGACATGCCACGCCATGGCGCCATTCATTCGGGACTGTCCTAGTCTTAGTGTACTACTGTAAATACAGCACGCACCTAAACGTATACCGGTATTGCAATGGTACATTGGCTTGTCGTGGCTGGCTTTTTCTCCTTGTCGAGGGGGGAAACTTGAAATCGTCCTGGGACTCCCCCCCGGCCAGCTTCCGCGTTGATGCCTGTGACGTCACGCCAGCACGTCCCTCCCGCTAACCGGCTCTGACGACGAGCCAGATGCATGTATTTCTGATTGTGTATGCGTGCTTCTGTCCTCGAAACAGGGTTCCTGGGTGGGTTCGGGGGCTAGCTCGAGGTACAGAAAGTGTTGCTTGACTGACGCGGCTTGATATGTCACGTCTGGAGGCCAAGGTGAGGTCGGCCTGCTTGGCAAGTGGCCGTGTTTATCTATCCCGATTCCACAGCATGCCATACCAGCACCATTCCGACGTTTGCTGCCAAAAGCATAACGCAACGAGTCTACGGAGTAGGTAGTCGTAAATAAGGCTTGAATTATCAGACCCTGTCAAACTACTAGGGACGCCACCCCCAGCCAAATGAGATCGCCAGCCAGCCTCTTCCCAGGGCGCTAGCTATGCTGTGTCATGGCACCCCATCTGCCAGATCCAATCGCCGTTGCTCCATTGAGGGGCTGTTGAGTGGTGTTGTGTCTTCCCACGTGGTCTATCGTCATCACATCGTTATCATCGCCTTCACACGCCAAGACATTCTTTGAGCTTGGATGTGTACACTTTCCCCCCACCTTGGACTCAACGGAATGGCCAAACCAAGACACCATGCAATGCCTCCCCGAGACATGTTCCACCAGCCTCTTACCCACAACGCGGCCGAGTCGGCATTTCAGTGGAATACCAGCGCCCGGATGTCGATGCTTTGCCGGGACTCCATGTCGTCCATCTCCGGGTCGCGGAACGCACAGTGGGCCGCCCGCCGAACCACCGACGTGTCCGAGTCAAAGCACTTGATCAGCAGCGGCTCGCCCGGGCCTTGCTTGTCCTTGAAGTACCACCGGTGCGCCGGGTTGGGCTTGATGGTCCACGTCTCGGCGCGGTAACTCGGGTAGATGATGCCCCCCGGCACGAGGTCCTCTTCGGCGACCGTGTTCCCGTCGGCTACGGCCAGCGGGTCTTTGTGAACCGTCTTGATGGGCCGCCAAATGTTGATGATCTGGAAACGGCGCTTCAGCAGCTCGTCGGCCTCGTCGCCGAGATGGTGCCTCGCCATCATGACGGCGCCGTCGTACGACTGGTCCACGTGCGCCTTGTGTAGCGGCCCGCGGTGCTCCGTGTTCCGCTCGCCCAAGCTGTGCCAGTTGGCCGGGCCCCGGCGAATTTGGTGGTTAAAGATGACGACCCTGCTAGCTCCCGTGCTGGTTCGTCGATGACCCCCTGGTGAGCATGGATTCTAGGGTTTGAACGACCCCTACACCGCCCACGCCGGCCCGCTTGAGCCGAGGGCTGGCTGGGGCGGGGGAGATGCGAGCGACTCACATGTCCTTGTACACTCTTTCCATCTCGGGGTAGTAAACCGACCTGACCGTCTCCTCGTCGGCAAAGTCCTTCTCGACACTCGTGTGACGGATGTACTGGAAGCCGTGGGTGTCGAGGGTGAAGTTGTCCTCGTCGCCCGAGACGTCGGTCACGGTCATGGTTCGAGGCGTCATCTTTCTCTCATTTGTGACTTTTTGACTGGGAGCAGGCACGGACATGAGCATGTGAGAGCATGGGGAGAGGTCAACAATGGCACTCGCCACAACATGATACGGCGACTGAAAAGCGGGCTTACCCCCCTACGACGATTGGGGTCGGGGGAGACCCATCACCGGGGTCGTCGTAGTAGTTGATGGTGGTGACAACTGTACGGCGGTTCCGTGGCTGGCTATCTGTAGGCCTTGCCTGTGCCGTGCCTGTCAAAGGCTGCTGCTGTGTCGTCCCAACCGCCATGGTAGTAGTGGGCATGTTGATATTGAACTTTGTCTTGGAGGGGGAAGGTCATTGATGAACTGGAGACGGTGGATCGTGTGGGAGGGGAGAATGCTGAGCTAAGCATGGCCAGCGGTACGTACTTGCCGAAGGTACGGTACTATACTGTACGATCGGAGCTCCGCCGTCTCTTTTTTTCCGTGACCCCGCGCCATACCGTGCGAAGTACGCGCGAAAACAGTGAGACTGGTTGTGCGGTAACGTTTCTTTCTTTGTGTCTTCTCTGGCAGAGCTAAGGAATGAGGGGTAGCTAAGCTGGCACTGTGCTGTGTGTATCAGCGTGCGAGCTGGTCTGCAGCGCCACCATTTGGACCCTCAATGTCCCCGCCAACCCCCCTTACTGCATACCCCTCTATATCCCCACTGCGACAGCTACGGTTTAGCACGTTCAATCCCCATTGTGCGATCCAGGTCCAGCCTGTCAGAGACTCTGGAGGGCAATGCTCCAGTGGGGTCGGCCCCCGGGTATGAGGTGCGAGAGGTCCGTTGCTGCTGCTTCTGCTGCGTATGCGTGGCTCTCTGTCCTTTCCTATGCTTGACCGCCCCTCGGATTCCCTTGCCGTCTTGCTTGTTTCTGGTTTCTGGTCTCGACATCCTCCCCCTTCCTCAACAAATCCCACACCTCGTCCCTCTTCAACTTCTCTTTCCACCCTCAAACAAACCTCCAAGTTTCACCTCTAGATTCACACAAGACACAATGGCAGCTCAGATCCCCCCCGGCGGTACCTACCTCGACACCTTCAAGAAGTCCTTCGTTGACGTTCCCGTCGATGCCGAGAAGGACAATGCCATCGCCACCACCGACTTCCTCGATGCCGCCGAGTCTCTGACCACCATCTTTGGTATGTTTGCTCACTGCCATTCCCCCAACAAAGCGGCCACAAGTCCACCCAATCGTCTTTTTTGATCCATTCTTCTAACAATTGATTGTCCTTCAGATGCCCTTGGAGGCGTTGCTTTCGGTCCCGTCAAGAGCGATATGGGCGGCAACATCAAGGTAAGAACCATGCTCTCAACCCCCCCCCCCTCCCCTTCCCTTTATTTGGCGTATACTCCCTCCATTGAGTCCTCCTGAACAGCGGGTTTTGTTCGCCATTGTTCCCATTGTCTACAGCCCAACAGCTGCTGATATCCTCTTGTCGTACAGAAAATCCGTGAGCGCCAGCTGGCTGCGCCCGCCGAGTCCGCCACCCTCCAGGACCTCGTCAAGAACGAGCTGGCCACCAAGAAGCACGTTGCCACCGAGGGTCTCGTCTGGTTGAACCGGTAAGCCAGCTGCTCAGTCTCGACACACACTCACGCACTCTCACATGCACCATAGCATGGATGAAAGCTGACAACGTCCCGTCCTCCAGTGGTCTCGAGTTCACCTGCATTGCCCTGAGCCAGAATGTCGCCAAGGACTCTGAGGAGCTCGCGGACTCCTTCCGCGCCGCCTACTCGACCACCCTCAAGCCCCACCACAGCTTCCTCGTGAAGCCCATTTTCAGCGCCGCCATGAGCGCCTGCCCCTACCGCAAGGACTTCTACGCCAAGCTGGGCTCCGACCCAAAAAAGGTCACTGACGAGCTCCGCGTCTACCTCGCCGCTCTCGACAAGATCGTCGGCATCCTCAAGGGTTTCCTCTCCAGCAAGGACGCCAAGTATTAAGCCTCATCAACCCCCCGTGCCGGTGGAGACGGAAAAGAAAACAGACGGAGAAAAATAAGAAGGAACAATGACGATATGATTGAAGAAAGCCACATGGCCCTGCCCATCCATGACAGCTGCGGTGCGAGGACATTGTCAGCCACGAGCCAGTTCACGCAGCCTAGAAATGAACCATCACCTCCAAGTTCAGATAAAGCTCTTGGGTTTTTTTTTTTTTTTTTTTTTTTTTTTTAATAGATTTGAGTCGACACAATGATACCGAGTCTGTATAAAGGTGCTTCGATCCCAGTGGTTCCGTCAGTCGACTACGCCCAAGTCCTCACGAGTAGTATTTAACGTTCCCGCAGCGATATATTAATTAGCTGAGTCGCGGCCCTTCTGGCCGCAGTCTGGTATTTCTTAGTCTGGGACGATGCCAGCGACGATGATATGCTCCGTGATTTGACGAACGGAGACGGCAAGTACATGTACTCCACCTTGTCCATGCTGAAAGCGAGCATGGTAAGCCGATCTTACCGTGAGAGGATTCTCCTCATCGCTCTCCGATGGCATGGATGCCCAGAGCGAAAACCCGAGAGCCTTCTACCACGCCGCGGCGAACAACCACGTAAAGCTCCTCGGCCAAGCGCTAATGCAGAAAAAGGCCAGACGGCACGGTCAATAACTTACAGGTGCAGCGTCTTGGACTGTGCCGTCGCGACGGGTCAAGACGAGCATTTTCTCAAGCGCCCTTTGCAGCTCGGCGGCCCGGCGCTGTCGGGCAGCCAACTCCCTCGTTTTTCGTACTGGACTTTTGTATATCAGGAGTCCAAGGCGAGTTGGAGGCATTTCAAAGAGGTACTGTGCCCAAGCTCCGGGGGGGGGGGTGAAGCATGATCCTTTATTGCTGGTTGGTTGATTTATTGATCGTCATGTCATTACGTCGTAGTTCTATCTATAGTTTACAGATGTTTTGTCTATTTCTTTTTTTTTCCTTCATCTTTTTCCACAAGTCCCTCTCATACTTAAACCACGGTGGTGAATACCTGCAGCGTACTCTTGGTCTCCCACTTGGCCTCGACGCCGGGGGCGATGAACCAGATGTAGCCGGCCTTGACGTCGAAGGTCTGGCCGTCGGCCTCGAGGACGCCCTCTCCGTCGGTGACGATTGCGACGGCGGGGCCCTCGCCGGCGCGGATGACTTCGATGCCGCCTTCGGCGGCGCTCAGGTCCGTCTTGAGCATGTCGAACTCGCTCAGGGGCGGGGGGTAGACGACGGTGCGGCCGCGGGCGCCGCGCGGGCTGGGCTCGGCGGGCAGGAGGACGTCGGCCTCGCTGTGGGCCTTGAAGGTGAGGGTGCGGGTGAAGAGGTCGACGTTGCTGCGGTCGCCGGGGGGGCAGAAGCCGGTGTTGAGGACGTTGTTGGAGCGGGCCATGCACTCGACGATGTCGCCGGACAGGTAGGCGTGGATGCCGTCGGCGGGGATGTAGAGGGCGTCGCCGGCGGCGAGGGCGAGGTAGTTCATGCACAGCAGGGCGACGAGGGTGCCGGGGTCGCCGGGGCCGTACTGGGCCTGCAGGCGGGGGAGCAGGTCGGCGACGTGGGCGTCGTTGGGGCCGAGGACGCCGGCGGCGTCGCGGAGGGCGGCGGCGGCGCGCTCGACGGCGGCCTCGTCGGCGAGGAGGATGCGGCGGACGACCTCGCGCAGGGTCTCGTCGGTCCAGGTGGCGGTGCCGTCGGGGATGAAGTCGCGGAGGGCGGGGACGTTGAAGGCCGGGGCGATGCGGTCGAGGGGCTTGAAGCCGGCAAAGACCTCAAAGGGACCGAGGGCGACGGCGATCTCGGGCTTGTGGTTGGGGTCGGTGAAGGCGTCCGGGTCCTGCTCGTGCAGGCGGGCGGCGAGGGACTTGTCCGGGTGGATCTGGAGGGGCAGGGCCTTGGCGATGGAGAGGATCTTGGGGAGGTAGGGGAGCTGGGCGTCGAGGTCGCGGACGACCTTGGGGCCGAGCAGGGCGTCCCTGTCCCGGGCGAGGACGTCCCGGAGCGGCTCGCCGGTGTCGAGGACGCGGGCGGGGAAGTCGGGGTAGTCGCCGAACCACATCTCCGAGTAGTACTGGTCGTCGGCGGGCTCGAAGCCGCCGCCGGGGGTGTTGGCGCACAGGCGGGCGGCGAGGGAGTCGCGGCCCTTGCGGCCCCATTCGTAGTTGTTGCAGGTGCCGGTCAGCTGGAAGACCTTTTTGCTTTGGGGGTTCATGATGGGCGGCGGTGGTGGTGGTGGTGTTGTTGTTGACTAGGTGGTAGGTGGTGATGAGTTTGGTGCTATGTGTTTCTTGGGTATAATTGGTTGCTAGATTCCAGCTGGAAGGCGGCCTGATGAATCATGTATCCAATTGACATGTACAGGTTGCTCTTCTACTTTTCTCTTAAGTAGATACGAACACACACACTCCCCCAATAAATGATATCAACGGATGGGGGTTGTTGTTGTTGTTTTTGAGAGGACGTACTCCGTATTTGGGGCAAAATGGGCCGAGTGACGGCCGGTGACGTCGGGACCGAGTTGACGCAACAGGGTCGTCATCGAAGACCACCCCCCAAGATCACCGTTTATCGATTACGGATATCCATCATCGAGTCTGCGCACCGCACACCAGCGACGCCCGGTTCTCCACCGCGCTGGGACTGGAGCTCGGCGGGCCGTGGCGAAACGACTTGGACAATTGGGGAATGGGACGAGGACGGGTCACGTATGCAGGGCTTTCTTCGATGACGCCGAGAGCCGGTGCTGCTGCTATATCTTTTCATTCTTCTTTTTTGTCTTACTCGCCTTGCTGGAGAACCTCCCCCACTGAAAACTCACGTAATTAACCACCCCATGTCACAAGGGGGGGCCGCTTACACGGAAACGGACCAACAAGCAGCACCATCACCAGTATTGCATCGGGAGAGAGGAGAGATAAGACGGACTGACTTGGCCGATTCCGTCGACGAAGTCGTAGCCGGATCTGATTATTCTACGTAAGATAAATAACCCTCAATTACTACCCGCGTCAAATGTCTTAACCACCGCGACAGCTCGCCGAGCCGAGCCCGAGCCCGAGCAACGAGGGAGGGGACGACCAGACCGCGGAACCCCTCGCCAAAAGCCGGACAGGCCCCCCGTTGCCCTCTTTCTGAACTATGGGAGAGAAGCCATCTTCCCGGACCTCCTCTTGGTGGGTCAGGGTGGAGGGTGAGGTGGCCACCATGCCAAAACCGGGCATCATCGGCTCAAGCTGACCTCCGATTCGTTTGCCGTGGACTGGGAAAGAGGGGGCTTCAGACGCGCAGGGCCGGACGGCTGCGCGCCGTCTTGCGCGAGGCGTGGAGGTTGAGGGAGCGGCTGTTGCGCTTGTTGGAGCCCTTCTTGGCGGCCCTTCCGGCGCCGGCGCCCGCGTCCGCATCGGCTTCGGCGTTGGCGGTCGCGTTGTTGGCCTCGCCGGCACCGGCGGCGTCACCTTCCGCAGCGGCTTCCTCGTCGGCCGCGTTGCCTTTGCCGCCCTTGTCCTCCTGGTTACCGGCGTCGTTGTCTTCCGCAGCGGCTTCCTCGTCGGCCGCGTTGCCTTTGCCGCCCTTGTTCTTCTGGTTACCGGTGGCATCAGCGGCTGCATCGTCGGCATTGTTCATGCCGGCGGCCGCGTCCTCCTTCTCTGCAGCATTGCCGCCGTCAGCGTTGTTCTTCTGGTTGCCGCTGGCAGCTGCGTCCTCCTTCTCTGCCGCATTGCCGCCGTCAGCGTTGTTCTTCTGGTTTCCGGTGGCATCAGCGGCTGCGTCGTCGGCATTGTTCATGTCGGCGGCCGCGTCCTCCTTCTCTGCAGCATTGCCGCCGTCAGCGTTGTTCTTCTGGTTGCCGCTGGCAGCTGCGTCCTCCTTCTCTGCCGCATTGCCGCCGTCAGCGTTGTTCTTCTGGTTACCGGCGTCAGCAGCCGCATCGTCGGCATTGTTCATGCCGGCGGCCGCGTCCTCCTTCTCTGCAGCATTGCCGCCATCAGCGTTGTTCTTCTGGTTTCCGGTGGCATCAGCGGCTGCGTCGTCGGCATTGTTCATGCCGGCGGCCGCGTCCTCCTTCTCTGCAGCATTGCCGCCATCAGCATTGTTCTTCTGGTTGCCGCTGGCAGCCGCGTCCTCCTCCTCTGCAGCGTTGCCGCCGTCAGCGTTGTTCTTCTGGTTGCCGCTGGCAGCCGCGTCCTCCTCCTCTGCAGCATTGCCGCCATCAGCGTTGTTCTTCTGGTTGCCAGTGCCAGCAGCCTCATTGTCAGCGTTGTTGCCCTGGTTGCCGGCAGCCTTCTGGCCACCGCGCCTGCGCTTGGTGCTGGCCTGCGCGCCGGCCCCGGCCACGTTGGCCACGTTGACGTTGCTGCGGGCAAGGGTGGACTGCAGCTGCTGGACGACCCCGGTGTCCCCTTCGGCCCGACGCTGACTGGAGCGGGAGACATCTGAGACGGGCGCGGCGGCGACGACGCCGGCGAGGATGGCGATGGCTGCGGCGGAGAACTTCATCTTGACTGGAGATGGGTGGGAGGGTATATATAAAAAGTGAAGGAGTATTCTAGAAAAGAAAGCGGTTTTTTTGCCCTCTTAAATTACAAGAAAAGAAGACTTGACTACTGCCCGAGTAGTTGTTGTGCTAAAGGAACGAGACTGGCTCGAGTAGAAAGAAGGAAAATGGAAGGAGGAGGAAGAATCTGGTGATGGATGCGATGATGTACGATGCGGGTGAGGAGCAAGAGCTAAGAATCTTTCTTTGACGGCCAAGATGCCCGACTTATATATCCCATCTCGCCGGTTTGTTTGGGCCCGTGTAGCACATAGCCCGTTCTCGCGTTTTCTTTCCTGTGCGATAGTTCCCCTGTATGCGCCATCATCGGGCATTATTCTGGCCAAATCCTCCTAGTCATGTAGAATGGCCTGATTCGATGGTGACGACGTTGTCGAGCCCCATTGACGGTGGGCGGGCGAGAGAACTCATGAAACAGCCCGTCGTGGAGGCCGGAGTCATCGGTGACTCCATAGCTGTCGAGTGAACCAGGCCGTCGGACTCATAGATCAGCATTTCATGCCCACTTCTTTTCAGCGCTTTCTGGATGTGTCCCTCTCGGAAACCTTGTTGGAGAAACCTTGACGTGTGCGAGCGGTTCTTGGCGCGCAAGAGGGTTCCCACAGCCACCACAGCCAGGTTGGCGATCGACACTAACGGAGCGGCCATCCAAAACGTCGACTGCCCTCCACAAAAGTTTCGCGGGGTCGCATCAGTCTCAGGAGCCCGATTGTCGCAGCGCCGTCCCCGGAAACGAGGTCTTGGCTGGCGCATTTCGTCAGGATCCTCTCGGCCACGAGCGGCTGGGGACAGGAGAGGAGAGGAGGGAGAACGTCGCCTTGCCCGGGCTCGAGCTTGGCAGGTTAGTCTGACGGCGACTGACGATGGCGATCGACTGTGTCGATCGCAGGACGCGTACTGGTAAATGCGCCAAGACCCGGTGCTTTAGAGCGCCCCGTCTGGGGTTTCCATGCCTGCCAGCGTGTGTATATGTGTCTGTACGCATTGCGTTCTGGCTATTCGTCCAATTCTCATCCCGTCTTGCACGGATCGAAAGTGCTGCTATCCCAAAAGAGCAATAATCGACGTTAACATGCCGTCCGGAACTCGGTCCCGAGACTGGCCGGATGTTGAGTCAGGTACGGGCACGGGGCCATCTGAATTCGCCAAAACAAAATAAGCACCAGCGACGGCTAATCGGTATAAGCTTGAATACGTGCCGGGCGGCGCGCTTCGACACTGGCCCTCCTGGGGGTGACAACCAGGCGGGTGGGCTGCGGGGGTTTGAGGTTCCTGTCGATCGGCAGAGAAAAGGGTCAAAAGAGAGAGAGTGTGGTGTCTCGGGAGCCCGGCTGCAGGCATATCGCCCTTCTGGGCCCGGTCTTCCAAGCGGCAGACAAACGTCGAGCCCTGCCTCTTTCGGACGCTGCTACCGGATGCCTTCGATACATACGGCTATTCTTAGAAACCATACGTCCGATGTCCGACTTGGGTGGTCCTGGATCCGCCATCGTCTGCGGAATCAAGGAGCCCACGTCTCGGCGCGGCATATCCTGGTCGGATCGTCCTAGAGGGTCATCACGCGGTTACGGTTACGGGTCCTAAACCTTGATTGGAATCTAAATGCGGAAGCTTTGCGCGCGCTCACACACATACACACACACACACACACATACAACCCTGTTCACTGATGGTAATAGACTTGCTCAAACAGCGTCAAAGGGGAAGAGGCGCAAAGGCAGGTGAGTATTATGTCCATTATGGCTAATATACGGCGCGATATAACTACAAGCTGACAATGTGCAGAGGCATGCGGGTATCTTGTCCATTGTGGCCAATAGACGGTCCAATATGTGAAATACAATGTGAGAAAGGAAAAAAGCAGAGTCGTTATCCTTGTGCCAACGGGTCTTGCGCCGGCCAGGTCGATGACGCAACACCTCAGAAGCTGTAGCACACATCCCAGAGCGGGACGCGGACGCTGTACAGCTCGGCGCTCCAGTACTTGGTGGCGTACCCGGTGAGGTTGAAGCGGAAGTCGGTGGCGAACTCGACGCCGTTCTTCTCGGCGCAGACGAGCCCGTCCTCGGGCACGTCGGCGACGGCCTCGGTCGGCGCGCTGGTGAAGTTGCCGGCCAGGCCCAGTTTCTGGCCGCCGCGCAGCTTGAAGGTGTTGTCGAAGCCCGGGGTCGCCGTGATGCCGGCGCTGAGGTCGACGAGGCCGCCCAGGAGGTCGAACGCCAAGCGGACGGTGACGTCGGCCGAGGCGTTGACGCGCACGTCGGCGGACTCGGTGATGTTGGCGTGGCTGCTGTACACGGGGTCCCAGCCGGTCGCCGACGTCTTGTCGAAGTCGAGGAGGTCGAGGTGCACCTTGCCGGCGGGGAGGCCGACGCTGAGGCCGGCGGTGACGCCCACGGCGGCGGAGACGTCGAGGTCGAGGCCGACGGCGAAGGCGACGCCGGGGCCGAGCTCGACGACGCCGGGGACGGTGACGAGAGAGTAGGACAGCGCGTCCGGGGCGTACTTGAGCGAGTGGCTGTAGGCGGCGAGGACGTCGGCCGAGACGCCGACGGCCGAGTCGAAGGCGGCGTCGAGGTCGAAGTAGAGGGCCTCGAGCTTGAAGCCCCAGAAGTTGTACTTGAGGTAGCCGGAGAAGGTGATGCTCGAGCTGAACCAGGCCTCGTCGGCCGTGATGTTGACGTACTGGCCGTCGCTGTAGAGGACCGTGTCGTTGGCCAGGCCCTGGGCGAAGGACAGCGAGTAGCTGGGGTCGAGCGTCAGCCGCCTCGCGAGCGTGGCGGCCGGCAGCGACGTGAAGGCCATCTCGCAGGAGCCGGCGATGCTGGCCAGCTCCTCCTTGGAGGCGGCGACGGTGACGGACAGCGCGTCGTCGTCGGCGGCCAGGCCGGTGGCCATGAAGAAGCCGCGCTCGAACTCGGCGTCGCAGTTGCCCAGGTGGTTGGTGACGAGGACGAAGCCGCCCTCGTCCGCCGAGGCCGTCCACCCCTGCACGGCCTGGTGGAAGGCGTCGGCGTCGGAGAAGGCCACGGTCAGCTCGTCGTCGCCGCAGACGACCGCGGCGACGGCGTCGACGTGCTCGAGCACCACGGCCGGGTTCTTGAAGGCGAGCGACATGTCGATGGAGCCCTGCTGGTCGGCCGACTCGCCCGCGCCCGCGTAGTAGAGCGAGACGTTGGTGGCCGGCACGATGTTGACGGGGTCCTTGGTGTCGATGCCCGGCCCCGTCGTGGGGCCGAACGTGTGCGTCGTGTTGACGGCCGGGCGCAGCTCCTCGGGCTGGGCCACGACGGGCACGTAGGCCGGGATGTCCTCGATGACGTGGGCGATCTGAGGCGTGGGCGTGGGCGTGGGCGTGATCGTCGACAGCGTGGTCAGCGTCGAGGTGGCCTCGGCCGCCGCCAGTTCAGGCTGGTCGGGCATCTCGACGACGATGTAGGTGACTCGCTTGACGCCGTCCGGTGCGCAGCCGCATCCCTCGGCGTGCGCGGCGGCGCCGGTCGCGAGCAGGAGACCGGCCAGGAGGCGGCCGGCCAAGGTTGCGCGAACCATGATGAGTGTATGTGTGTGGGAGGAGGTGATTAAGAGAGTGAAGGGGGCATAGAAAGTGAAAGAACGCTCAGCAATATCACGCCGGCCTGTGTGGTTCAAACGAAGGACTTGGGGAGCGCGAGATGGCCGACGAGCTGGTGCTGCAGACTAAACTCCAAGAGACTCGAGATGACGAGGCGACCACAAGACCTTATAAGGTGAGTGAGACGTACGATTCCTTCCCATCTATCCATCGCTCACCCTCTCCCACCCCCTCGCACCATCTCCGTCCTCTACCCCCGGTCCGCCGTCATCTTAGTGTCATCCAACCATCTGGTAGCCGGGCTAACACATGAACGAGATTGGTTGGGCGGCACTGATGCGTAGATGCCGGTAACGGCTATCGAGCTAGTTGCTCACGAACCACATCCCTCTCCCCCCTCCCCCCATGCCATCGGCCAGATGCCGAGCCCCCACGCCATGCCGAGGAGCATGGGAGGGTGGTCAAACGCGGCAGGAGATAGCTCGATGCCTATTCGGGCCAACGAGGGCCAACAGGGCCACGTGCCTTTGCGTCTTTGTTATACCCGGCAGGGGATGCTCAGGTGAGAATAACGGCAGCTGACCGGATAGGGGGTGATGGATACAACGCCGACCCGTTGCATCTCTATCTCTACCAGATTACGATGATGTGCATAAGGGGGTTAGGGGGTTTCCTTGATATGTATTCCGTGTGGGACTGGTGCCCGTTCCGTCGGCGTCGTCTCGGAGGCTGTCCTAGCGAGAGTTGCTCTCCATCGTCGCGTGGTCTCGTGGACAAACCTCGGCGTACAGGATGAGTCTCGTCGTCGAGGTGGGGGAAATGCAGATAGATGGTGATGGTGAGCGATGGGGCCGCTGACATTGGGCAATGGGCCGTCAATACCAGATCAGATGCGGAGGGCCACGGGTAAGGAGTACCTCCTCCTCCGGCTGCGGTCCGGCGACGCCCCATCTACATAACCAAGGATTCCCGGTTCGCGTGGCATGGCGTGCCCAAGGTCATGAAGGGGACATGCCCTGACTATCTGGCTGACTGGCCAGCGGAAGGTGGGAAATAGGAGTAGACAGAGTTAAAGCCCGTCGGGATCGTTCCCAAAGCGATCAAGTTCACCTGAGCTCGAATCCACTCGCCGGTTTCATTGATGGCGTGACCCTGAGAGACGGTCTCCTATCGATCCTATCGATCCTATCGATCCAACCCGGCGGGTGTGTCCTGGGCCTCGGAGGAAACAATAAAGACCCAACAATGACGACAACGTCCACATTGGATACAATGATTGGCCGTACGCGTCAGCACAGCTCCTTTCAGAAGGTCTCAGTCCCCCAATGGCATCTCGTTATCGGCTCACCTAACTGTCATACAGGTGATGCCCCTGGAGACAAGCAGATGCATGGCAGGGGCCTGCGTGGCCCCGCGTGGCTCGGAAAAGCATGTGCTCCGTCATCCTGTCCCATCAGGGTGTTTAGGCCGCATCTTATTTCCTGTGAGAGGGGCAACACCATCACACTCACGAACGCGAAAGGCAGGTCTACCGTTGGGGGCGTATCGGGCACGTCAAGCGCCTGGCAGCGGTTCCTTGCGCGGATCATAAACCGGCGGCTTGCCGACCAAGACGGTCTCCGCGGGCTGATTGGTTAAACCGGCTTGACATGCAGGGGCAATAGGAGAAACCTCGGGTTGCTCTGGGAGGCCTATTGGCTCCGTTCCTGGTTCGGCCCCCTTCTCCCTCATCTCCTCCCCGTCGCTTCTCGTGAACATTCACGACTCATGTTCCATGTCCATGCCACCCTTAAACTCGGCCAAAAGCCCACGTGCGGCCACTGAGTGCCACTGCGACCCGACGAGGGACTGCCTTGTAATATATGGACAATTTACTGCTGCCACTTTCCGAATTGGTCGTATCTCAGCGCGTCAAAACCAATACTGCAATGGCATGCGTTCGTTCTGGGGGCTACCTTCGGAAGCGACCCGCAGAATAGAGCCAAGCAATAGTGGGCTCTTCCTATGCCGAATGTCGGATGGAACCGATCACGAACTTCGCGCGTGATGCAGGGCGGCCTGGGATGCTTGGGAATCCGGCCGTTGGCCGTTGGCTCGGAAGCGAGCCCCCTTTGTCAGAGCGGACACGCATGGGGAACGCGAGATGCGGGCCGGCTATGTTTTGTACAGAATCGTGCATACTATGTACATGAAAACTCTTTTTTGTCTCTCTCTTTTCTCTCTCTCTCTCTCTCTCTCTCTCTCTGTCTATCCCTTTGTCTTGTTTCGGGCCGACTCCCCCCGGCGCCCCTCATGGTTGAAGGGCTTGCGTATTGCTCTATTCTATTGTCTCTTTTCTCTTGGCGCACTTGGAAAATGTGCTTACAACGCGAGATCTTCTTCCTTGCCTATCTATGAGCACACGTCTACTGTGACGTAGACGGTCTCGGTGGCCGTGCGAGTGACGCACACCTGGCCGCTGAAGGAAGGGCACTTTGTAGGGCTGGGCGCGCTGCCGACATCGGCGCCCTGCGGCAGGGTTGAGAATATGGGCGTGGGAGCACCAGCGGGAGCCGAGGGGGGGACGCTGCTGGAAGGGGCCGAAGGCGCCAAAGACTCGGCGGGCACGCTGGCGTATCGGGCGGCCGAGGAGGCGACGGGGTTCTGGGACAAGGTCTCGTAGATAGGAGCGGGAGCGCCGGCGGGGGCCGACACGGACGTAGGGGCAGAATCCGCGGGAGCGCCAGTCGAGGAGGCGACGGGGCCTTGGGACAGGGTCTCGAAGACGGGCGAGGGAGCGCCGGGGGGAGCTGGCACGGAGGCGGGGTCGGAGGCCGCAGGAACCTTCTCGGCGGGAGCGGACGCGGGTTCGGTGGGGATCGCGGAAGAAACGACCGGGACGCCGCCGGTGGGCCTGTAGGCGGCACCGGAGAGGGTCACGAATATGGGAGAGGGGGTCTCGCCAGGCGCAAAGGTAGGGTCGACGGCGCCGCCACCGGCGGGAGCCGATACAGAGGTGCTGCTGGGAGGCGCTGAAGGCGCCAGAGACTCGACGGGAAGGCTGGCGGAGGGGGCGGCCGGAGAGGCGACGGGGTCCCGGGAAAGGGTCTCGAAAATGGGTGAAGGAGCGCCGGCGGGGACCGACACGGACACGGGGACGGCAGCGGCGGGAACCTCGACGGGGCCAGATGCGGGCTCGGTGGGAGCGGCGGGAGCGGCGGGAGCGGCGGGAACGGAGCCAGTGGGCGTGTAGGGCGTGCCGGAGATGGTCTCGTATATAGGAAAGGGGGCCTCGCCAGGCGCAAAGACAGGGTCGGCAAGCGCACCAACGGCATCGGCGTCGACGCTCATCTCGAGGGAGCTCGGAATCAGCTGGGCGACGGCCGCGGCCGCGAAGCCCAGTGCGGAAAGGAATCGCATTCCGGGTCCAATGGATCGGTTCCCCCTCCGCTCCAGGCGATGAATGGCGTAAAACGGCGCAGGGACTTTCAAAGTCCTCGGAGTAGAACTGGAATATCGGTTTCGATTTCGCGAGAGCTGGTCGTGCAAAGACAGGGTTCGTTCGGGGGGGTTGGAAAGGGCGCGGAGCCTCGAATGAATGAATGAACGAATGAATGAACGAATGAATGAATGGATGAATGAATGGATCAACGAACGAACGGCGCACACGCACACACACAACCACACAAACAAAACGAGTGTCGGTAGGATCAAGGAGATGGTCAACAATCCCTTGGCCAAAGGAGGAGAGGGAGAAGAAGAAGAAGAAGAAAAAGAAGAGGTCTCGCCGAGGCAAGGAGGGAGGCGTGGTGGTTGGTCACATATGAGAAAAGGCATTGGTGCGTTTGACGAAATCCCCAAATTGACCCGCAAGAAAGGACCCGTAAGAGGGGACGCGCTGGGGGGCCTCGTCGTCCTTTTCATCGCCTCAGCTGTACGGATAGTCAGCGAAAGTATGAGCGCGTATGTGTGTGTGTGTGTGTGTGTGTGTGTGAGCGTGTAAGTCGACCGCACAAACGGTCCCAGACCGGTCCAATCTCCCCTGACCTGACAGTTTCATCACCGCAAACACGGTTGAGGAGGGCGCAATTTCGACGCTTCTCCACCTGATGGGCCCGGGGTCAGCGATGGACCTATGGTCTTTCAAGAGTTGGGCGCGTCTTGGCAACCGAGAAGGGGTTGTTCGTCTGGGCGATGCAGAAGCCGCTGTGTTGTCTATTTGACCACGGATGATGACGATGTCTGTCGACTCCATTGCCCACCGTATACTACGGATACTCGGCGTTGAAGACGGCGATTTCCATCAAACCGCCCCCTCCTAGTGGTGTAAGTTCGTCTTCACCGCCAACCGTCCCCGGCCCCGTCGCTGGGCTCTCCCGTGATTGCGATAGACGCGCCCTCCAGGAGCCACTCAGGCGGAACAACGGTAATAGCGGTGATGAGGGGAAGAGTACAGACGACCGAGGGGGGAGGATAGGTTTTGCCAGCAGCACAGCAGCAACCTTGAGTTGAGAGCTCGGAGCTTGTTGTGAAAAAACGCAGCGTCTATCCGTACCGTTACTCCTTAATTCATGCCAAACAGGTGGAGAAGAGAGACGGACGGACCCCTGGGTCCGGCGTGTAGCATCTCGCCAATAAGGTCCCTGCCAGATCGTCACTTGGTTTCATATCCCGGTCACCTCGTCAGCCTCTTCTTCATCATCATCTTCTTCTTCTTCTTCTTCTCCTTCTTCTTCGCTCTCTGTCCTTCTGTTTCTGTTCCTGTCTCTGTTTGTGTGTCTCTCTTCAGGTCGTCCTCGAGCTCGGTGGAAACCAAGTGGACCGAGAGCCTGGCGATATGCTCCCTATCGACTCCGTCGACATCGCCGCCTTGAATCGGTCGAGCGCCTTGCCGACGTGAACTGCGTCGGCTCATACATAGTGCCTCAATTGCCCAGTCGCCGGTTGCTCCCCTGACCACCTACATGGTAATATTACTGCAGAGCCTTGCGCTTCCCGATGGCGGCGCTTATTCCGCATTTCCGTGCTTCGCCTGCACACGTCTCTGGCCCCCCCTGTCACATCTCCCAGTGTGCGACCGGGAAGCGACATTAGTGGTCGCGGCTTAATTGGCGGTTCACAGGGGGGGGAGTTGGGACAGAGAGCGATGTCGATGTTGGGGCTCTTATGCCCGGTCTTGGTTATTTATCAATCTAATCACTTGCCTCTAGTCATGATAGCCGTACCCGCGATTAGTCGTCGTCGTCGTCGTCGTCGTCGTCGTCGTCATAATACGACCAGCTTCATCGTCGAGGAGGAGCATTCTCCCGTAGAATCGACTCTTTCAACCACCATAAGACGACTCGAGCTCGTGGCTGATCAGCAGTTTGTTTTGTTAATCTGTATGCAAACACACCGAGAGACAACTCCCCTGGGTTCCTCGATGTCGGGGACTCGCGGTCCCGTGCATCGTCGTGCAGATAGCCGCCTCGCATTGCACTGATAGCACCCAGCTCTGAGATACCCCCAACCCATCAAGCCGTGTCAATCAGCCAGGCTCGAGGTGGCAATCACCTTCGTGCTCGTGCTGGCGGGGTTGGAACGCATACCGCCAAGAGAACCTCCCAAACATGCCGCTCCACCGCCGTCGCAAGCGGACTCGGCCGTGTCATAATATCAAATGTGCGCCTGTGCGACTTTAAGAGGGGCTGCCTTGCCTTGCAGATTGCACCTCGGGTCTCCCCCAGCGTGACGAGAGGGAGGCTCTTTGAGAATAGGCCATCCTGGAAATACTGCATCGTCATGCGAATCCGAAAACCTTGCAACTGTTCGGCGGGTCTGCTCTTTTTCTGTATGGGGAAAACCCACACCATACTTCAACCTTTACCTGAATTCTCTAGCAGTAGTAGTATTTATCAAGAGCGGCACCGAAGCTCCAAGCAGAAAATGACCTCGGCGTTATCACGTCGGGGCGGCGGGGAAGAATTGTCGATCGCAACGGGCAATCTCCCGAGACTCCCGAGATTCCCGACAGTCCTGGCCTCCGGAAATGCAACGTCGGCAAACGCTTTTGGGGGCCCTTGACGCATTGTGCTTGGCCGAGTTGTAAAAGTCAAAGGCAACGCAGGTGGACTTGCCGAAGCGCCGTCTCCTTTGATGCAACTTGACGCGGATGCTTGCAGCCGTTTCTGTCTTGCGCTGAGACACGAGAGAGAGAGAGCCTCACCGTCCTGGCCCCTCCCGCGACGACTCGAGAGATCGTAAGACCACCCATCTCTCTTCGGCTGGACGGCCGTCGTTTGGGCGGTTCGGAAACGCAGGTAAACGCAAACAGCCGGCGACCTGCGCGGCGCCAACCCTGTTTCCGCACCTGGACATCGAGGCCCGGAAGGATAATGGCAATACTGCCTTCTCCGTCATCAGATGAATGTCGCACATTTCTCCGAAAATGAACGGCCTCGGCGCCCTTGCGTCTTTACCGTTATATTGTCCGGCGTCACTTGCTGAAAGCTGCACGTCAAAAAGTCGTACCACACGCACACACATAGCATGCGCGAAGGCTCGGAAGGCAGCCGATGCATGTCTCGGTCTTCTGTGATGCTCGTGTCCCTGGATGCCAAGTCCTCGGTGCGTCTGGGCTGGGCTGAGACGCCCGGTGTCTCCGGCGTGACGCGCGGAAACGGTGATGAGATTGTTCGCCTTGTGTCTGTCGCTCCCGGTCCGGCGAAACAGAACCATACTGACGGTTGCCGGTGCGCCGGCTGCATTTGAGAGCCGTGCATCACGTCTTTCTCCTATCGAACTATAAGTCGTTTTGGCCTCGAAATTCCGAGTACAGCGAGATGAAAATCCGGTGTTATACAACACAAACTATGTGCTTCTGATATCGTTATGGACTATATCAATAATTCCTATTCAAGATCTCATCAAGATTTCAGAATATTATCTGCTCCGTATATTGAACTGAAAATGCGACCAAGTCTCAACTCGATAGCTAAACATTTCAATGTTAATATTGTGTTCCCCTTTAAGTAACTATATATAACTATATGTCGGGAGGACTATAGATGAGGTTGATGCATCAACAAGACTGTTCTCAGAAGGCATATATGAGGCATGAATTCTCTAAGTCTAGCTGGCTGAATGTGGCCAGTTATATCGACCTTCTGGCTGCTGACTCATGCGTACGAATCATGCTGAATGCTATTCCAACACTATATATATACATAATGAGCCTCAGGTGTATCTAATGGCTCTTTAAAAGAAAAGCTGTAGTATAAACCAAGGGTGGAGTATCTGCATTTAAATCAAATCCGTCAGTGACAAACACGCTTCGCATTGCTTCGAACAAAAATTAACCGCTTCTGAGGTCTTGTCCCAGACCGATTCGAGGCTTCAAGCCGGTCAATCATGATCCCTCTTCATGGCACTCTTCACTGCGTTCTCGACGGCGGATGGGAGGTCGAGGTGGAAAAACGGCCTGCTGATCCCACTGACTGCACCAAGGTGTGCGCCCACGCTCTCTTTGGGACCAAAGCCGCCTTCCTCCAGCGAGGAACATGAAATTCCCTCAGAGTCGCTGGCGCCACATGCCGTTGTTACCCCAACCCGTCCTTTACAGAGCGCGGGCGGCCGGCCCGCCAAGTCCGCCAGGCTGAACACCGGCTGGAACCCGCCCAGGCGGCCCGCCGTCGGGCATCCGAACCCGGAGACCGCGAGAGCGCGCCGGGTCCAGCGGCTGTGCAGGCCCGCGAAGTGCCACTCGACGGGCTCGGGCGCCGCCCATCGGTCGAGCTGGTTGCGGAGGTCGACGAGGCCCTCGACGGCGCCTGAGTCCATGGTGTTGACGGCGGAGCAGTCCAGGACGATCGCTCGGAGCAGCGGCTTGGACGTTGCCGGGGACTCCGTGTCGGTCTCGACCGCCGGCGCCGGCGGCGGCGGGGCCTCGTTCCAGGGGCGATCGCCCGGGTGATCGTAGCGCGGCGGCGTGGTCCGTCTGGTGGCGCGGGTGACGTGCTCGAGCAAGCGGTCTATGTACTGTGCTTGGTTGAGGTAGTTGAAGCCCTCGGTGAACCGGTAGATGAAGACGCCCGGGTGCAGCTCGTTGACCCGCACTGCCGGGTTGGTGCCGTCCTTGCGATCTAGGGGGAGAAAGACGTCGTGTGTCGGGGGATGAGCCGTCCAAGACGCCGTCCTGCTACGCGAGAGGGTCTGCGAGCTGCTGACGGAATATTTGTCCGAGACCACGTGACCGGGAGCGGCGGCGGCGTCGGCGTGCTCCGGGTGACGATGGACGCGCACCCGGCCCAGGAAGCGGCCCTTGGACCGCGCGAGGCGGAGCAGGAGCAAAGCCGCAGAGAGGGCGACGGTGACGTAGATACCGTTTTCGAGTGTGGTGAAGAGGGAGACGAAGACGCCGGCGAAGTAGATGAAGACGTCGGGCGGCGACATGAGCCACGACTTGAAGACGTGGTCGGGCGAGGTGACGAGGTTGCTGACGGCGTGGACGATGAGCGCCGCCAGGCTGGCCATGGGGATGTAGTAGAGCACCGAGGTCAGGGCGTAGAGGGCGAGGAGCAGGATGGCGGCGTTGAAGAGGCCGGCCAGAGGCGTCCTCACGCCGGCCTTGGAGAGGACGGCGGTGCCGCCGAAGGAGCCGGTCGAGGCGTAGGCGCCGAGGAAGGGGCCGAAGAGGTTGGCGCAGCCGACGGAGATGAGCTCCTGCGACGGCTGGACGGTGTAGTTGTTGGCGCGGCCGAAGGACTTGCCGATGGCGATGTGCTCGATCACGATGATGACGACGGTGGTGGGGAGGTCCGGCAGGAGGGCCGAGACCAGCTTCGGGTCCAGGCTGGGCGGGCCGGCGTGGGTGAGGCCCCGGGGCAGGGTGCCGGTGACGCGGAACCGGAGGTCTTTGCTCTCCAGCCCCCTGTTCACCAGGAAGCTGACGAGGGTGTAGAGCACGATGGTGAAGGTCATGCGCAGGGAGCCCAGCATCTCCCACGCGCGCCTGCGTCTCGGCTGCGCCCTCGCCATGCGCTCGCAGTACCACTTGACGGCGGCCAACAGCGCCAACGCCGTCAAGCCGACGGCGGCATCGAGCTTGATGCGGGGCAGGCCCCGGGCGGTGTCGATGAAGACGCGGTACGCCGCGGCCTTTGAGTTGACGCCGTCGATGCCGAGGAGCGAGGGGATCTGGCTGAGGGTGATTGTGATGGCGGCGGCGGTGACGAAGGCCGAGATGGCGACGTGCGGGATGAACTCGACGACCCAGTCGAGGCGGAGCAGGCCGAAGGCGAGGAGGACGGCGCCGGCCAGGAAGGCGAGGGTCTTGGAGATCTCCTCTGGCTGGAACTCGCCCGGGTGTTCTTCGAGGACTTTGGCGCTGACCTTTCCGACGAGGAGGGAGACGACTGCTGTTGCCTGGGGGGGTCATTGTTGGGATATACTGCGTGACTGGGATGGAGAGACCCAGAGGACTTACGCCTACGGCCATGTCTTTTGACGTGCCAAAGATCCAGTAGAGAGCTGCGCCGCTGAAGGATGTGTAAAGACCGTATTCGGGGCTGAGGCGTGCCAGAAGAGCGTAGGCCACGGCTTGTGGGACAGCCAGGAGCCCGAGAGTGACGCCTCGACGATGTTAGTGGCGAAAGCTTCGGCCGTGGTTCGTGGGGGGCAATGAGACTTGAACTCACCAGCGATAGCATCAGAGACGAGCCAGCGAGTGTTGTATCTGAAGATCCACGTCGTGAACGGAAATAGGCTTTTGACATAGCGAACTGATCCCTCCTTTGTGGGAACATGCTCCAACAGCCACTCTTTGACGGTCGGGTCCTCCTCGTAATAGGGTTCGTGAGGTGAGATGGCCTGGGCGACATGCTCGTGTACTTCTCTTGTCTGATGGCGAGCGCTGGCCTCGAGCTCTATACCGAGTATCTTGGCCAACATCGCGCCGGATTTGCCAGCCGCCATGTTCACTAAGCTCTACTGTGTGGTCCGATGCAGCGTCCAAGTCGAAGGTTCGTTCGAAAAGACGGAATATGTTGCTCCCAATACGAGGAGCTGTCACTTGCCGCAAATAGAATAGCAAAGCGGGAACAGGTCGTCGCTTTTCGGATGATAAAAGAAAAGAAAACAAAACCCTAAGAAAAACTGCAAGCGGTGTACCGAACCCAGTGAGTCCGACCCATGGAGCTGATAATGGGATGGATCAGCGGCTATCTGAAGGCAAACATCCCTCGAGAAGCCGCACCGCCAACCGCGGCACCCGACTGATCGGGAGCCCTAGTTGGAGCTAACTTGACGGCAGGACGGGGGACAAGACCCCATTTGCTATGGGTCTCGAGACGGCGACCCAGGCTGGTTGACTCGTAGGCTCCCTGGATGCATGTCGAGGATGCCCGGCGAGGTCTGGCTCTCGCCGTCCCGGACGCTTTGGCATCGGCAATAAGGACTATCTATATGCCACCCGGGCGGAACGTGAAAACGTACACAAAAGAACAGCTTCGACGCTTTCGCTTCCTGAACGCTATCGCGGCCAACACACAAGGTAGCATGGATATATCGCTGGGTGGGAGAGCGGCACAAGATGCCCCCCCCCCCCCCCCGTGTGATGCCGAGCTGGCTAGGCCCTTGGGCGACCAACATGATGCCTCTAGTGCCCTAGGAGTGGATCGTGGATAGCGGAGAAGGACTTGGCATGCGTCGTCGGCGGACGTGGGCGATGCGGGCGAAAGCTCTGCGACCCGCATCATCTTGACGGTGTGCAGTTGTTCGTCCCCGGCCGACAGCCGTCCGGGCGATGGTTCAGGCAGGGGGCGGGTGTCGGCCCTCGGCGCGCGGGATCCACGACCGGCCCCGTTTGTCGGGGACATACCACTATGGGGATGACGATTCCCTTGTCGTCGTCGAGCATTTTCAAGGCGAAGAGACTAGGCGCGTGTACACGCGGTGTTGTGCATCTCTTTTGCGGGAGGGGCGGGTCTGACGACGAGCGATTCGACGCCGTTACCGTTACACGTCCCGACCATGTTTCCAGTCCGGGCTGTAAGGTGCCGCGAGGGCCCGTTCTCACGTTGCCGGGTGTAGAGAGAAGAAGAAGGGATAACAGATAACGGCCAATGGCACCTTGCGGCACTCGGTCTTTCCCGAGGCGGCTTGTGCTCAATCGCGGCGGCACCCTGGCTGCATCGTCGGTGGCACCGGTAGCCGGCAGAGTCATGGATTGGCTGTGGCGAGCATATCGGACACATGAGCGACGGCTCGCTTCGTTAGTAGGAATGGCTAGCCGCGCCAGAGCAAGCCATCCGCTCCCGCTCGACCTGACATGGTCATTCTGGCATGAAATAGTTGTGGTGCAGATCCGGACGGACCAGAGGTTAGCGTCACGACCACGGGGCAGACAGACATTCATTCAGGCTTAACGCAAAGTGTTTGTGACAGGATGGTGAAAGAAATACAGTACATAGTATGACAGGTGTTCGCAGTCTGGCATCCCCATTCCAGGTTGAAAACAACCTGGCCCCATCGGCTCAATGGTCTAGAGGTATGATTCTCGCTTTGGGTTACGTCAAGCACGCCGACTCTCCTGCGAGAGGCCCCGGGTTCGATCCCCGGTTGAGCCCTTTCTTTTGCCGTTTTGTCAGATGTCATGACGACGCTTGAGAGCGGATCAGGATTGATTCCTAGGCTAGCCAGCACCACCACGTGTTTGTCTGGTTTGGTTTATTTGTCTTTTGCTCCATCGTCATAACGCCGGGTGAAGTGGGTCACGGACGGGGACGGCACGGAGCTTGAGTGGGTCCCAGCAATCGGGGCTGGGCGGGCTGCCCCTGAATAAGCACCATCTCCGTCACAATACACTCATTCGTTGTCTGTACCGTCACCCCAACAATTTTCTTAATCCGAAGTTTGCGCAGGTCTAGCTTTTTCACTTTTGGTTTTTTTTAATTCTTGTTCCGTCAGCTGATGATTACGGCACGTTGCTCGCGGACACGCCGAAGGCCGACTTTCCGTCCACCAAGCATCGGATTGCTGCCAAGGTAGCATAGTATAAGCATCAATATGTATGCTGCCATGTGCACTGCGCCGCACGACCTGAACCGTCAGCCCTGCGTCCTTGCGCGGGAGCTACGTAGGGTCTCTGTCAGTTTCAAGGGGCTGACGTCCGGGGCCTGCGGACGGTCTTTTCGGGGAGCTGGGCTAGCCGGCCGGAGAGGCTACTCCGCGCATGCTCCAAAGAAGAAGAAGAAGTGTCAAATCATTCTCCATCATCGGCTCAGTATTCCCCCGTATCAGTATAAACGCGTCGAGACAATGACAACGCCATGACAGTCGCGATATAAACTCGCCATTTTTCGAGCCGAGGTCCCGAAGGCATCCTTGCCCCACGCAAGTCGCAACCGATCGCACGGCTCGCTCTGCCACGTTCTCCCCTGGAGAGCAATACGAACGTCCGTGGGCCACGACACGTTCTCGGCGCCGCGACTTGGCAGTCCATGTTACTACAACAGCATGCAGCCCTCCACCTTAAAAAAAGCAGGAAATGCGTCATACCGCGCCCCCCTTGTCGGATTGGCCAAAAGGGCGCGCGCGCCTGCTGTCCAGAGCCGCACTTTGTACTTCGCGGTATTCACCCGGTCATCTCTCGAGATGTTGGAATCTGCCAGCGCTGCCGCACCTCACATGATCCTCCAAGGCATCTCGCTCCACCACTCGCCCTTTTGAGACAGAAAGAAGGAAGAAATAGCTGGCTGCAATCGCCAGCACGGCTTCGGCGGTCCTCCAGCCGAACCGCTCGCTCGAGGTCACCGGCGTTCCGCGTCGAGAGCTTGGCGGTGCTACCAGTAGCCGAGGCCACCGCGGGCATGGCCGACATATCTTGGTTCCTGCGGGAGCAGCTAGCTTTCGGGATACGTGCTGACCGCTTAACGTTTGTCTAACTCCGGACGACGGTAAGCGCAAGGTTCTTGAACTCTTTACCCCTGGACCCATCCTGATCCTATGCCCTTCCCCGAGTCATCTGAGCCACAGCCCACAGGTCGCATCCAGACCTCCCCAGGCTCCGGTCATGTTCGGCTTCGAACTGTTTGGGCTGGGAGAACGACAGGGCGGCAGCGGCTTGGGAGACCATATGGCGCCACTCGGGTGGACGCTTTCCGGGTGGACGTTTTCCGGGTGGGTATACGAGATGCAGAGTTTATAGGATTCGGTGACTGACAGAATCCGTATATAGACCGGCCATGTCACTCCAAGCACCGTGTAGGGATTCCCGTCAGGACAATATCGCCCTTCGAACTGTGTCCCTGCTTCTTTGATTCCCAGTCTTCTCGACCTCTTCTAATATGCTCTTGCGGGCTTCTCACTTGGCGGCCACGATGGCGCTTCTGGAGGCGTCGTCGGCCGCCGACTGGATAAGCCCCGAGTACCGATACATCTACCAGTTTCCTATGCCCATCCCGCCGTTGAAGCAGCCCAAGATGTAAGCGTTCCTGGGTGGAGCAAGTGGGCGACGGTGTGGACGAGTGTTGACAGCATGTCAGGTCGATCAACAATCCGGTCACGAACAAACCAATTGACTACTACGAGGTCGACATCATGCCCTTCAAGCAACAGATCTACCCTGACAGAGGGCCGGCCTCCCTGGTTGGCTACGACGGAATGTCCCCCGGCCCGACTTTTATGGTTACCAGGGGCCGTGAGGCGGTCGTCAGGTTTACCAACAGGGCCTTTTTGCCGAGTGCTGTGCACCTTCACGGGTCGCCGACTGTAAGTACCGGATCGCTTGACTGCTCTGCGTCACAGAAATATCCCTAACGGGCCCTTATAGAGGGCGCCCTGGGACGGATGGGCCGAGGACAGAATCTTCCCAGGACAATACAAAGACTACTATTACCCCAACAGCGAGAGCGCCCGTTACCTGTGGTACCATGACCACGCCATGGAAATCGTAAGAATTCGGCCCCTCCCCTCCCTTTCTTTCTGAAATCGGGGCCTCGGCTAACAAGGATATGTCGAGACCTCGGTCAACGCCTACTTCGGCCAGGCCGGCGCCTACATCGTTCAGGATCCCGCCGAGGAGGCGCTGGGTCTGCCCAGCGGCTATGGCGTGAGCGACATCCCCCTGATATTGACCTCCAAGCAGTACGGTAGCGACGGCGCCCCGACCTCCCCGGCTCACGAGAGGGAAAACCTCTTTGGTGACGTCGTCCACGTCAACGGCCAGCCGTGGCCCTTCTTCCAGGTCGAGCCCCGCAAGTACCGCCTCCGCTTCCTCAACGCCGCCATCTCCCGGTCCTTCATCCTCTACTTCCAGAGCGAGGCCGGCGAGGCCGAAGTTCCCTTCCAGGTCGTCGCCTCCGACTCCGGTCTCCTCGAAAGCCCCGTAACCGCGAGCACGCTCGCCATTTCCGTGGCGGAGCGGTGGGAGGTGGTCTTCGACTTCTCCCAGCACGCGGGGCGGAACGTCACGCTCCTGAGCCAGAGACAGGTCGGAGAAGACAAGGACTACGGTCCCACCGACCAGGTCATGCGCTTCGTGGTCGGGCGGGGCTCCGTGGCCGACAGCTCCGTCGTCCCCGCCAGGCTGCGCGACGTCCCCTTCCCGCCGTCCAAGGGCGGCGGCGTCGACCGCCGTTTCCTGTTCCACCAGCAGAACGGCCAGTGGAAGATCAACGGCGTCGGCTTCAGCGACGTCGAGCACCGCGTCCTCGCCAAGGTGCCCCGCGGCACCGTCGAGATCTGGGAGTTCGAGAACGGCGGCGGCGGCGTGCACCCCATCCACGTGCACCTCGTCGACTTCCGCATCCTCAGCCGCGCCGGGGCGGGGAGCGCCGTCCTCCCGTACGAGGCCGCCGGCCTCAAGGACGTCGTCTGGCTCGGCCCCGGCGAGGTCGTCCGCGTCGAGGCGCACTACGCCCCGTGGGACGGCGTCTACATGTTCCACTGCCACAACATGATCCACGAGGACCACGAGATGATGGCCGCCTTCAACGTGACGTCGCTGGCCGGCTTGGGCTACAGAGAGACCTCGTTCGCCGACCCGATGGACCCCAGGTGGAGAGCCGTGCCCGTCTCGGCCACCGCCTTCAGCACCGACGCCGTCGCCCAAAAGGTCCAGTCCATGGCCGCTCTCCAGCCTTACAATATCGGCAACGAGCCTTGGGAGAAACTCAGCCAGCACGGGTCTGCCAGACGCGGCGCGATGTTGAGTAGGATCAGGGGGACCAGACGTGACGAGTAGTCCACATTTTGGAATCGGGAATGTGGTGAGATATTCATGTATGATGGCGTGCTTGTACTACTGGGAAGGGACACCGCATCTTTACGGCGGCTTTAATCACTTTAAACATTTATCTGTATATAGTACAATTATCGTGTTTCTGTTCCAGGCGCGACATGGATATGAAAAATTAATACATCGAGCCATTGACTATAATAAGTATGGTGGATTTCGGTACGAGGCATCAAAATACCTTTTCCTTTCCTAGCTGAAAGGTGGATATCCCATAATCCTTCTCCATATGCATGACACAAGCTCGACGAAGCCGTGGTAAGGCGCAGAGGAGGCCACCTCAATCTTCGGGAACAGGTCTTACGGCTCGGGAGCAGATATACGTGTACACACTCGCGTGCCCGAACAGAGACAAACATCACAAGCTACTCCTGCATGAGAATTAATCAAACACATCTTTTCCATCGCATCCGGTTTCGGACGGCGGAAATACTCGCCCAAACCAAGAACGGTTTTCGTCCTCTCGAGGCATCCATCAGCGAAAATGCAACTACGTCCACATTGTATACCGATCTGAGGCGCCCCCAATCTCCGGATCCCACGTCTCCGGACCCCCTCCAACCCAGCATCATAGCGACGGTCGACAAGAAGCCGAAAGTAAAGCTTTCAACTATGGGATGGAGAAGCCTGCCCACAGAAATTCCGTTGATGGTTCTAGAACAGGTGGTCTTGCTCGAAGTGCCAAAGCGCCGCGCCAAGATCGGGTCCACGCTGTAGCAGCTGTAGCAGCTGTAGCGAGGCCGAGGGAGTACTGAGTGACAGGATTTCTTCTTCGAGAGGTACAGCTTGTCTTCGCTGCTGCTGTTGTCCATCCATGCCATCGTCCTCTTCAGGAAGCAAGGGATGGGCAGCCGGACGCAGTTCGTCAGTAGGATTCACCTCCACGTAGGCTCGCACAAGTGCAAGTACAGCTCCATGGAACAGAAGGGGCTCCGGCACGAGATGAACTACTGCGACTACCTCTTCGCAGACCGCCTCCTCAGCCTCCGTGCGGCCTCTCCACGTGGGAGACGACGGACGCCGGCCTCAAGCTCGAAATCAGCGCTTCTCCGCCGATCGATATATGCTCTCCTCCCTTGAGTCACCCTCTCACCGCTCCAGTTCCCCTCCTTCCCCTCCCCACTCCCGAAACCGACGATACTGTACAAAAAGTCCTCAAGAGCTTCACCCGACTCGAGGAAGTCTCGTATGAGCCCTGGCGCGTCCCCTGCGAGGAAGACCCGAACGACCGGGACCGCGCGAAGGAGGTCTTGCTGCGGGAGCTTCCCGTGTTGACTTCCAAAGCGTCGAGGCGACTTGGCCGGCTCGACTTCCATGTGTGATCGACTGCGTTGACGGACGCCGTGGGTGTACGGCTTCGGTATCCAACCAAAGTCGAATAATAAAGAGGACTATGGACCATCTGACTGTCGAATACGGGAGTCAAAGTGCTTTTGTACACGTATTTCAAGTGCTGGGTAACTAATACGTGTACGGCTATGCTGGCCAGTAACACATTGCTGAAGAATGAGTGTCCGAATCCCGTGCTTCTGGATATGCCGGGACTGTGATCTAATCCTTCCGGAATAGCTGTTTGGTGTTGATGAGTAGGTAGGCAAGACGTCGACACGCTCACCCCAGCCGCAAAAGATACGATAAGAAACTTTTTGTCTACAAGGAAGAACCACTGGCATTTTTGCTGGTTGGACTCAACCGGCTTGTGTACATTCTTTTGGGTTCGTTACGGGTATTGCATTGACTCATGATATGTATCCTCCAAGGTAGCTATGACGAATATTCTGGTCACTCAAGATGGTGCTCCACCGGGTTTTCTTGCGTAAATAACATGTCTGACAACGAGAGTCAGTCCTTTCCCCGAAAATGCATGCGAAGAAGTCAGAAAGAAAAGGAAAAAGGAATAGAAAACATGGAAAGAAAAAAAAACCCCAAAGAAAAACTCACTGTTTCCAATAGGCGTGTAATCTCGTGTCCTTGACCTCGCGCTTGACTTCCTCGCACAACTCCTCGACGGCTTCGCGGGTCCACCCGTTGACCCTCGTCATCAGCGCCATGGAGAAGCCCTCGAGGCCCATGTCCAGGTTCGCGCAGTTCCAGCGGCCGATCTCCCTCAGCTTCGGGTCTTCGGGCCAGTTGTTGAACGGCCATTTGAAGATCTGGTGGTGGATGCCGACGAAGCCGACGTCTCGGAGATCGCCCAGGCAGTTGGGCGCGTAGTTGAGCGGGCGGCCGATGGCGTCGGAAGCGGCCACGAGTGCGTGCTGCCAGCGGCACAGGGCCGCCGTCGGCGGCACCGTGCCGTCGTCGCAGACCGAAGGGAGCTCCAGGTCTTGGATCTCGAAGTACCCGCCCGGCTCCAGGTTGCTGTGACCAGCGTCAGCTGTGCTCGTGTCGGCAGACGTCAAGGTGAATTGAATGCCCCCGGGCGGATAGAACCAAGGTGCAAGAAACATAAGACATGGTTGACTGCTCACTCAAAAGCCTTCTTGATGATGGACCGGAAATTCGACCAGGCGCCAGCCGCGGAACGGCTGAAAATGTAGTCAAAGGGTTGGTTCCACTGCCAGTCGAGCTCAAGGTCGTCTATCTCGAAACTGCAATTTGCAGGTAATCTCCATGTTAACGCACGTCAGCTAGAGAAGCATGTGCGAATCATTCGATATAGAACGCACAGTTCAGGCTGGATAGCACTTAAGTCCACACCGATGACCTTGGGATATGTCAATTAAAGCGCTGGAAAAAAAAAAAAAGAAAGAAAAAAAAAAAAACCAGGACACCTTACTTCGGCGCCAGGATGTGCGTCAGCTAGTGAGGCGTGTTAGTCGGACGATAGGCGGGCGGCACCGGCTTTGGACGCACCAAATTCGATAGCCCAAATACCAGTCCCTGTGCCTAAATCAAGCACCCTCTTTGCTGTGTGTCGCCCGGGGCTTGTCCCTAGTTCTCCATCTAATGTCAACAGCCAGATGTGGTGCTGAAGATCTAATCCGTGTGAGCGTCTTCAGAGCTGCGTCAAGGGGGGGGCGCACGTGGATTCTGTCCCCACGTACCGTAGCGCGTGAGTTCTTGCTGGAAGAAACTGTCAGATCAACAAGTTTCAAGGGGCCGGTCACAGAAAAATGAATCGGAGAAGGGGGGGGGGAATCTACATCGTCATTCGGATAGGCGTATTCTGTCCGCTCGTTAGTAGGGTGCGTGCACGCTACGACTGCGATTCCGTGGCTGGATGACTCAACTGCCTTGGCTCACGGAGTGGTATGATCTGCCGTTTTCCAACTGGTAATCGACGATGCTTGGCGTTAACGAGAGCAGGTCGGGCTGCCCGGTTCCCTACCGACGGTGAACTGTTAGTCCAGCGGCGGGGGAGGGGAGGGCTACAGCCGATCCCCGGCAGCATACCTCGTCAATCCCCGAGTCACGGTCAGAATCATGGTCAAATTCCATGGCGTCGAAGTCTGCATCTTGCATACAGTCAGCCATATTCCGCCAAGAGTGCTCACGGCAGACCGGGAAACCCATGGCGGGTTCACCTCGTTCTCTGGGCCGCTCAGTACCATCGCTGTCCATCACTTCCCCTGCGCGGCAGCAGCAGCACCAGCACCAGCATCAGCAAGAAACGAGGAAACCGAGCGGCGGGATTTTAGCTCGATCCAAACTCTCGGGTTCGTGGCTTGGGGAATCCAAGTACCGGTAGGTGTGGTGCGGGGGAGGAACAGGTGGGAAGGTCGGGGCAAACGAGAAGACGGGTAATCGAGTTTATTTTGAACAGATTGGGGCTTTCTCGAACCCGGCTAGCAGGGGTATGCTTCACAGTCTGTTGGCATTGGCGATTGTTACACAAGTCAGCAGCTCGCTCATGGAGCTACCTCGTCAAGTATAGGCCGGAATGAAAGTCCATATTGCGAGGTTTTTTGCCTACATGAAGTAAATCAAGTTGTGCATACCGCCGATACCGGCTTTCTACAAGAGGCCTTTGTAATTCCCAAGTTGATAAACCGTTGTCGTCAGCGGCTGTTTCGCATGCCACAGGGCCGCCCCTATCGAGCCATATCTGCAACGCATGTATGTGTCCGGCTCATGAAACCCTTTTGGCCTTGGTGTAGTAGGTAAACGGACCTATCCCTTTGGCATGTTACACCTTCTCGGGTCAACTTGACACCAAGCCGTCAACCCTCGGCGGCGGCGGCCGTGTTGTATTGTCTGTCGCCTGACAAGAACGCCGTGCAAGCCCTCTCAACTCCGCATGGTTCCTCGCTTCCGCCACCCCCCCGAAACCGGCCTATAAGTGCAGTGCGCTCGTCACGGGTAGCGCCTACGCCACGAGTCCCACCAGCTTCCGTCCAGTCATCGGGCCCGCCGCACTACTCGTGTGTAGCCCGACGATCCCATGTTCCATCCCGTGCCGGCCCAGACACGAGGTGAACTCGCTGTCGGCCGGCAGCTCGCACCAGTAGTTGTATTATGTAGGTAGCATAACCAAGAGCTGAGGCTTGTTTGAGAGGCTGTCGGCCAATGGCATTGAAAGGCTCTTTTCGGTACCAGCCCAGGCTACTCTTCGTCTGATCAGCGGGTGCGAACCGAAGAGCCCCCCCTCTTCTCAACTGGCGCCGCAAGGGGGTGGCGGTGACGGAGACTTTTCGTCTTGAAATTCTGCACCCTAAACGGACACCACGTTGGCGGTGACAAGGGGAGGGGGCAGCCGAGTCAGCTCAGGGGTGTTTTATTGTATGAGAGAACGACAGGCACTATCGGCATATAGACATGATACATATACTCATGTTCCAGTCAATCTTCCACAGACGGACACCAAAGGTGTTGTGAATTGTCTGGCCGATTGGCCCACCCAGGCCCTTCATGAATCCCGCCTATCTCACATACCGAAGCGATCTTGAGTGCCAATGTCTTCCCGCTTCCTCAACGACGGTTCCACATGTGGAAGTCTGTCCAACCCGGCCGGTTGGCCCAATGGCAAGGCGTCTGACTACGACTCCCGGATCTCCAACTCGAGATCGGAGGTTATGCAATCAGGAGATTCTGGGTTCGACCCCCAGGCTGGTCAAAATCTTTTGCATGTATATGCTTTACATGCCATACTTTTTTTGGCTTACTCATTGTTTGTGTTCCATATCGCTAAAGCTGGGTTTTTACTGCGTATCCGACGTGTTTGTTACGATGTAATATTATTCTAGCACCTAGCGTATAACTATACTTGCAGTAAAGAACGCCGAAATTAAATAAAGTACTCTTTCCCCCTGCACTACTTACTAAACGCATGACTTACTTGAGATAATGGATCAGGAAATATAGTATGGTATGGCGTAGAGCCGTTGTTAGGACATGATTAGCATGGGTTCTCTGTACTATATATAGAGTTCCACTCTATTAGAACTTTTCGACAGCGAACTGTCAACATTCATTCAATGCAAATCATCTAAGCCAAAAGAGCACAAGGAAGTATTACATAGATTATCGGATACTATACGCAGGCGGGGGTATCTTCTCACTAACTTTCCAATCTCATAGACATCCGGAACTATCTTTGAGGGTCGCAAGCCCAAGCGTAGACGGACGGGGGACACTCAGCATACGTTCATTGCCCTCGCGTTCAAGTCCTATCGTCGGGGGTGACAGGGTACTTGTCATCGCCGTAGGTAGAATTCAATGTCACCGAGCCCACAACGTCGCCGGATTCCAACCGGATGGAAGTGTCGAGCTCGCCCCTGGCCAGCATGTCCCGCGTCAAAACGAGCTGCCTCGAACCGCGAATCCACGTGCCGTACCCGCCGTAGCCGGTGCGCTGGCCGAAACACAGGTTCACGCCCTTGCCGTCAACCGCGACGTCGCCGACCTTGCCTTTCCACTTGGTGCACCAACTGTTGCCGTGGTCGTGGCCGCTGAAGACGCCAGTCATCCCGGGGCTCTCGGCGACCGCCTGCATGAACGCGACGTCCTGGCCGCCGTAGTCGCAGCTGTTCTTCTGGCTGCCGTCTTTGCACCAGCCCTCGGCCTGGTGTGACAGCGGGCTGTCGTCGTTGATGCCGGGGTTCTTCTCTGGGTCGATCCCTCGCGATTGGATGGCCTTGGAGGCTTTGGGCGGGATGTGCACAAAGGCGACGCCGGGAATGTCCTTGTTATGCTGCTTGTTGAGGTCCGAGTTCTTCGACTTGAACCAGTCGACCACGCTCTCGTCCACCCAGTTTTGCTGTCCGACCAACGCCGTAGAGCCGTCGGGCTTGGTCTGCATGTACTGAAAGCCGCCTCTGCTGTCGAAGAACCAGAGAATCACCTCGGGCGTGCAATCGTCCTTGACGCAGTCGGAGGCGTAGACCGGGAGGTAATAGTTGGAGACGCCCGAGTTGCCGTCGGAGAGCATCCTTTGCGTACGGGAGTTGGGCCATTGTTTCTCTCTCGCAAGAATGTCGCTTCCTGTCAAGTTCAGTTGGTAGTCGTGGTTGCCATAGGTGCTGGCCCAGGGGAGGCCGCGGTCGACCATTGGTTTGACAAGCTGGTCGAGGACAAACGTGGCGTTTTCCAAGTATGCGTTGTCGCCGGTAATCAGGTCGCCGTTCAACACCACCAGGTCCGGCTTGGCATCATCGAGCACCTTGTTGATAACTTTGACAGTCTTGACGTCCGCCGCAGGTCCCCATGCCTCCCAGGCATCTACAAAGACGTATTGTCAGTATCGAGTCCCATCTGGGTCGGAACCGCCCCCGAGAAAGTGACACTCTTACTCTCTCCAAAGTGAAGGTCCTCAAAGATGGATATTTTGAAAGTGCCATCGTTGCTAAAGCTCAACGGCCCTGAAGCTTTGTTATTGCTCTGCCGCCGACACAATGCCGGAAACTGGTCTGAAAGCCCCGTTATAGAGACCGCAAGCATGCAAAATCTGGCTACAACTTCGGCTGCCATTTTTTATATAGAAGCACTATGGAGCGTATTGCAGATCCAACGCGTAGCACTCAACTGTTTTTTCTCAAGTAACGCGCACTTATATACGAAGCCATCATCCGAAGTCCAACAGTGGCTCAGCCGATGCGCTTTGGGACATCGTTTCATGACTGCGTCTAAGAGACTGCAGAACACAGTGAACGTGCACTTTCACGTAGGGAAGATAGGGATATAGAGGATTTCCACTTATCGTCGCGAGTTATGGAAAAGAATATGGACAAGCAACCGACGCAAGCGGCAAAGATAGGATCGACGTAAATGCCAACGGGGCTCTGCAAAACGAGAAGCTAGCTAGCTGTTTGGCGGCAGCCGGGGCATCGCTTACGCATCGCCTATTACTCCATGTCAAGACGCACGCTAGGCCAGAGAACTCGAATCATCTGTGCGGTGATCACGGGCCATGCTCTGTCATTCTTCTAGTATTTGATGGCTGCGCCCGGATGGGGGCTCATGTTGCTTCCCCCAGCAGTAATTAAAGTTGTTCACTGATGAGCGTGACACCAGAAGGAAGTGGTGCATCAATTGAATATTGTGTGACGTATTTGATCTGGCTCCCTGCAAAGCTTTGGGTGTGGACTGATATGTTCAAGTGCTACCATGGATCCATTGCCACATGCTTTGAGAGTCTTACACAGCATCTGTCGTCTGGCTTCCTACTTTCTTCTCCAAGTTTAACATGGTGAATGCCAAGCTGGACAAGGTGTATGTGAGTATGAGAGAACATCGCCTTCGACATGGTAAACTATATGCCTGCGAATATGGGGGAAGGTCGTTATCTCTGGTAACTCATCATCATAACCCTTAGTTACCCGTCGGATGTATGCCCTGCTGTAACTGAGATTGTCCCAAGCAACCTGGGCGCCAGATGTAGTCGATGTGTACTCATTGCCCGGCTCAGAACAAGTCCTATGGATCAAACTTATTACCACAGTTGGAAAGAAGAATGCAAGAGTTTGATAAATTGGATCTCGAATTGCAGACAGATACCTCAACCCTAGATACCTGAGTGCCACCTATCTACAAACTATCTGCACATCCAGGTCTGGTCGAAGTAGTGTTCTTGAAGTATGCAGTCAGAATAATATTCAGTGCAACTCAGAAAACCCAGCGACAATGCTGCTCAGGGCCGAAAGTTACTGCGTCATGGAATTTTATGCCTATTAGCCAAAAAGCACGAATTTGGGCTGTCAAGAGCCAAATATGAGTCTAGTTTTGGCTGTATAATACCGACTTGAAGCCATGCTGTTACGCTGTTCCGCATCAGCTAGAACTGAACTAACTTGGTATCCGTTGCAACATCGAGATAGGATTCGGTTGAATTGGTGATTTTCCTGACGGATCTTCAAACCTGAGGCTTGGAAGAAGCCAGCTAGTCTCTCGCGTCACCTGATCAACCTAGTGCTTATGACCAATGCTGACAGCATCCGATATAATAAGCCGTCTATCGAAAATCTTGTCCCGAACGTCCCGGAGACAACCAAGACGGAGGAAGATGCGTTTCTCATCTTATACCAAAGCAGGTGGCATCTTCGCCTTTATGGCGCAGGCTACCCCAACAGCGCCGGAGAAATCATGTCCGGTTGAGAAGCGCACGACGCAAGAGGTCATCGATAAGCTCGGCTTGATCCCAAACGAAGAGAAGGGATGTTTCATAGAATCTTTTAGGGACCCGGAAGCGAGTAACAATCGATCCCTTAGCACGGCCATCTACTACCTCCTGGAAGGTTCTGCCGGCCCCTCGATTTGGCACCGCGTCGACGCCGCCGAGGTGTGGCACTACTACGCAGGAGCACCTCTTACTCTCTCTCTGTCCCACGATGATGGAGAGCCACTGAAGAATGTCATGCTCGGGCCCGATATTTTCGGAGATCAGCGGCCGCAGATAGTGATCGCAAAGGACCAGTGGCAGAGGGCACACAGCCATGGATCTTGGACTCTGGTCGGAACTACTGGTAAGGAGATAGAATCTTCTGTTTACGTGTATCGAAGAGACTGATAAAGGTTTGCAGTTGCCCCTGGCTTTATACCGGAGGGCGTTGAACTGGCAGGCCCAAACTGGATGCCAAACGGGGCATGAAGTTGAGCTTCAACAGTACTAGTGCAGATGTTGCATGATAGAGCCAAGGAAAAGCGGCTTCTTCTGCAAGGGTCCACAGCAAGGAATAGTCGTAGTCGGCCAGCGAGGTGAGCCTGACGTTCGTGCGAGACATGAACCGGCAGAGATGATGGATGCTGGCAGCATGCGACCAAGCAAAGGAACATGTCAAGGGTATTTACATATGGCCTGAGGAATGCTTGATTTCTAGATTTGTTAATCAATATTCACAAGTCACCATAAAGCTTGGCATCGGCTTCTAGTCAAATGATCGTGCTCTAAGAGACTCCGTTATTTTTGGAGGCGCGGCGAGTCTACTCACAGATCGTCGACACAATCGACAGCACGTGGCGCAAACGCTCCCAACCCGAGAAAGATTTCAATACATTTAAAGTTTGTCGCGACATGTTCTTCATGGAAGACACTGAATTGACAATCCTGTAATTCCGCATCGCACACGCATTGAGATTAGCCATAAATGCACGGCTCATGAGCTAAAATAGAAAGCCAAGTATTATCTCTATGACCACTAAGAACAGGCATCTAAAGAACCGCCAGTGCTACCCATGTTGATTCGGCGACTCCGTAAGTTGAGGATGCATGTAAGTGTTTTGAATTGATTGGGCTCGGAGACTGTTGTACATCGAGAAGCGTCATAGTAACAGAGTTCGGTGGCGGCCTTTCAACGCAATGGCCATCATCACAATGAAATTGTTTGGTCATGCAAAGCTCGATATCCGGCTAAAGTATTCAATCCTCGATATTGACTAAAAAAAATAGGGTATTCTAAGTTTTATTATCTCATCCCATTCATAACTCATCCCACGCAGCTAACCCATGCAGCCATTATTTCCCGCGTATCCATCTGAATAGATCGCCCTTTATCCTATGTCGCACGTGCTGGTTGAAGCCGTAGGTGATGGCGTTTGCGAAGCCAATGTACTGACTTGAGCTTTGCAATGCTTGCAGAACCCTGCTTTGCGAGCTGTTTCCCGACGCCTCCAATAATCTGTTGACGAGGCCGGGGATCCAGAGCACCACATACATGATCGGGTACGCGTTGAGAAACATCATACGCTTGATTTCGCGCTCGACCCTTCTCGTTCCTCTCCGGGCGGGAAAGTCGCTCATCATCGTGACGGTCACGTTTGGATACGCCGGCTTGCTCTGTCCGTCTTGGAGGCCGGGGCTCAGAGGGAAATCTCGCGAGCGAAGATCTTGAGGGGCCGGTAGATGCCACGATACAGTAGAGTCTCTGCTTGTGTTGAGCTTGTTGCTGGGGCCGAAACTGAATGAACTCTTGCCGTAGCGAGAAAATCGTGTTGCCACGGGAGGCGGCATGTCTTGGTGGAGATGAGATGGCCCGCCGGCAGCACTTCGGTACAGTTTGTCCTCCTGCTCCAAATACGAGAACCTCGCCTCGGAGGCTTGGGTCATATCAAGGTCGTTATTATCGAAACGCGAGATTCTTGATGACATCTTTCGTTTCGGCTCTTCTTCCGGTTTGTCGTCAAGGAAGTGCATGGTTCCAGCTGAAACTGACGGCCTCGTATGACGCCCCGCCTTATCATCTTCGTTGCTGACAACGCTAAGTTTTCTGAATGCTTGAGCTGGAGAATGTGGAATCGTCGGGGTCCGTGGGGTAAGTGGTGGTTCGTTGACGAGCGGTTTCAGTCGTTCAAACTCGTCCATCTCCAAATCTGGCCCTTGAATAACCTTGAAACCCTGCTTCTTGCGGATTGTCGACGTAACAGCGTTGCTGGTCGAGTTGCCGCTATCGTATATCCCCTCGGATGTAGACACCATGGAACGGAAGTGTCGGCCGAGGAACCACCAAACATACATATAGATAATGATCGTGGTAAAGATTATCCCGAAACGCCAGCCGTGAGCCAATCCGTATCGAAGATCGGTTCGGTCTTGTGTTATCCAGCACCAGTTCCCACTGACGGGCTTTATAGTGTCCATTACGGTCGCTGTTACGCTCGTGGTAATGGGAACAATCCAAATAGAGAGGCAGATGATGACCTTTCTGAAGGTTGACGAATCCGGCATATATGTCTTTCGAGTAATTGTGAGGAAGGTAACCACGGCGATGGCGAGTATGGAGAAATCAGATGCCTGTACCGAGAGCTGGCCGATCATCCCGTTCATTATACATGCTGGTCCGGGCCGTAGTTCTTTGTTCTTTATGTAGATGATGCCGGATATGCTGTTGTCAAGAGAGTTTATGAACTCTTTCGACGGTTGTTAGCTCGACACTTACCAGAAGACACTGAGGAGAGGCTTACCCGCCAACGTCAGATTCAGAACGAGGGCATGACGAAATGAACGTTGTTGGTCATGGTAGAAAATGAAAGATATTAAGACACCTGATGTTGCTAGGAATGACAGAAGACTACCCGTGAGGGTGACGGCTGCGACTCCCGCATCAAAAACCATTGTGTGAACCCGCACGCCAGTGATGTTGGTTGGTAGCACGCGGCGACCTCGTGGTCGAGGAGGGGGGGGGATGGGCCACATCTTGTACCACAGTATGTACGAAGTACCAAAGCTGTCCACTCGGCCCCCAGAACATGAACTGACCAGTGTTGGCGTCCGTAACATGGCCGGCGTCACAGGGATGATGTGCGAGTCATGGAGTTCTTGAGTCCTTGCAGAGCGTGGGTCTCCCTACCTTGTGCATTCTATTTAGGTACTGCGCGATTAGCGTCCGTGATGCCATCGGCACCTGGCCAGGCTGGACCATAAAGTCAGATTATATTGCAGTGGTTACCCCCAAAAATGCCTCCCGAAGATGACAAGATGCCACGACTAACATTGGCATAAAAGAGATGCACTACCCGACTTTCCTGATAGAATTGCAACTGAGGCGGATAGCACGCATCGGAGATTTACGAGATGTCACTCAGGTGTCGAGCCTTGATATGGAACAGCCCTCTTCCAGAAGAGAGAACGAGAGAGGGAGAAAGTGGGAGTGAGAGGGTGCTAAGGGATGAAATCCCATGCGTATTAAGACAGGGTCTCCTGCGTTAACACTTGGCATTTTGCAACAACGCGGCCCCCGGCACTCTACCCCACTGTATCGCCCAAGGCCCATAGACATGGCTGTGCTGCACGTGGGATGTGTGTCAGATTCCAGGATCGGTAGCAGACGCAATCCGACCGAGCCGGGCAGACGTGTGCAGAGATGTAAGGATGTCGACTGAATTGGCCCTGTTCGAGTATCATTCGTGTGCCTTAAGGCGGGACCGCCTTGGATACATATCCCAGTGCCGACTGAACTGTCGTCCGAAGTCCGTGGAGCGCGTCTATCGTTAAGTTACCAAGCTTTGGGACCTTCATGTTGGACAGGATCCCCTCGCTTTGCAAGGGCTGCTTGGGTTTGGAGATTCTTCGGATGCTTTGACACCGGCCATGCGGTCAGACCGCCCGCGTATTGAAGGTACATTTGAGCTCGGTCACGCACTCGATGATTGTTGCACTGCAAAGCCGGTGGACGGTGGCCTGCCGTGAAGACATGTGGTGTCCCGCCGGACCATCCGCAATGGGTCACTTGGCGTATGTCTGAGCTCGGGGCCCCGATGAGCCTCGGTCGTAGACTTTGTCATCGTTGCACTGCAAGGCTGGTCGGCGGCGACGTGCCGTAAACATAGTAGTAGATCGTGCCACGCCGAGGCTTGCCTGATGTGGCGGAAGAAACCCAAATATTCAGAGCATGTGGAGAGATGCTACTTCAACGGCGGGGGGGCGACAACGGCTCAATCCCTGAATATCGACAAGAATCCCCTTGCTTGTCTACAAGCACAGGATAAGGTTGCTGATTAAGGCTAGGTCCAGAAAGCGAAAAGCAGACACTCGCAGCGAAGAGTCCACCTATGGAGTCTACACTCGGACACTTTTGTCCCAAGCCAGACTTTGAGCCTGAACGAAGGAGAGTCTCTGGTGGACTGCAAATGGATCAGCGTCTCAATGGCCGCCAGTGTTGCTTCGTACCCGTAGAAAACGCACGACCTCCAACCATGTCCATGGTAATAACATTGACTGCCTATCCATGCAAGCAGTCGTTCGTTCCACCGTCGTCGACGAATAGAAAGCAAGAGTTCCGGGCCCTGCTCATGCGCTTTTCCACTGGCGGAGGTCCTCATCCTTTCCTCCGCATCGATAAGCAGGTTCCCGCTCTGCATGTCACTTCGGCTGCAACGATGATGCTTTTATTTCCATCCACTATAGCCAGACGCGCGGGACCCGAAGCAAGCCAAAACCCAGCCGACAAGCCCGTTTCCTGCCGACAGGACTGCCAAAGGCGCTTGGCGCTCATTACTAACTACTCCTAATCTAGTTGGCCTCATGCTAATGTAACCACAAGGTTTGGCTCGGAAGAAGAAGAAGAAGAAGAAAAAAACCGCACGATCTGAATTGTCAGCAGATTCCACTATTGGGCTCGTGCGCACAATCCGAGGTGAAAACTCGAAAGGCCGTTTTGTCCGTTATGGAGAGACCACCATCGCTCTGGACCGCGATCACGAATCGCAAGGAAGCAATCGACAGAGGGGCGAGAATACTGCGGGGAAAAGCACAAAGCACCCCGTGTGACAGGCTCGGCGGGCTGCGCTGAAGGTCCCGCATATTTCATGAGTCGCCGGAGTATGGGATATCACCCGACTGCCGAGCCGAAACAAGCGACTCGTCAAGCATTACCGCTGCTGGAACAACCAACATCGGAGGCTGTGGCTGTGGCTGTGGGAAAAGCGGCGGCCTGGTATCCGTCACAGCCCCCTGAAATGAGGGTAGGACTTCCACATCTGGATACAGTCTGCTTCACAAGGCCTCACCCTCACTTTGTGTATTGTTGATGAGTGTTACAGTGTTGAAGATCAATCATATACGCCTCCTTGTTCATAATGATGGCGAGCGTGGCATCGCACAGAGTGATCAGAATGCCAAACCCTGAATACGTATTGATCATGCTGACTCTCGCGAGTCTGCATAAAAGTTTTCTGCACTGAGTCGGGGGGGTGTTCACACTTGACACGAGAGGATTGCAGTATCTGATAGAATGGCACACGAGACTTTTGGTCACGAGTAATTCATCAGCTGCCTGATCAGCGAAAGTCAAGGCGACAATCTCTTTAAACGCAATGCCAATATGAGAGAGTCTTGGGTAAATGATACTTTTCTTGGCTTTTAGATGCGGAGAACTGGGCTCTCCTTGGATATTCCATACTCTGGTGTCGCTCCGCGTCAATTCTGCTGAGTTGGACTCGAGCTAGCGCGCTTATGTACCAGTCTCGTCGAATTCCCAGCCTGCGTTCAAGTTTTGAGTTTTGTCGGAAGTGTGAATGCGAATGGTTCCCCACAAGGTAGGATCTGGACTAAGGCGTATCGTGCAGGTTACAGATGGGTTCGACAATGCCATTTCGCAAGGTTATGCCAAGTTACAAAGGATATTAGCGTAGCCGTCAAATTACAGAGGACAACAGTGACTTAGGTACCTTTCGTACTTTGACAGGTAAACTAGTGTCGCCTGGGTTGTTTCTCTCTCTATCTGTCTTTTCTTTTCTTATTTTTCTGTATATTCTTTCATTCATTCTTTCTTTCTTTCTTCTTCTTATTTTCTATTGCGATACGCCGCTGCCCTCTCCTGCTAATCCGCAGCCCCTACTAACACGTTAATCCCGAGCATATTTCTATTACTAACCTAAGCTTTACCTAATAAGCCCTATGTGCAAGCTTGTTTCCATTGGGGGGGTTGGTAAAGTTTTTTTATAGACTCAAGGAAATTAGGATATTGGTAAGAGAAGTGTGAGATAGAATTCAGAATTGTTAAGAATTGTAAAATATTTGGCGGCGGGGTACTACAGCCTTTTTTCTTTATGGGGCCGGTTCATTTGTGTTCTTCCCGTCCAATGGCTCTGTATATTTTTAAATTGGGTTTTGCCGCTTCTCGGTCCACCCCTAATCCAGCTTTAGAACCCACTTACCTTTGAGCTGTCAAGTTGACATTAGTGACAGATTGACTTTTGGAAGGGTTACAACAGCTTACCTGACCTGCGTACATGGTCTGAACGAGGTCTTGAATGTCTTCAAGCCTTCCCACTTGGACTTTTGGTACTACAGCACGGCGCCTCACGAACTCCAACGCCTCAAGTATATCCGCTCGGGTCCCAACAGATGAGCTCATTATTTTCCATCCCTTGGCGATGAGCCAGAGAGGGTTGAATGTGACCCTAGCCTCAGCCGACAGAATACCCACGCACATCAGCGTACCGAAGGGAGCCAGCAACTCGTATGCCTCCTGATATGCGGCTGTTGCCGTGGCCGTGACGACCACCGCCTTTGCACCATGTCCTCCTGTCGCTTGCCTTATTTTCTCACCCAAAGTGCCCGACGTGGTGACATCGATGTAATGTTCAGCCCCCTGGGCTTTACAAATCTCACCCTTTTCAGGGCCGGCGTCAACAGCAATCACACGATAGCCCATGGCGTGGGCGTAAGCCACCGCCAGGGAGCCGACACCACCACCCGCTCCTGAGATAGCAAACCATTGGCCCGGGGTGACGTTGCACCCCTTGATGGCCTTGTATGCAGTTACGCCACCACACAAGATCGGGGCAACCTCTTCGTCAGGCAACCCGTCAAACTGCGACGGAAGCCGGGCTAAGTAATGAAGCGGAACGAGCGTATATTGGGCGAATGTCCCGTCGTAAGCCTTGCCTGAGTGGGGCATTTTTTCGCATCGCGTTTCTCCCTCGTTGACGAGATCGACGCAAGTCTCGCATGTGCTGCAGATATCACGAATCCAAGCCACCCCGACTCGCTGTCCAACCTGGACCGATTGGTCGAGAGCGGCGACGTTGGAACCCAATGCTGCAATGCGGCCAACTCCCTCGTGTCCAAGGATGTTGCCAACCGGCCCGAAATGGCCCATGGCCATTCCCAAGTCGGATCCGCAAAGACCCGTGGCTGAAAGACGTACGAGGACTTCATTGGCGCTCGGAACCGGACGCGGCTCGTCGCGCACTGAGAACGTGGGCTTCTCGTCCGCTCTCTGGGGTGACTACAGAAACGGATATTCGTCATTCGTCACATAAAATCAATATACGGATACCAACTTACTGTCAAAACTGCGGCCTTGTGCGTGTCCATGTTCGTACGTAAATATGATTTCAAAAGAGATCCAATAAATACCGCAGCGTTGCTATGAGTAAATTGGCAGAACGGCCTCCGTTATTTATCATCTAACCTATGCAGTCGTAGGTATTTCCCCGCCCTTATTAGGCTTGCTGTTCCGGAAACCTATACCCGACTTGCCATTGGTTCCCCTCACCTGGAGACTGAGGGCAACACTTGCTTCGTGCGAACGTGCACGCGATGGTCCGCTCCCACACGATCCCCTACGTCATACAACAGCAGGCCGAGCATCACATTAGAGCCATAAGGCTGTGTCGTTTTCAGCGGTGAAAGTCCGTCTTCTTTCTCTCTGAAAGTGGTCTAGTACAGTTTACTTCCTAAAGCACATACTCGCACAACTCAGGGAGCTGTATTCTCATGCCCCAAATTTCAATAACGCATGCGACACATACTTGCGTCTGCCCACTACTGCTAGCAATTACCCACCGTTGACTATCTAGATGATTAATAGGCCTAAGGCAACAGTAGGCTGCAACAACGTTAATACAAGTTGTGATGACAAAGGCGGATCCGTAATTGCCACGGCGCAATTACGGCTTATATCACGACACAAGTTCAATCTAAGTTTTAAGTGCGTTAAGAATTTGTATAAAAATAGGTAATTATCTATAAGATCTCTAGTCAAAAGCCCTTTTTCCCTCAGGTACGCAGCCAACATTTAATAATGTAAAGTTTTATGATAGAACTATAATCATGATGTACCATTCTGTTTTGAGCCTGGTGTGAAATAATTTGAGTTTGGGGGTACTTGTGGCTGGTGTTATTAAACATTTCAATTTTTATTGCACGCATTGATCAGGCTCTAAATCACTTGGCCAATACTACCGTTAGTCAACGTCAGCAGCAAGTTTGGTGGCAAGGGTTAGGGTTAGATGGGTAGGTGGGTGGCCAGGCTGGCTGACCGCCTTTCGAAATAGGCCTAGCTGGTGGCCTATGCAGTGTACGAATCTACCGAGAGGATACCCCCTGCATTTGCCACATCTAGATCCCTGTTTCTGCAAGCCCGCTAACCCCTTTTCAGTTGCCCGTGGTCAGTGCGCTGTACGAGTCTGCTGAGAGGATACGGTACATGTGCGTGGCCATCCATTATCCTCACTTAATTATTCGAACGAGGTACGGATACAGCATTCACTTTTGCCAGGATGTTGGACCCAAGGCCTAAGACAACTAATATAGTTGAAAATTTCCATCCTTATAAAATATATTAGACGCATGACTTGTTAAACACTCGGTATGCCCCAGTCAAATTTGTCTTTTAATTTAACCTTCAATTTGGGTAAATTCAAAGGCTACGAGACGAAGGCCGTATCAATTGTAGGCAGTCTGCATGATCATCTTTATCAAGTCCAAGTCTTCGCGGGAATCCATGGCCGAGGTTTTCGGGCTTGTCTTTTTCGTTGCACAAGAATGAAATTCCAAAAACTCAAGAGTGAAAGGGTCCTCGTAGGTCTTCCTGATCGTGCGCTCTTGGTAGCCGTCGCCTCTAGCACTCTCGATCCTCTCTCTGATGGTCATAGTGACGGGAAGACCCTTGACGTACGGGGTGTCGTAATCGACGCGCACAATCTTCTCTCGAGAGTAAATCTCGAGGTGAGCGTCAAACCTGGGCACATCAATGATGCCTGACTCGTACATGACGGGAAAGCCCCGGTACTGGAATAGGACGTTCCAGATTGGCAAGCCGAGGGATGCACCAACAACACGTGAGGGCATACCGACCATCTCGCGCAAAGCCGAGAAATCATGCACACCGAGTCTTTGAAATGAGAGTCAGAAATCGGTGATGATCATACCTGGCAGTGGGTCGGCGGCGAAACTTACCCAGTGAACAACCTAAACATTGTCATTGACTCTGGAGTTGCTGTAACTCCCATTTCGTCAACGAGTGCTGCCTTTACCATGTTTTCTTCGGTCGAACGCATGTCTGCAGCCTCTTCCACGGGATAGTCGGCGTACTTTATTGGGTACGTGCCAGACTGGCCCACGAAAGACCGGTTTTGCCCAATGATATCTGTCCCGCTGTCAGGTACTTTCCCTGCAGATTTGAGTATCGTTTTCAAACATACCTCGGACTCGTATGTAGTCGATTTTGCTCATTTCTCCAACCTCTTTCAGGGCATCTACAAACGCTTCAGCGTATCGTCTCTGGTATCCCACGAAGACTTTCGCCTCCGAAGTCTTCTCTGCGGTGATGATAGCATCAAGGTCGTGGTAGTTCAACGCGAGCGGCTTCTCCACGAACACATATTTGTTGTGCTGGAGAGCCAGTATCGCCTGTGCAGCGTGGAATGCGTTGACGTTGCAGATTACGATGACGTCGGTGTCAGGAGAGGCAATCAACTCTTCAGGGTTCAACGTCGTCTTGGGCGTCCCGCCGGCGACTTTCTTGACACAGTGATCAAGAGCTTGCTGGGACAAATCACAAATGTAAGTGATTTCGTAGTAGCTGGACAAATTGTTCAGCACGAGAATGTGAGACACCTGTGATGAGAATTTATCAATATTGTCTGCCAAGGAGTGAAACGACATGAGAATCGAAACAAACCTGAGCAACCTCTCCCAAGCCAATGATACCGACTTTGAGGACCTTCCTCAGCTTATCATCGTCTGATAGTTCACTCATATTGACGGACACGTAGTTAATCGATTCAAATCTTTGTTCCAAATAGTCTGATCAAAGTTGGAACCAAGTCTTGATAATCTCCTAGTATCAACAGCATATAAATAACTTCTTCAACCATTGAGCAAATCAATTGCACCGCTGGAGCCAAACGCCCCTGGCCCGGGGCCTCGATCATCCAATATCGGTCTGGAACCTGAACTCTCGCCCCCAACCTCGAAGGATTGAGCCGAGCAACCGTACTTATCCGAAGGATCAAAGCAAGCTAAGTCCAGGTGTGATACCACGGCCGAACGGGCCGTCCAATGCTGTCAGAAAATAGACTTGGATGAGTGAGCCCTGCATAGGCTTATATCTGCAAAACCCTTCCAGCCTACGCGTAATGAAAGCTGCATTATCTTGGCGTATACTCCAAGTCTGTCTGTTGTATTTGGCAAGAAGTGCATCCTCCATCTGATAGATCAGTAACATCCACCAATCGCAACATATGTCTCGAATTGGCCGTGGGATTCACAATAACCGGTTTAAGTCGCCGTCCCAAGGGCATTCTGATTGTCAACTTCATGAACCAGGCGGCCCGTCATCGCCGGACCTTGCGGGCGGCGGCGTAACGCCCGGAATGCGGGGAAGGTTGTGAAGAAATAATACGAATCGCCATATTCGACGAATCCTGGCGATTTAGCAAGGAAGATCGGCTGAGAGCACGCTACAATTCAACTCGTATTCCCGCTGTCGACTCTGGCCCTCGAACGAGATGACTGAATGAAAACCGACTTTATGTTACGCCCAACTCTGACAAACAACTCTGTCGCTATTACACATACTTTTTCTTTGCGATGTCCGGTGTCAACGCAACAACTGCGCCGTGGCGCGTCTATCTGTACGGCGCTGGGTCTATTGCGTGGCGACATGGTGTTGCGGCGGAAAGCCTAGGACCCGACGCCCAGCTATTTGCCGCCGACCCCTCGGAAGATGCTCGACAAGCATTGTTGGCCAAGTTCCCCAATGCCACCGTCTACGAGGATGCAGAGGTCATGCTTGCCAGCTCCCCAGGACAAGAGCGCGATATCGTCGTAGTAGCTGTGCCTCCTTACTTGCACCATGCAGCGACGCTCCTTGCTTTTCGGTCCAACCGTCATGTCCTCTGCGAAAAGCCTCTCGCAACATCCGCAACGGAAATGGCCGAGATGCTGGCTGCCAGTGATGCTTCCGGACGCTGTTTTGGGGAGTGCAGCTTTCGCTATCTGGGAAACGGAGCCTTAGACCGCGCCCGTCAGTTGATTGAAACGGGTGGCATTGGCTCCGTTTATCATGCCCGCTTCATCAATCGCCAGCCACGATCCCGCGCAGGAATCGAGTACCAGCCTGCGAGCAGGTGGTTCCTGGAAAAGAAGAAATCTGGCGGGGGCATCGTCTTCGACTGGGGCGTTTACGACTTCACCATGTTCTTCGACGTCCTTCGCCCCGTCGCCGCGACGGTCAATCATGCCTGGTTGGCCACGCCGAAAACCGGTGCCGACCCGTCCGAGCCCGCGATATCCGTCGAGACGCACGCTGGCGCTTCCTTGACATTGACACTCCAGGACGGCGCGGTCATCCCGTTTGATTGGGAACGGGCAAGCGGTTTCCACGGGGACGCCCAGGTTGCGCTGAACGTCGATGGCACGGCTGGAGGTCTGACATGGGAATGGGTCCCGACTTTTGATTACAAGGACGACGTCGACGAGTTGCAAGAGGGCTTTGGTCTCTTGCACTCTGTGGATGTTGATGGAAAGGTCCAGAACAAGGAGGAGAAGTTCCCTGCTTTTGGGTGGGAGGACGCGAACCAACGTCCTTTGCTCTCTTTCGTCGACTTGATCGAAGGTCGTGACAGTGTGGCTCTCTCTAGGAGTAGGCTCGAGTTCAACTTTTCTGTCGTATCAGCCATCTACAAGTGTGCCTCTGAGGGCAAACCGGTTCATGTTCAGCTCAAGTAGAACCATGGCGAGGTAGATGAACAATTAGGAGAATGGTTATGACCATGAAGCTAAGCAATGCCTATATCAACACATGCACGAGCCTCTGCAAACCTTCAGCTTCCAGTTTGCTTGGCTGAGAAAGATCTCGAGACATCCTCAAGCACGCGAAGAATGCTACTTCCAGTGGTATACCATCTAAGTTTAAATCCACCAGAGCAGTTCAGAGGAATGTGTTGAATAGGGCAACGAAAATGTAATCGAGCTCTAACTGGCTTGCGACAAGGTGAACTTCACGACCAAAATTTCAGACACTACAGAAGGTTTATGCATTGAAGAACAAAATTGGTTGCGGGCGTCCCTTTGACTGTATATTCCAACTAGCCATCCTTTGCGGCGACAGAAGCCATCGAATTCCATACTATTTCCCCTTGTACTATGTAAGATGGAAGTTTATGAAGCCTCTTCATCACAGCCTCTCTGCAGACGTCTCCAGTTCTACCTTCTCGTTTCTACGAGGGGCGGCTGCCTCTGCAACTTCCTCATGATCGACTTTATTCTTGGAGTTACGGAATCGGAATTTCGCTTCGTTCCACCGGCCCCCAAAGCCGTGTCCTGGATGCCAGATGCTCAAGCAGAGACATGCAAGTATGATCATAACTCCGTCCAGGACCATGAATTCAACTTCTTGGTTGGCCAACTTCCCGCTGAAACCCTCACTGAGCTCGACGGAGCGGAAGACGGTTCGTACAAACAAACAGGCCGTTGCGCCAAACAGTGCTATCCCAATCGTTAGACATCTCTATGACAAATCATTCTGCATTAAGATTGTGTTGCATACCAATCAAGAACATCTTAAACCGTTTGCTGCTGACCAGGTCGGCGAACTCGGGGTTCCTCATCTCCGGGTTCTTTCTCACGCGCCATAGGAACTCGAGACTGCAGGCCGAAAATGCAAACAGACTAGCGACTTGAATCGACAGGCCTGCGACGAGAATGTTTGTCCCCACGTCGATCTACAGATGAAAAATCGTCAGCATAACCTCTTGGAGATAGTGGTGTTAGGACACCGGATGACAAAAGCGTGTGATATTACCATGTGTGGGTTGTCCAAAGGCGTCGATGCAGCGATGCCTCCGCCGACAGCCTGGACAACAAGACTGACAATATCGCATCCCAAGAAAAACGTCGTGTATGTCCGAGGCTTGATTCGGCTAATGAACGCTCCATGAACGACGACGATTCTTCCGAGAGTCAGGTAGATAGCGGCTGCGATGAACACAGGGCCGATGGTCAGAGTGATGAGGTACCACAGGAAATAGTCCCTGCTGAAGGGGTTTCCATTCAAGAGCACCCGAGCGATGTAGCCGACGATTTCCGTTAGCAGGCCAAGGCAGATGGCAATCATAAAGCTCTTCGTTTTGAGTCTTATGCCAAGATAGACTTGGTAGATTGCGATGACGGCCATGACGGCCAGAAAAAGGGCGTTTCCGGCAATAGTCGGCCTATAGTGAACGAAGCCCCATTGTTCCACGGAGCATGTGTCCAGCGTGCAGACGAACCCTGGAATGTAACCTTCGGGAGCTGACATGATGGGCCAGGTTTGACGGAAACGCGACGTGTTTCGATGGAGACGGCTGGTTGATTGGAGTGAAGGAGGAACATTTCTCGACTGCCTGTATTTAAAGCCATCACCAAGTCAAGAGCTCAAGCACTTGGAAGAAGAAGAAACGAACGGTTCCGGTGAACTGGGAGATCGGGGCCCAGACTTTCTGCGCTCCTCTGCGTGTTGCTTCGTTGAATACCGTCATTGGGCCGCTGTCAAGTCAGAGAAACCGGCTGGGTTCCCCTTGATTCCGGCCGCCCAATCCAAGACTGTAGTGCTTGTATGCAAGTCGCCGTTTCGGAGGGGCGCTTGACTACATTGCTTCAGCCACCGCGGGTGTCGCGGGGTATTTGGCTAAATAGAAGCATCCCCATGGGGTTAAGCCAAGGAATCAACGGATCGTCGTTCCGAAAAGCTTGCCTCCCTTGGCTGCTGCGCCGCCGTGTAAATATGCGAGCTGGCGCATATGCATAAGCGAGCCGCGCCGCTCACTATTATCCCAACAGTACGAACGCCTCACGAACGTCTCACAAACGCCTCAAGAACGCCATGCCATATCGGGGTTGCTTACACAGACACAGAAAGACACTGTTCCTCCGCCATTCGATTGGGACAATGCTGTTGCCTCCATGGTCAAACACCAAAGAATATGTCGGCCACAACACGGTTCGGGATCTTCGGGACAATATACGGCGGCTGTAGGCTGTCTGCTATCACATCGAAGGATTTCATGAATCCTTTGAGACACGAAGGGGCTGCCTCATAACGACCTGTCAACCCCAAAAGATCTTCCTCTGCGGTCCCGACCGTGGGGGCAAAAGCGCCTCCTTCAAACCCAGCGCAAGGTCTTCGGGCTAACCCCGCGAGACGTACCACACGACTCAATGTGCGCTAAACGATCCTTCGTTCGTTTTCCATGAACAAGCATATCTCTGCAGGCCGAAACGTGTAATCATGAGCCGTTCCCTTTACGAAGATAGACTGTAGGCAACCAGTAAGGAAATGGTGTCCTCCCTCCCGAGCGGCGCTTGCTTGCCTGGCTTGGTGTTTGGGGAGTTGAGCTACAGTTCAGAACGGAAATGGAGATCTCAACTAATGTGTACTGTGGACTGCTGGGACTCATTGTATCATATCGCTACTTTCATTAGTTAAATAGCTGCCTGCCCATACGTAGTTGCCTCAAGAAACGTCTCTGGCACAGCCTAACCAAGCTTCCAACACAATTCTGGCTCACTGTCATCTTGCCGCAGTTCTCTTTGAAGTCTTCTTTTTAGAATCGTTTCTTATCTGGTTGGAAACATGACTGATCAGGTTCCAATTCCCATTGCTATCATTGGCATGGGATGTCGTCTGCCCGGTGGTTCAGATAACCCAGACAAACTCTGGGACATGCTTTCAGAGGGACGAAGTGGCTGGCGTGAAATTCCTGCAGACCGGTGGAACAAGGACTCATTCTATCATCCTGATCCCGAGGCCAAGGAGGCCGTCAACTTCAAGGGCCTATACTTCCTCGATCAGGACATCGCCGCTTTTGACGCTCGCTTTTTCAACATCCATCCTCATGAAGCCCATTGTCTCGACCCACAACAGCGCATCTTGCTGGAGACGACATACGAGGCCCTTGAGAATGCCGGACAGACGATTGCTGGAATCAAAGGTTCCGATACCTCTGTCCACGTCGGAGCTTACGCTACCGAGTGAGTGATAATACTGATTCCTCATGCACCATCTCCCCCAATCTCTCTCCTCCACCGCCCTTGCGATGGAATACTCAGGCTGACACATACTTGTAGCTTCGAACGTATGGGTTACAAGGACACTGCAAGGACACCTAAGGCCCATATGATCGGCACTGGAATTGCAATTCTTTCCAATAGGATATCATATGTCTTTGATCTTCACGGCCCATCCAGCACAGTTGACACTGGATGTTCAGGTAGCATGGTGGCCTTGCATCAGGCATGTCATGGACTCCGAGCGAGAGAGTCAAAGATGGCCATCGTTGCTGGAACCCAGCTGGTCCTCACCCCTGACCAGATCATCCCGATGAGCAGTGTCGGGTAAGTACTGACCTGATTGCATATATGGCTTGCACTACGTACATGAGCTGAGATGCGACTTCAGCATGACGAACCCAGATGGCAAATGCTACGTCTTTGACAGTCGTGGCTCTGGATACGCACGAGGCGAGGGTGTCGTCACTCTGATCCTTAAGCGTCTTGATGATGCGGTCAGAGACGGCGACAAAGTACATGCCATCATTAGGAACTCTGGCCTGAACCAGGACGGCAAAACGGTCGGCCTCACGCTGCCGAACCCCATCGCTCAGGCAAATCTTATGCGACTCGTATACAAGAATGCCGGTCTTGACCCGGCAGATACAGTATATGTTGAGGCGCATGGAACAGGAACCCAAGCTGGTATGAAACTCTCACACTGTCTTTCTCTTCTTCAACTTTTCTTTCCGATCCTCTTGGAAACCCATGAGCGAGTTCTAAAGAAGAATCAGGTGATAACGCAGAAATATCGTCCATCGCGGAGGTATTCTGCCCCGGAGGCCAACGTGAGAACGGTCTCTATGTCGGTTCTATCAAGTCAAACATTGGCCACCTGGAAGCTTCCAGCGGTGTTGCAGGGCTTCTGAAGGCCATTTTGATATTGAAGCATGGAGCAATTCCCCCTAACATCGACTTTATCGAGCCCAAGCCTGTGTTGCATCTGGAAGAACGCAAGATCAAGGTATGTAATTCTCGACGCCCATTCATATTGATTGTCGAATTGCTACTAATCATCACGATTAAGATTGCAACCAAGACGGTTCCCCTTCCCTCCTCGACTGCCCCCCAGCGTGTGTCAGTCAACTCTTTCGGCTATGGTGGCACTAACGCCCATGTCATCTTGGAGGCGCCGTCTACCTACGTCAAACCGGAGGAACAGCCAGAAGACACACGGGCTTCGGCGACGGCCAATGGTGTGAATGGAAACCAGAACAAAACAAATGGCGCCAACGGACACGTTGAGATGCAAGAAACAGCTTCCCCTGACCTTGGAGACAACGGAATCAACGGGACCACCGAGGCCAACGGATCCAACTGGTCTAAGGAGACTAGCGGAGCCAACGGGACTAATGGGATGCATGAAATCCAAGAAAGCACGCCCAAAGCAGAAACCAATCATGGGTATAACCCTCAGCTTTTTGTCTTGTCAGCTCGGTCAGAGGCTTCACTCAAAGCTATGGTGTCCAACCTACGAGGATGGGTATCTTCCCATGAGGATACTTCCTCGCTCTCCGATCTCGCTTACACTCTCTCAACGCGTCGATCAGAGCTACACTTCCGCTTCAGTGCGGCGGCGGGCAGCCACGGCGAGCTCGTTTCTCTGCTCGGCCAGAGCCCCCGCATCACCAAGGCCGTCACCAATTTCCGCTCCGTGTTTCTCTTCACGGGTCAGGGAGCACAGTGGCACGCCATGGGTCTGGAGCTCACCAGAGACCATCCGGTCTTCAGAGAGTCGATGCTCCGGTCGGAGAGGATCCTCAAGCAACTCGGGGCAGAATGGAGCTTGGTCGAAGAGCTTTCCAGGGACGAGGACAGCACGCGGGTTGGGCAGGCTGAGATTTCTCAACCGTCTACCACGGCGATTCAGATCGCACTGGTGGACCTTCTCAAGAGCTATCACGTCTTCCCTGATCTTGTTCTTGGCCACAGCAGTGGCGAGATAGCTGCCGGCTATGCGGCCGAGGCCCTGGACCACGAAACTGCGCTTGAGATATCGTATAGGCGCGGTTTTATGTCACAGGCCTGCGCACGTGTCATCTCGGGCGGCGGTGCCATGATGGCCGTCGGCTTGGGCGAAGAGGATGTCAAGAAATACGTCGACCAGACCCGGACGGGGATCGTCTGCGTTGCGTGTGTCAACTCTCCCGTCAGCACCACCATCTCTGGCGACGAGTCTGCCATCGACGAGCTGAAGCAGATTCTCGATGAGGAGTCCATCTTCAACCGCAAGCTGAAGGTGGACACGGCGTACCACTCTCATCACATGAAAAAGGTCGCAGCCGAGTATCTCGAGTCCATCGCGCACATCAAGACGCGCACCCCAAACCCTGCCATCAAGTTCTACTCTTCCGTCCTCGTTGCACACAAGACAGGAGATTTCGACGCCCAGTATTGGGTCGACAACCTAGTATCCCCCGTCCGTTTCGGCAACGCTCTCGAGCTCCTCTGCCGCAAAGAGCTTGCGGATATCGAGCCGGCACCACTCACCTTGTTCACCGAGATCGGTCCCCACGGTGCCTTGGCGGGCCCTGTCAGACAGACGATCAAGGCTCTCGATTTGCCTGGCTTCAAATCAAACTACCTACCCACTCTGGCACGAGGCCGCGATGCCTCTATCAGCCTCCTGGAAACGGCAGGCAAGCTGTTTGAGTTTGGATATCCAGTATCGCTGCGAGCAACGTTGAGCGCACGAGTTGCAACAAAGCCTGCTGCGTTGGTTGATGACCTTGCCCCATACCCTTGGGATCATTCGACCAGCTATCTCTACGAGTCCAGCCTCAGCAAGCAGCATCGCTTCCGGGCGCACCCACCACACGATCTCCTTGGCTTACGAGTTACCGGGACTACCAACCAGGAGCCTACGTGGCGCAACCTTCTTGGCGTGGAAAGCCTTCCGTGGCTTAGAGATCATGTTGTCGATGGCTTCGCCATCTTCCCCGCGTCGGGCTATATCTCCATGGCCATAGAAGCAGTGCGTCAAATCAGCATCGACAGACATATCCAGGGCGTCATCTCTCGGGTCCACCTGAAAAACATATCCTTTTCCAAGTCGATTATTATCCCGGAACGTCGCACAGACGGGCTGACATCCGACGTCGAGGTCCTCCTCACGTTGAGACCCGCGAGACACTTGGCCGACCGCACGTGGGAGTCGTTCCGCATCATGGCTTTATCCCCGGAGGATGTCTGGCACGAGCATTGCTCCGGACATATCATGGTTGAGTGGACATCCAAAGAGGACGAGGTCGAGGGACTCCGCGAAGAGAACATGACCACTTCGGGCCGTCTCAAGCACCTCCAAGACATCGTAGATGCATGCGACACTCAAATAAGCGGCGACGACCTTTACAAGAACTTCGCTGACAACGGTAACGTCTACGGTCCTACTTTTGCATGCATACAGTCGGGAAAGCTCGGTCCGCGTGGAGCCATTGCTGAAATCACTGTTCCTGACGTGAAGAGCATGATGCCTCGGAAGTACCAGCAGGAGCACATTATTCATCCGTCTTCCCTCGATAACGTCTTCCAACTGGGCATTCCCCTGTACCGGAGAACCATCGGGAACGGCCCCGTGATGCCCATAAGCATCGACGAGCTGACCATCAAATGCAACATCGGGAGCAACCCTGGTACCAAGTGGACTGTGTCTTCCACCGTGCGCCAAAAAGGCTTCCGGTTTGCTGGCATTGATATCGCAGTCTTTGAAGAGACGGCCGAAGGTGCACCCCTGCTGCCAGTCCTAGACATTCGCGGGGGGGCTCTTCGCGGGATCGGCGAAGCGCCGGTTGACGAGGCTACACTTCCGTTCCATCGCAAGATGAGCTATGCTCTCAGATGGCAACCCGACGTCGACCTCGTTCCGTTTCAGGAAGAGAGCAAAATTTTCCTGTTGGTTGAGTATCTTGAACTCCTGGCCTTCAAGCAGCCACATATGAAAATCCTGGAGGTGGGATCAGGCGTTCAAGGCGGCGTGACGCTGCCATTGTTCCAAGCGCTTGATCGTCCGGAAGGTTTACTGCTCGACCGATACACTTACTGCTATCCCAACACCCAAAGCGAGTCCTTGGGGCAGTTCAAGACGCTCCTTGACAGATGGGCCGATCGTGTCGATTACAAGACTCTGGATGTCTCAAAGGATCTTGCTCAACAAGGCTTTCAGGAAGGCACCTACGACCTCATCATTGCTTCGCACGTGTTGAACGGAGCCAGCTTTGTTGATGAGAGTCTGGCGAGCTGGCGAAAGCTCTTGAGCCCTCGGGGACGGGTCGTTCTTGGCGCCCTACCAGTCGAAGATGGGCAACAGGACATTGATGCCTCGTCCGAGGGCGACTGGCACGCACGCTTTAAGCACCACGGCTTCCAGGGGGTTCTTCCGGATCATGATGGCCCTCCCGCACGACCCAAGATGATTGTTGGCATGGCCGTTGATACACGGCCTTCGGCGCGAGAAGATTTCCCTTCGGTCCGCATCGTCTGCCAATCTCGCGCAGACGACCAGTTTGTATCTCTCGCAGACACGATACTGTCTCGTGTGAGGAGCGAAGGGTTTCCCTGTTCCCTGGATGACTGCCTACCTGAGCAAGTCGACGTCGATGCCATCCACATCGTCCTTGATGACGCGGCAGACCCTATCCTTGCTTCGCCAACTGCCGAAGAGTTCACTCGGATTGTCTCCCTCGCCACGAGAGCAAAGAACATACTCTGGGTCGGCTGTCAAGCAAGCGGTGCCGACGTCCATAGCCCTGTCAAGGGCATGATCAATGGCCTCGCCAGAGTCGTGCGACGAGAGAATGCGGGCATGCGATTCGTCACTGTCGATGTACAAGACGACATCCTGTCGAGCCCGGCGACCCTGGTTTCTCAGCTTTCAAATATCATCAACAGGTCATTTACCACCCCTATCAGCACGGCACGATCCGATGAGGACGAGTATACCTTCAGCAATGGCCAGCTCCTCATCCCCCGAGTTCATGCCGACGCCAAGTTTGACGACTGGGCCAAGAAGTCCATATATGCCCAAAGCATAGAGACAGGACCCTTCCAGCAAGCAGACCGACCCCTCAAGCTCGAGGTTGAGACTCCGGGGCTCCTTAGCAGTCTCCGGTTCGTCGACGACGAAACTCCCTCGAAGCCCCTTGGGCCGTTCGAGCTGGAACTTGAGGCCAAAGCCTACGGCGTCAACTTCAAGGACGTCTTCATCGCCATGGGGCAGATGGTGCCCGGCGTCACGATGGCCGGCGAGTGTGCCGGCGTCGTTCGCAAGGTCGGCTCTGCCGTCGCCGACAAGTTCACCGTCGGAGACCGCGTGTGCGGAATATTCGCCGAACCCTTCTCGAGCCACCCGCGGGTCGACGGGAACTTCAGCTGTCACCTCCCTGAGAAGATGCCCTACTCTATCGGCGCGTCCGTCCCCGTTATCTTCTGCACTGCGTACCACTGCATCGTCGAGGTTGCTCGTCTTCAGCGGGGAGAGAGCATCCTGATCCACGCCGCTTCCGGTGGTGTTGGTCAGGCGGCCATCCAGCTTGCTCAGAAGATCGGGGCTGAGATCTTCTGTACGGTGGGCAGCAACGCAAAGCGCCAGCTGCTTATCGACACTTTCGGCATCCCGCCAGACCACATCTTCTCTTCCAGGCTTCGGACATTCAAGCAAGGCATCCTGCGGCTTACCCGGGGCAGGGGAGTCGACTGCGTCCTGAATTCGCTGTCGGGTGAATCGCTCCATGACTCGTTCGCCGTTCTCGCACCATTGGGCACATTTGTCGAGATTGGCAAGTCTGACATTTACCGGAAGAACGAGATCAGCATGATTCCGTTCGACAACAGCGTCACCTTTGCGGCCGTGGACCTGACAGTCTTGGCACGGCTCAAGCCAGCCAAGGTGCGAGAAACCCTGGTGAAGGTACTCTCTTTGTTCGAGGACGGGATTCTGCAGGCCGTGGCCCCCGTGACTGAAATGCCCATGACCAATATCGAGGATGCTTTCCGCCTGATCCAGTCCAGAAAGCATACAGGCAAAGTCGTCCTCGTCAGCGACCATGAGACTCAAGTCAAGTTAACCGTGGCACGTCCTCGACCTCTCTGCCTGCTCAAGGATGGCACGTATGTCATCTCTGGAGGTCTCGGAGATCTCGGAAGGAGGACCGCCAAGTTCTTGGCTGCTCGTGGCGCGGGACATGTGGTGACCTTATCTCGGCGGAAGCTCCAGGAGGAAGACCAACAAGAATTGGAGAAAGACCTCCGCGCGCTCGGAGCAGAGCTGCACATCATCCGATGCGATGTCACCGATCGGGAGTCAGTGCTATCGGCCGCCGCCGAATGTTCGGCAAACCTGCCCCCAGTACGCGGTGTTGTCCATGCCGGCATGGTATTGAGGGTATGATACCTTGCAGAGCTCCGATCTACTACGTTATAGCTAATCTCATCTTCAGGACCATCCTTTTGAAATCATGTCTCACGACGACTACATGACCGCCATCAAGCCCAAGGTCCAAGGGACCCAGAACCTGGACGAGGCATTTGGCGCTTCAGACTCCCTCGACTTCTTCATCATGCTGTCGTCCATCACCGCGATTCTTGGAAAGTCCGGGCAGTCAAACTACGCAGTCGGCAACGCCTACCAGGATGCCTTTGCTCACAGCAAAAAGTCGTCAAGCTGCAGGTACATAGCCCTGAACCTGGGCGCAGTCGACGGCTCGTTGGCGATCATCTCGCTCCCCCCTGCGCAGCAAGAGGCCATGCGCCGGGGATCCGTCCTCATGTCGTTCGACGAAGTCTTTGCAGTCTTGGGCTACGCCATGAGTGCACAGGCGAACGAGGATGACCTGCACCAGTTGATTCTCGGGTTCGACCGGAAGTCGATGGAGGCGGTCCACGACGAAATGGCCCTTGCGAACCCCATGTTCAGCCAGGTTCCCCGTCTGGAGCAGAAGGGGGAGCAGACGAAAGAAGACGCCGCGGACATTGGCAAGTTGCTTCAACAAGCGACCACCCCTAAGGAGGTTGAGGGAATCGTCGTAGACGGCATTCGCCAGCGGTTCGCCATGTTCATCGCGGCCCCAGTCGAGGACATCAGCCCGGATGCTTCCATGGACAGCTTCGGCCTTGACTCTCTTGTTGCCATTGAGTTGAAGAACTTCCTCGTGCGCACGTTCCAGGCAACGCTGCAGACATCCGAGGTTCTCGATGCTCCCAACATCATGACGCTGGCCAGGGTCATCATCCTCAGGTCCAAGCTCGTCTCTCAAGACACGGCGGCCGTCGTCGTCCTGGAGAAGGAGGACGCCGGCGTGGTCGAGAGAGCGCTAAAGCCGATCATCGAAAGCGCAGCCCCCGGCATCAACCACAACTTCAAGTGCTGCAGGGCGTCCAAGACGCTCCAAAAGATGCCTCTTGTTGACTTTGACGTCATGCTCGACGACTACCTGGACAAGTCGAGGATGTTCTTCTCCGCCGAGGAGTTCGCGACCCTGGAGAGGGACGTGGCGGAGTTTAGGGAGCCGGACAGCATCGGTCGGGTGTTCTACAGCCGCCTCCACGAGCAGGCCCACGATCCAGAGATCGAGAACTGGCAGGAAAAGTACTTCCTGCAGAGCATGTACCTGCAGAGGCGCATGCCACTCGCACCGTTCAACAACTTCATGGCCTTCCACCCGCTCGGGGAGATGGGCCACACCCAGGCGGAACGCGCAGCTCTGATCGCCAATATTGCCTTCCAATGCAAGCAGGATCTCGAGGCGGACCGATGGGAGCCGATGACTTACATGTTCACGGCCAACTGCACCGATCTCTGGCAGTACATCTTCAACACGGCTCGCCTGCCCGGCGTTCCTTTCGACCGGATGGCAAAGTTCCCTGGCAACGACTACATGGCGGTGCTCCACCGCGGACACATCTTCAAAGTCGAACTCAAGGACAGGGGGGAGGAGAACGTGACTGTCGAAGCGTTAACAAAGACTTTCAGCTCAATCTTGAACCGGCAAGACACTGAGGATAGCTGGACCAGCATTCTAAGCACCGACGACCGCACTTCGTGGGCCGAGGTAAGTCCATCCCCATGCTGGCCGTGCGTGTAGATGAATTTGAGTGTGTTGCTGATTGACTGACGCGCAACAGAACCGGGAAGCTCTGATGGAGGCCGACGCGGCGAATAAAGAGACCATCGACATGGTAGAAGCTGCTGCTTTCCTTGTCTGTCTCGACGACACAGAGCCTACGGACGCGGAAGACCGGATCAGGAGTATGATGATGCTCCAAGGCTTCAACCGATGGGTCGACAAGTCCATCGCATTCGTCGTGTGCAAGAACGCAACTTCCGGCACGTATGTCGAGCATACCATGATTGATGTAAGTTTCTTCGCAACACCTTGGCCCAACCCCTTCTACATACCTTGATTGGATGGAAGCCCCTAATACATGTTAGGCAATGACTCTGTTCGTGATGCAGACGGCCATCGTGCAAGGCATAACGACCTATAGCCCACCACGACAGGTCAACGGGCACGCGAACGGCGTCGCCAAGGTGCCGAGGGAGTTCCCTCTAAAGACAACGCCGGCTCTGGATGCGCGCATCCTCCACGTGCGGCGGCGTTTCGAGGAGGACATCTCGCAGTTCGGATACAGGGACATCGTCCTCGGCGACTTCGGAAAAGACATGCTCCTCGACCGCCATCTTCCCATCAAGGGCATGTACGACCTGATGGGCCTGCTCGCCAACTACTACTACTACGGCTACAACGCCCAGTCGTGGGAGGCCGTCTCCATGTCGCACTACCACAAGGGCCGTCCGGACATCGTGCAGGTCAACATCCCCGCCACCGCGCGCTTCTGCACCGCCGCAGAGGACGAGAGCGTGCCGGCGAGCCAGCGGTTCGAGATGATGGTCGAGGCCGCCAACGCCCGGAACCAGGTCATCAAGGACGCGTTTATGGGCCGCTGCTACCAGCGCACCCTGAGGGCCCTCGAGCTCTGCGCCGAGGAGGGCGAAGAGCTGCCCGGTCTCTTCAAGAACCCGCTCTACGAACAGACCGTGGAGCCGAACCAGATGTTTTCCAACACGGACGGCCTGTCTCCCGAGTCTTGCTTCATCATGCAGAACCCCAAGAGGTTCTGGATGACGTACTACGTCACCGACGCAGGGTGAGCCAAAACTCTCTCTCTCTCTCTCTTGCAACCGCATTGTCTTGGTCGAAGCTGACAAGTTTTTCTTTTTCTTTCCGCAGGGCACATTTCTCCGTCATCACTGGGAAGGAAGAGGTGATTGCTTGGGCCGACTGCCTGCAACGCGCTTCGTTGGTGATGAAGGCGCTGATAGACGCGGCATGAGATGAATGATATTGTCTTTCTTCTTGTTTCTTCTTGATTATGTGTGTCACTCTCTAGTTTGCAGAAAATCTCAATAATTCATCTATTTATTATGATGTTTGATCTTACTCGACGATCTTGGAAAATCGTATAGCTCAGTGAAGAAATATCCAGGGGCAAATGTCCCCCAAGTTGGTCAAATAAATAGCGGAAAGTGTACATTCGGAATTGCTATCTCTTTACAAGCCTTAAATACATGTCTAGGCGACTTTCTCATCTCGCACCGGATCCCGAGACGCAGCTCCTGGCGTGTCGAGAGTCGCCGTCATCGTTGTCGTGGGCTGTTCCCCTTGAGCCGGCTGCACCCGGTCGTCTGGAATCCAGCGTCTCTGCATCCCGAAGCTCAGCAGCAAAGAGATGGCGGCCACCGCAATGGGCAGGATGAAGGCTTTGGCGACCGCGTATCCAAAAGCCTCTCGGACCAGCGGCAATTCGGCCGCCGGCACCGCGCTCGCCAGGTCCGAAGCGCCGGCGTACCGCACAGCGCCGGCGTCGACCCCTGCCGGCGCCCCCGCGAGCCGCCGGGAAAGCTCCTGGGAGAAGAGGTTGGAGGCGATGCTGAGGCCCACGGCGCCGCCGAGCAGGCGGTGGAAGACGACGAGGGCGCAAGCCGTCGGCATGTCGTCGTCGGGGAGGACCACCTGCACCGCGATGAAGGGCACCTGCTCGGCGAGACCGATGCCCGCTCCGCTGAGGATCTGGAACCCCAGCCACTCCCCGATCGACGAGCCCCCGTCAAGCCTCTGGAGCAGGACGCAGCCGGCGACGAAGACGCCGGTCCCCAGCCACATGAAGGGGACGTAGTGGCCCCTGGAGCTGATGCACGCCCCCGTGACGATGATGGCGATGCTGCACGGGATGCCGTACGCGAGGCACCGCACCCCCGACGTCACGGCGTTGGTGCCCAGCACGGCCTGGAAGTAGAAGGCCAGGTAGTACATGTGCGTGTTGTGCGCCGTGGACATGAGCATGTTGAAGACGCAGCTGATGGCCACCGTACGTTGCGAGAGGATCCGTACAGGGATGATGGCCCTGTTTTCCCCCCCATAGGTTGGTCTGGTCAGCGCATGGCGATTCGAATACGAGCTCTTGTAGGGGTTTTCTTTTCTTACTCTTCTTTCTTGGTTGCTTGCAGCAGGACGAATGCCGACATGAAGATGCCCGATACAATGAGGCATGCGTAAACTCTCGGATCGGACCATGGGTATCTGCTTCCGCCCCATTGAAGCGCGAAGAAGAGAGTCACCAGGCCGATCAGGAGCATGGAGGCGCCTAGAAGGTCCAGTTTCTTCAGTTTCTCGCGCAGCGAGAGGCGCCCATGTACTGGCGTCTTTGCCTTTAGGATTTTGTATGCGATGGCAAACGTCACGGCCCCAAACGCTAGATAGACGATCAGACAGGGTTTCCTCGGACGCGGGGCACCAATCACTTACGTAGGTTGATCCTGTCGCTCGTCAGATATCCGGCATCACGTCAGAAGGAGTCATTGTGAGGGCAGGGGACGACGCACCAGAAGCAGAACCGCCAGGTAAGTCGGGGCGTGTCTGTAATCAGCCCCCCGAGAGTCGGCCCCAGCACGCCCGCGATACCGTACATGCTTGTGACAAGAGCCATCCCGAACGGCCTGGCCCGCAGCGGAACCGACCTTCCATACACCGCCAGGCTCCCGCAGAGCAGGCCGGCCGCTCCTGTTCCGGAAATCACTCTCCCAGTGATCAAGACGGCAGAGTTGGGCGAGGCAGCACATAATATTGAGCCTATCTCGACTTCATGGAAAACACGTCAGACGCAGGCCACACGGTTACGACTGGACTGACCCTAGTATAACTCACACAGGATTATTGATGTCAGGTAGAGGACTCTGGCGTCGAACAAAGTGTACAGGCGACCAAAAGTGGGCTGGAATGCCATTTCTGTGAAGAGGTATGCGCTGCCGTACCACGGGACGTCATCGAGTTGGTGGAAATCACTGGTGATCTTGGGAATGGCCGTCGCTGCGTGCTATGAGTCACTTCTTTTCCCGGGAAGAGGGCAAGAGTCTTGGCGTTCACTTACCGAGGATACTCCCGTCTATGGCTATCATGAAAGTGGCAATGGTGAAGACTGTCGACAGCAGTGAGAGCTCTTTCGGAGTCGCGTATTGGTGATTCGCAGACTCGTCACCGGTCTCCGTCTGGAGGCTGATTTCATTGCTTTCGGGGTTTGGTGTAGAATTCTCAGTCTTCTCTTCGAGGTGATGGTCGACGCCATTTTTGTTGTTGTTTTCGGTCAGCGCTCTATCGACGTTTGGCTCGGGCCGCGCAACGATTTCTAAACTACCCTTTCTACCAGGTTCCATGGTGTTTAGAGAGATGTTTCCTCCCCCCCCAGAGACCAAACGTTATGGAAACAGTGTACGAGCGTCCTCTTTTGTAAAGCAGAGGTTGTGTGGGTGTAATCCGGGCTTTTTCACCAAGACTCCAAGCCCTTCGATACAGATCAAGAGTAGTTGCTGCGGGTGCGGCCAAGGCTTGATAGACCCCAGGTTGGACGGAAGCTCCGTTCATCCCAAGGGTCTTTTGTCGAAAGAGCTTCTCGCCCCCTTCTGGGAGTCCTTTTGCCAGGTTGAGTAATTAGACACCCGCTTCGACTAGCGCATATGCAATCGCAATCCTGCCGGATGCACGTAAGCAACACAGCGAGAGAATCCTGCGGGAACAGCGCCGTCGGCCCAGACGGCAGCGTAGCCTAAACAGCAACTCTTCAGCTTCCCTTTACCGTTGACAATCCGATCCCCCTTCCCTTCCCTCCCCTACCCTACCCCTCTTAAACCGGATCGCTTACGAGCTTCCTATAGAAGATGCGCTACGGTTGATTGGGTGGTCAGCCGCAGGGAGCCCCCTTCGTGGGCCGGGGTCATCTCCGCGCATTTCAGCCTGGGCGTGCTAGTCACGGATTACATCGCGGTCAAGGAACCGCGGCCGTGGCTTGTATAGATATGTCAACAAAGACCCTCTAGGCCTGCCATTAATATTCGCATGTCATGGCTGTTGGCAGGGCTCTCGAAAAAACCAACATGATTTCCTCCAAGCTCCTCCTCGCGTTCTGCGCGTCGGCTGTGGTGCGGGCTTCGCCTCTCGCCAGAGACTGCAAGACGTTCCCAGGCAGTCCGGGTTGGCCGTCAGGCACTGAATGGTCACGGCTGAACGAGACTGTCGACGGTCGGCTCCTCGTGCCTCTGCTTCCCGGCGGCGTCTGCCACGAAGGGCAGCCAAACTACAACGCGGACCAATGTCCCAGGGTCCAAGAGGCCTGGAGAACCTTCGAGTTCCACGACGAGGACCCGGTGTCCATGATGTGGGACCTGTGGACCAACTACACCTGTCTCCCTTTCGGCGACTTTCCCTGCAGCGGAGCAGGCTACCCGGCGTACGTGGCGGATGTCGGCACGTCGACGCACGTCAAGGCCGCCGTCGACTTTGGTGAGTACTCACGCAGACGAAACCGACGTGGTGAACAACCTCGGCTGACAGACAGATCAACAGCTCGGGACCACAACGTCCGTCTGGTCGTGAAGAGCAGCGGCCATGACTATCTGGGGCGCTCGGTGGCGCCGGGGTCTCTGTCCATCTGGACGCACCGCCTCAACGGGATCGAGTACCACAAGGGCGGCTTCAAGCTTTCCGGGTCAGGCAGGAGCATATGCGGCGACGCCATCACCGCCGGCGCCGGGACGAAGATGGTCGACCTGTACACGGCCGCCAGCCAGCACGACCGCGCCGTCGTGGGCGGAGGGGCCAAGACCGTCTCGGTGGGCGGCTTCGTCACTGGAGGCGGCCACTCGATCCTGGCGCCGCACTACGGGCTCGCGGCAGACAACGTGCTGGAGTTGGAGGTCGTCACGCCCGGTGGGGAGATACTCACGGTCAACGAAGACCAGCACCCAGACCTGTTCTGGGCGATACGTGGTGTAAGCGCCGCATGTCTTGGGTAGCGCCAAACCCGGTGTGCTGAGCATTGTGCTAACGTTGCATCAGGGAGGAGGGTCGACCTTTGGGGTTGTGACTTCGGTGACGGTCATGACGCATCCATCCAAGAAGCTCACCATGGTCCTGTTCATGGCCTTTACCCTCCCCGAGGCCCCCTTCGCCATGGAACTCGCCACCTGGGCCACATCTCAGCTTCCTTACCTCTCCGACTCGGGCCTCTCGGGCTACCTGATGGCCACAATCAACTCAACGCCGCCCATCCCGCTCCCAGGTCTCCCGGAGAGGGTGGCCGGCCTGATGGGCAAGACCATCATACTGGACACCCAGGACGTGGGCGAGATCAACCAGATATTCGAGCCACTGAACAAAACCATCCAGGAGCGCTGGCCGGGCCAGGTCAACTTGCTGACGCTGACGCAGCCGTACGCCTCCTTCATGGACTGGTACGCCGAGAACTTTGACGACGGCCAAGCAGGCGGCTCGGTCTATCTCATCTCGCGGCTCTTGGACAGGGGTGCTCTGACCGACGACCTGGACGCCCTTGCCGGCGCGCTCGAGCCGATTCTCATCAACGACGGCTGGTTGGGGACGTACCTGGTGGCGGGGAAGGGGGTCAACGAAGCGAAACCCCGCGGCGGAGGAAATGCTGTTCATCCGGCCTGGCGAAAGGCATACGTCCACGCGAGTGAGTGCACCGTGATCGCGGCTGTAGTTCCAAGCCCTAAAGACGGTGAAGAAGAAGACATTCTAACGGTCGATAGTCACCTGGCTGGGATGGGGTTATCCTCCCTTTGACGATACCGCTTCAGGGAGGACCAGAAAGATTCTGAACGACAGGTTCAAGGCCATCCGCGAGCTCACCCCGGGCGGCGGTTCCTACATGAACGAAGTGAGTTCCCCCTTTTCTCGACTGCTCGGAGGGAAGTGGGCAGGTTAGGCGGTTATGCTGACGATGCGACATAGGGCTTCCCCTACGAGGAGAACTGGCAGCAGGCGTTCTGGGGCGAAAACTACGAGCGGCTGCTCAGGATCAAGCGCGAGGTCGACCCATACGATGTCCTGTGGTGCACACCTTGTGTGGGCAGTGAAGGGTGGGAGGAGAGGGGCGACGGTCACCTTTGTAAGATCCAGTAGGCTGGCACGTTTGGAGTATGCCACATATCTCGGTCAGACCTGATAGTGTTGAAATAAGGCGGAACTCAGCATGAGTTGCATATAAAAGTCTGCATCTCTAACCGCCAATGCACCACTCGCGCGTATCCATAACAGGGGATCAGACACTGCATCCGGTGATGTCCACCGTGATGGCGTCCGGAGCATTGATGTCGATAACCATGAAGCCATCGACACTGTGTCGGTCTGGTTTTGACTATCTCTTAAAGCTCAGTAGGACATGCTAAATCTTCCACACCCCAAGGAAGTAGGAGCCGCTGTCGGCGATGGAGAGTCAGCCCTTACTGAGGGGCACCGAGGCGGCGGTGGATACTGTGAGCGAAAGAAATTAGAACCGAGGCATGTGTGGTCAAGTGTGTCCAGCCGGACAATCGAAAAGCGGCTTGGCCGAGAGAGAGAGAGGGGGGGGGGGGGGGGCGCATACGCACCTTTTTGTACGAGCCCAGCGGTCGTAGCTAAGTAACGATTGCCGCCGCCTCTCATTGCACGACCGGAAGATATCCGCTCGACCATGTTATGGATCATTGCACGGCTCATCAACAAAGCATATCAAGCTCTTTCGGATAGTGTACGCAATGCTCGGGTTGAGATGCCATTGTGGGGTGAATGGAGGATGGTCAGGGAGATTCAAAAACCCCTTTATAGAAAGGGAAAGGATAGACGATAACTCGGTTAGGGGTGCCCTCTCGCGTGTATTTATTGCAAATCGGAGAGGGTGGAGGCCGGCCATGCCAAGAAGAATATCAAGACGTGGCCCCGGTACGAAGACCACCGGCGACGAGGGATCAAAGGGCTCGAGCTACATTGGCGCATGCGTAATCGGGAGCCAACCCCGGTCAAATACAGTCGAAGCTTGGGGAGGGGGGGAGGGTGGACGTCCCCCTCTATTCAGTCTTTTTCCGAGACACACACGCGTGCAAAAATGGTGGGATCAGACCATGCAATTGACATGGAACGGACACCAGCACGTGATGTTTCCTCGTCCGCTCGCCCAGCCACCGTACCAGACAGACCTTGGTCAGATGAAGATGACGAGTCAAAGAAGCACCAAGCACCAGACAGACATGGTGGTTCGAGATGTGTCACCAGTGCAGCACCTTGATTACTCTCAGCGGCTGCCTTTCATGCTGCCGCTGTCGCAAGCAAACGCGCACTTGCCAAGGCATGTTGACTCAGGAACCTGCCGTCGCGATGACGGGTCGTCCCATCAGTAGACTAACTGAATTACATGCGTACGAAATACCTACAGTTGCATATACCCCAGTGCCGAATTCGCTCGGCCGTGATACTCGGTAATACCTAGGTAAGTAAAACGAGCTACGATTACAAATACGGGCCGTCCGCCTCCGAATCCGGAGCCGGTGGGTTGGGTCTAGTCCCCCACCAATCGGCCCCACTCACCCTTGCCGGGGCAAAACTTTTTCTTCTCCCTTTGTTGCGGTTGCACGGGACGCGAGCCGACTCTCTCCGGATTCTCCAGACTCCAGTTTCCACGACTCCACGACTCCCTCACTCTGTCTCGCTGTGTCTCATCTCCATTCCATCTCTTCCTCGCTCTCTCGCTCTGTCGTTGTTTGTCGCGGTCGAACCACCACCCACAACTCCAACGCACGTTTCGCACCGTCTGATCACCCCCCTCCCCCAAGACGTTGAAGGGTTGATGCGCTGATGCGGCCCGGCGCTAGTTGAAGCAACCCTTCCGGCAGCCCGAACCCAATCCAATAATCTTAACTTTGTGCCTGTCCTGTCCTGCCCTGTCCTGCCCTGTCCTGCCCTGTGCTTCCCTCCCTTGCCAGACAGTTAGTTACCTGTCACTTTGTCTTCTTTTCTTTTCCCATAACGACCCCTCCATCTCCTCTTCCGCCGCCGCCGCCGCCGCCGCCGCCGCCGCCATCGTGGTGCCGTCTCGTACGAACCCGCCCACCACCACCACCACCACTATGGATTCCCGCCATCAAGATGACCGGGCCGGCGAGACAACGCCGCTGCTGTCGGACCAGCCGTACCAGAAGCCCGACAACGCCGAGCCGGCAGAGGGCGGCTGGCTGGCCGAGGCCTGGCTGCTGTGCCGGTACTCGCTGCCTCTCATCGCAACCTACCTGCTCCAGTACTCCTTCACCGTCATCACCACCTTCGTGGCCGGCCACCTGAGCGCCGACGACCTCGCCGCCGCTAGCATCGGCCTGACGACCATGAACATCCTCGGCCTTGCCATCTACGAGGGCATGGCCACCGCCCTCGACACCCTCTGCGCCCAGGCCCACGGTTCCGGCCGCCTCACCGCCGTCGGTCTGCACGTTCAGCGCATGCTCATCCTCATGGCCCTCGCCACCATCCCCATCGGCCTCTTCTGGGTCTTCTCGCCTTCCATCCTCGGCCTGTTTGTCAAGCAGCACCACCTCGCCGTCAAGGCCGGCTCGTTCCTGCGCGTCAGCCTGGTCGGCATGCCAGGCTACGCGGCCTTCGAGGCCCTGAAGCGCTTCCTGCAGGCCCAGGGCGACTTCAAGAGCGCCATGGTCGTCCTCATCGTCTGCGCCCCGCTCAACGCCCTCTTCAGCTGGCTCTTCGCCTTCTATCTGGGCATGGGCCTCGAGGGCGCGGCGCTGGGCCAGGCCCTGGCCAACGACCTGCGGGCCGTCTTCCTGCTCGCCTACATCGTCTTCTGGGGCCGGTGGTCGCACGGCTGCTGGGGCGGCTTCTCGCGCGAGGCGTTTGCCGAGTGGGGGGCCCCGGTGCGGCTCTCGGTTGCCGGCGCGGCGGTCAACATTGGCGAGTGGGCCGCCTTCGAGATCCTGACGCTCAGCACCTCGTACCTGAGCACGGAGCACCTTGCCGCGCAGACCATCCTCACGACCATCTCGGTCGTCATGTGGCATATACCCTTCTCCATCTCCGTCGCCGTCAGCACCCGCATCGGCCACCTCATCGGGGCGGGCCTCGTGCCAACCGCCCGGCGGGCCGCCGCAGTGTGCGCCGTCGTCTTCGTCGTCGTCGGCGTGCTGGACGCCATCCTCGTCTTCGTGTTCCGCAACCAGCTCGGCCTTGTCTTCTCCGAGGACGCCGTCGTCCGGCGGCTGACGACGAACTCGATGCTCGCCGTCGCGGCGTTCCAGCTCATCGACTCCATCATCAGCGGCTGCAACGGCGTGCTGCGCGGGCTCGGCCAGCAGTCGGTGGCGGCGTGCATCGTCTTCGTCGTCAACTACCTGGCTGCGGTGCCGGTCGCCGTCTGGCTCGAGCTGGGGACGCCGGAAATGGAGCTCAACGGCGCATGGATCGGCCTGGGTAGCGGCATGGTTGTGATTGCCATCATCGAGTGCATCTACATGAAGATGGTTCGATGGCAAGACTGCGTTGAGAGAGTCAAAGAAAGGGAAGGGTTGTAAAACGGCTTTTCTTTTGTCCTGCTTTCCTTTTCTTCTCTTCTTCTTCTCAGCGCAGCATAGAATGGCGCGGTTGCATCACATACCATAGACCAAAACTAATTATATGTAGTTGTGTTTACCGCTGGCCTGGCCTATAGCAGTACTCCATGCGGCGAAGCCCTGATGGCAAATGCGTGTGGCTAGATTGTCTTAATACAATGGAATATGGATCAACATCGATTGTTCAGCTTCATCGTCTCTTGGTGCCGAGTCGAAAGAAAGTAGTTGGTGCCGAAGCATGAGGCAGACAGACACACAGTCACGGCTTTCCCGGGATTGTCTCTGATGTTGAGTTGAGATGGTTGTGCGCAGAAGGGAAGGACCAGTCGCCGTCGGTCGCTGCTGCCATGTACAAGATACATGACGCTTAGGTAAGGCGATACCGTCTCATTATGTCAGCAGTGGCCGGGCTATGGGCGGACAGGGACGACGGTGATGGAGAAGGAAGTACTTGATTACCCAGCTGACCAGCTAGGATAAGTACTTGGTACCTGAGGTATGTCTCCGGCGCACGTCACCCGCCTTTTCCCATCTTCAAACCCTCCTCCACTCTCGAACACCATCGCCAAATTACCCACGCGCATCTTAGCCGCACATTCACGTCTCCAGCGATACCAGATCAAGTCCACGCATCTTTCGGCCGGAGCAGGTACCGACTGCTATGCCCTTCCGCCTCTCAGTCGCCTGCCTGTACTTGCTATGCCGCGTAACGGGACTCAAGGCCGGGCCGTCGCCTCCAGACAATCTGTGTGCCCCGTGTGCTACAACCTAGATCGGGACCGTATACCCGTGTTGAACCCGCCCGCCAAGTTTCCGACTCTTCTGTCATGCGAGTTCAAGCAGCTTGCCAGAGCCGGCAAGAAGGGATGCCAGACATGCTACGCCATCAAAGTAGGCATGCTGCTCATGCTGGGTCTCGACGCTCACGAGCGAAAGCTCAGGTTCAGTTTGTGTATCGTCTGCATAGAGCTCAGTGATATCGTCAGAGTGTTTTTCGTTACCGCCTACACCGATCCCCAAGGCAACCTCGTTCCGAATCCGCTGTCCTTTGAGGTTTTCACCCAGGTGGCCTTTGAGCTTTTCACCAAACCAGGTGAGAGCCACTTGCACCTCGCCAATTACACCCGAATGCTGCCTCTGATACTGACCCCGTCCCAGAAAAGCCGTCGCCCTGGCCCGCCTTCGGCCCGGCCAACGAGGTCACTCCGACCTTGCACTCCAAGCGTCGGCAAAAGATGATGCGTGGCTGGATCGAGAAGTGCACTGCGTCGCACCCAACCTGCCGCGCAACCCTTCGCCACGGCGTCCAAGGCTCGGCTCCCAGGCGATACCTGGACCTGGGCAAGGATCCACGAAATGGTGTCAAGCTGGTCGATACTTCCGCCTCTCCCGGATCTTATGTCGCCATCATCCACGGCGTTGCCCGGCCCTTGCCGGTCCCTTGTTCATTTACCACCGCCGAGAACCTCGAGGAGCGTCAGAGGCGCATGGAATGGTGGCGGATCCCGGTGGCCTTGCAAGAAGCCTTGACAGTGGCCAACGAGCAGGGCGTTCGGTACGCTTGGATCCCCGATTTTTGCGTCCTCCATGGCGACGTCGAAGACCACAACTGGCATCTGGACCGCGAAGATGCCATCTTCCGGCATGCGCACTTCACCATTGCGCTGGCCGATACCACCGATCTCAGGCTCAGCAACTTTCGCCCAGTCCGTAAAGCTGACGCCGACGGTACCGACGAAAGGACCGGGTCCAGGACCATCCAAATCAGCCACCATGGCCGCACCTACCCCATCCAGGTCCGCCCAAGCATGCATTGGAGTGACTGGATGATGGTCGAGAGGGCATTTATGCGACCGATGGCGACCAAGACCCACCTCTTCGCCCTCAGCCGTCGCAAGATGGGCATCTTGCGACACGCGCCATCGTTTCAACGCTTTCTGCTGTCGCCCAGGGTCCTGCATCTGCACAGGGCCGAGATGGTATGGGACTGCCTAGAAGGCTCGGCATGCGAGTGCGGAGATGAGCATTACTTGAATACCCATGAAAAGGTCTCGCAACGGCTACCGAGAGAAAAGTTCCACACGATGGGTTGTATCGGAAACCTCGACCATGTGTTGCAGATGTACATGAACCTGCCGCTCTCACAGCCCGACCATAGGCTAGCTCACATGACAGGCATGCTCCGTCACATCTCCCAGGTCACCGGTAAGCGGTACTTTGCCGCCATCCCGACGAGCTCACCTGCGGAACTGGCGGGGGAGCTCCTGTGGAACCTCAACCCGAGCCCGGACCCTACCGAGTCCGGGACACAGCCCGTCACCAGAAGCTATCGCCATCACACCCCTTGCATCCCCACATGGTCTTGGGCATCCATGGTGCTTGCAGACGATCAGGTCATTGGAAGCGCCGCGTCAATCCTACCCGGTTTGAGTCTCGGTCCTCTCGTCCCGAGCCCTTCTTTCCACTTCTGGGACGCCAGATGCACAACGGCGCCAGGAAGCTCCGGAGATGGTTTGCTGGCCAGCGCGTACCAACTCGAAGTTTCGGCCAACGTGGTGCGAGGAAGGGTGCATGCCCCGCCAGAGCAGGTCATCGGGATGCACGATGCACCACAGCTGCTTTTCACACCAGAAGCTGCACCCGGCGAGATACGTTACAGACCCATAGTGTTCCGACTGGATTGCGAAGAAGTCCTCTCATCGGTGAAATCTAGTCAGAGTCCCGTGAATTTCTACTTCATGTCGCTCGGCAAGATGATGATGAAAGAAGCCGTCGCTGACCCGCTGAACATTGACGGCGTAGATGTCGGTCTCGTCCTGCGCCGCTCCCAGCGGGATTATGCGCTCGGATTCGAGCGGGTAGGTGTTTTCGCAATACCTACGGGCTTTTACCTAGACTTTAGTGTACAACGGCTAGTCCTCGTCTAAGACGGGGAAGGGAATGAAAAAGAAGAAGATGCGAGATGGAGGGGGGGGTGGGGGATGCTGGAGAGGAAACACTTGGGCCCGGAGGGCTATAGTGGCGTTCCACTCAGGCATCGTCGGCCACCGGTGACGGGCTCAGCCCCGACTTGTAGGGCCGCCAGTGGGGAAACCCGGACTGCCGTCTGGGACCGTCCGGGACCGTCCGGTCGGTCCCATCTGGCTCAATTGCCGAGAGCAGTGCTCGGTCGGCACGGGTGACAACGATGCACATCAGCTAATCTTGCCGCTTTGAAGTACTCGAGCCTATTCTCCTCGCATGCATGCTCCGGGCATGTCTGTCGGTCACCAACGCCAGCCAGTGTCGGCCAACGTCGGCTGCCTGCTTGCCTGTTCCTAAAGGCGCTTCGGAATTTAACAAAAAAAGGTGCATGACGGAGCAAAAGCAAACCGCGATCCGTGGGACTCGAACCCACAGCCTTCCGATGGCCTTTTTAACAATGTAAAAGTCGGACGCTCTGACCAAGTTGAGCTAGGAAAGCGAACCGGCCGATTGGGGTCCGTTGCCGAGCACCGTTTGATGGTTATATTCCCATGGGTGGTGGAGCAGCGAGTGGATCTACCGCGCTTAGGCTGGAAGCCTCGGTGACCAGCCTGTGTCTCTGACTCAATAGCCTGGTTGTTCGAGTTGTGGAAGGGAGTAAGAGACGTTGGTGAAGTCGGCGCGGAGCCCTATGCAGTATTGAAGACCGACGACAGCCACCAGCCACGTCCTCCATAGTAATTAATCAACATATACAGAAAGAATTATGGGGGCGAAATCGAGAGGCTCGGAGGATTACTCGAAAAATCATGGCTAGTTGTTCTTGAATTGATCCGGAAGCCGCCTATACGTTCCTCCACGCTTGTTCAAATGCCGCGATTTGCTTCTCGGTGTGTTTCACATATTTTTTCATCTCGGATTCCATGACGATCGAAAGCTCAGGCGCATCTCCGTCTGGATGGAGCTTGTAGAGCTCTGCCCAATATATAGCGTCAACATGGTCAGCATTGTGGGCGACGTAGTTGAACCAGCACTGCTTGCTGGTCCAAGACTCAAGCATCACAGCAGACAGTGGCTTTTGTCCCTCCTCAGCCTGCCCCGCTTGCTCTACCTTCCTCATGGCAGCCAGAAACCGGTCCAGATAAGGCTGATAGGTTTTCAAAAACCAGGGGAAAAAGTCTCGTTCAAGACACTGGCCTGGGAGTACTCTGTGCAACCACAATGGCGGATCTTGTGCAAACTGAGCTGGCATGGCGTTGGTGAACTCGAGATCGAGAATGCCCATGATGCGGCCAGTGTTTGGATCGACGACCATGTTTCGCGGGTCGAGATCCGGGTTGAAAGGGAGGAAAGGGCCCCTGTCATCCATACGGTTGCAGAACAGAGGAATGAGCTGTTTGAAACCCATACGGGCTCTGAACCTCAGTCGGGAGATTTCGGCGGCCTGCTTCAGAACGTCCTGTTCACGGTTATGCGGCATGTTCAAATTGCGCAGTCCCCAGAGCTGGTTGTGCTGCTGATCCACCACAAAATCGAAGTAGTCGCTGGATCGCTGCAGTGGCTTGGTGGGCCATCCGTCAGTCCGATATCCGTGAACACCTAACACGAGCTGGTGCATGTCCATGGTAAAGGGGCGTTGTGTGACTTCCCATTGACTCGAGAGTCCATCCTTGGCTATAGACCCAATCTTTTTGAAACGCAAGCGGTTGAGTTGGAGGTAAAATCCGGCCAGTTGTTCGTAGACGGTCGAGCGCATGGCGTCGGCGGCATGGTCCTCGTCTGGTGCTGACAGGCTCGCCAGGAAGTCGCGAAGGTTCTCTCCTTCGATAAAGTCCATCAGGATGAAGGGGAGATGGAGTGGTGGGTTGTTGGATATTTGTAGGCTAGAGTTGTGCACGTGTGGAATAGGTATAGTCGTATTCGCTTTTAAATATTCCATCCATGCGACTTCGTTTGCCAACTTCTCTATGGCGAGAGTTAGAGGTGTATTTCCTGGCTTAGGAAATCGAAGCGCTGCGTCGTTCCCAGTGGGGAACCGAAACCGGAACATCATATTATAGGACCCTTCAACCCTTTCGACGAACTTTGCTGGACCACGGTTCAACTTTTGGGTAACGAAAACTTCCAGCTCACTAATGACGCCGTCATTAACGATGGACGATTGCCAATTCTCGTATTGCTTGCCGCCTTCACTATAAAGCAAACCATCGTACGTAACAGTCAGTGATGATGTCGGGAGTTGTTGTCCCATGGTGAAATATAAAGTAGAGAAATGACGGTGGGTAGGAGAATGTGTCGAGGGACAGGGAGATGAAAGAAAGAGATGGAAGGAGAGTGGAGGAGAAACCCTCAGTGCCACCGGATCTGCAAGCCTCATTCCTAACTGCTCTCCAGGACTCCAGACCAACTGCCCATCAGGCCGCATCGTGCAGCTTGCCTATCGGTACGTATATAGGAAAAGCAATTAACAGAAGAGGGATGTCACCGAGCACCTCCGTAGCATCCAGCGGCGTAGCTTGTGCTCGCAGGGGGCGATGCAACCATCCCAGTTGGGTAATCGTCAACTGGTTCAGAGTCACCAACCAAAGGTGCACGGAATCAAGCTGTCTATTTACATCATGAGGCGCAGGGAGCTCATCTAGTGCCAATAATTACAGGCCAAGCGATCACTCGATTGATTAGCGAAAGGGGTCTATCAGTGGTCATGGCCAGTTGGGGGTCCCAGCTGCTTCACCAAGAAGGCAAAGATAATAGTCGCTTCTAACAGGGTGCCTAGTATTAGCAGCCAGGACCCTGACTCTATATTGCCAAGGCTGTTTTAACTAATAGCCCTAACCTACCTAAGACAGCGGTAGACACTTTCACAATCCTCACCTATGCCTCAACCCCCTTCTTGGCATGTGGATGGCCTGACTTGGAATCGCGTTCGCTTAGAATGCCATCACCGACCTTCCCGAGGGATACTGAGGACTCGCTTGGCATCGCCTACATCGTACAGGCCACAGCAGTGACTTTCATTTCTACTGGTAAACTCGTCCAACGACGACACCGAGAAGTTGCAGGAAGCCTTCGTTGATCGATAAGCTGTACGATGAGGTTGGAAGACAGGCTTGGCAAGGAACGCCTAGCCGAAGAGGACTTAGGCTGGAAGCCTCGATAACCAGCCTATCTCTGACTCAATCGACGACTTTTTGTCTGCACATCGACAGCTCAAGTTGCGACTCTTCCAAGATTAAAAACAGGGGAAAGGAAAAATAAACGCTGGTTAAGGTGCTAGTTCACTGAGTCGTTGAAATGCCAAAGCTTGTTACAGCCCAGACCGCTCTTTTTGTGGACAAGGGAGAGGTGACTCCGAGGACGCGGATGAGACAGGTATAATAAGCTCTCTTGCGTCAAGGTTTGCCATTGATTATTACCACGAGGATCGATAGCTCAGTGGTAGAGCGAGAGATTGCAGTTCAATAACAGCAACCATCTCTAGGCCCCGCGTTCGAACCGCGGTCGGTCCTTGCTACGTTTCCTTTTGCCGTTGAGTGGCACCCACGCACTTCCGCAGAACTACCTGGGCTATTTTGGGTTGCTTCTCTTTTTAGAGTTTAGGGAGACGACTCCACTTCCTCTTTAATGACTCGACCGATGCTTTGCGATTTTATCGTCGCAACGGCTGCTGCTAGCTACGTCGATCGTTTCTCATGGCGAATATCGTCAGAAGTATGTATGTATGTATGTACAGTGTGTGTAAGTCCGTATAGATGTATGTGCGTGATGAGTCTGTCGACGTCAGTCCATGTCGATGCTCATCAAACACCAAAGGGGCCCTAGCGGCTTCCACCTCGACATCTCCTCCGGCAGCCGGTGCCGCTTCAGCATTTCCCTTTCGAGAGACGCCGTCTCTCGAACGCGTCAATCCGACTTGGCCATCGTCGGTCTTAGCCACGCATGAATCGGGAAGGATAGCAAGATGCCACGTACAACGGTTTTATTGTTTTGATTACATGCCGACAGATCTCGTCCCTCTCCTCTCCTCCAAGAACCAACAACACGACGGAGCCTCCCCCTACTTCCTGCGCGACGGCCTCGCGTTCTTCTCCATGCGCTTCTGCTTCTCCCACCGCGCCTTGCGGATGTCCTCGACGCCCCTGATCTCCTTGCGGTTGCCGGCGCCGTCGCGGAACTGGCCGACGCGCTTCTCCTTGGCCTCGGCGATGCGCTTCTTGCGCACCTCGTAGTCGTCGCGGAACTTGTCCGCCGGCTTCGGCGCCCGCTCCTGCTTGTGCTTGTACTTGTGGCTCGCCGGCAGCTCCGGCCCGTTCGCCTTCTCGAGCGCGCCCACCTGGATCCGCCCCAGGCGGTTGGCCTTGCGCCACCGGTCGAAGCGCCCGCTCTGGAAGCTGGCCGCGATCTTGACGCCGCTCTCGCCGCGCACGTACTTGGCCCCCTTGGAGCCGTCCTCGTCGTTCTGCCGCGCCACGTACTTGTTCTGCTTCTTGTCCCAGCGCATGCCCTTGGCCCGCGACGGCTCGCCGAAGCCCTTGGCCGTGTCGTCGTTTGTGAGGTCCATCGTGACGTTGCGCGCCGCCTCGACGAAGCTCGACATCTGCGCCCCCGACGTGACGCCGTAGCCCCGCTCCTCGGCCGTGTTGATCGTCCTGGGCGTGTAGGACATGAAGACCTCCGAGTCCCTCCACGACTCGGGCTTCTTCTTCTTCTCGCCCGTGTTGGTGACGGTGACTTCGAACCCGTCATCGTCGTCGTCGTCGTCATCGTCCTTGTCCGAGTCGTCAGAGTCGTAGGCCTCCATGGCTTGCGCGTTCGCCTCCTCGTCCGATCCGGCGTCCGAGCCGTTCGCGGCGTCGTCCAGGTCCTCCATTTCTTCGTCCGAGTCGACCTTCTTCTCCTTGTTGCCGCGGTGTGGCGTGATGCGTTTCCTCAGCTGCTTCATGACTTCCACCGCCTCGCTGCTCGAGCCCTTTCCTCCTCTTCCAATCTCGAAGATGGTCTCGGCCGGCCTGAAGCCGCTGATCTTGGCCATCATCTCGTTGCGCGCCTGTTCGGCGTTGTTCATGTCCGCACCAAAAATGGGGTGCAGTGAGTGCCACCCTTTGGTCCCCACGAGCTCGCGGGCTCGCTTTGCGCTCTGGCTGGACGCCGAGTGGCGAGTCTTGAGGTACAGCTTCTCGGCCTTTGCCGAGACTTTACGCATGGCCTCGATGTCGGCCTCCTCTTTCAGAACCTTCTCCATCCACTCCATATGGATCTCGATTCTGTCACGTCTGAGCCCGCCAACGACGACATCCTCGGCGTAGGATGGGCTCTCGGTCTCGTGGCCCACCACCAGCCTGCGGCCGAGGAAGAGCTGGAGATCCAGGAGGTAGGGGGTGTCGAGCTCCCGCACGATGCTGTACGCCCAACCCCTCTGGCCGGCACGGGCCGTACGTCCAACGCGGTGCACGAAGACCTTGGGCTGGGGAGGGAAGTCGTAGTTGATGACGTTGGCCAAAACAGGGATATCGATACCTCTGGCCGCGACGTCCGTCACCACCAGGATGTTGGCTCGTCCGTTGCGGAAGTTCTCGGTGTTGATGCGACGGGCCTCTTGGTCGAGAGAACCGTAGACGTACGACACAGCATAGCCGGCTTTCGTCAGCAGCTGGGCGAGGTATTCAACGTGATGCTTCGTTGCCGCAAAGATGATGGTCGAGTGTTCCGTCGGCTTTCCCCTGCCTTCGCCCTCGCGCTTTCGCTTCTTGGACGGCACAACATCCAGGGGAACTCCGTCGGGTGTGCCGTGGGGCATCTTGATGAGGTCGCTAAGGATGTGAAGCAGGGCAGCCTCCTTCTCGGCTCCCTTGACGGAGAAAAAGGCACTCTCGAGGTCCGGCGAGACCTTGGTCTCGGCATCCAATCTCACGAGGGTGGGGTCCTGCAGACCGGCTCTGGCGAATTCGACCAAGGAGGCCGGCAAGGTAGCAGAGAACAGCAGACTCTGCCTCGACGGGGGGAGGGCGTGTAGAATCTCGGTAAGCTGGGCAGCGAAACCCATTTCGAAAAGACGATCGGCCTCGTCAAAGACGACGTACTTGATGGAGGACAGGTCCAGGCCCATTTCGACCTTGAGATGGAGGAAACGACCGGGGGTGGCGATGACGATATCCGGGTTGGACGCCATCATGCTGAACTGGTCCTCCATGCTGTCACCACCGACGAGCAGGATGCACTTCAGGTCTGTCCCCTTGCTGAACTCCTTGACGACCTTGAGCGTCTGGAGCGCAAGCTCACGAGACGGCGACATGATGAGGGCGCGCGTGCCGACCTTTGCGCTGTGGGCGCGCAGGCGCTCGATCATGGGAATGACGAAGGCGGCCGTCTTTCCGGAACCCGTTCTCGCCATGCCCACGACGTCCTTGCGGTCCATGATCAGGGGGATCGTTTTTCGCTGAATCGGCGTGGGGACGGAAAATCCCTTCTTCGTAATGGCGCGGAGGAGGTTCGCATTCAGACCTTGCAGACAGTGTTAGATCTCACCATGCCGCGACGGACAACAAGAAGAAGCAACGCGCCGCCTGCATCGAATCGATCGACTTACCCATGGCCTGGAAACCGCCTCCCTTCTTGACCGACTTGCCCTTCAGGTTGGACGCCTTGCGGAAAGATGCTGCCTGCTGCAGCGCAATGAAGGCTTCATCGCCATCGTCTTCGGCCTGGCCCCCTTCGTTGCCGTTCAGGATCCCGTCCACGTCGAAGTCGAAGTCTGGGGCGTTCTGTCCGTCATCGCTCCCGTTGTCGCTGGCGTTCGCGGCGAAGAGGGAGTCTGCAATGTCGACCTCTCCGTCGGAGGGCGCAGGGGATGCCGCGCGACGAGGCATCTTAGACAGCTGAGATGTTTCGCGAAGCCGTATGTGTCGTCGTCGTTGATTGGCTCGTGAAGATTGACTCGTGAAGATTGATTTTCACCGAGTTGCGAAACAAGCAAAGCTGGAGCAGCACCCAAGAGCTGGCGAGCCGCCTTCGAAAATTTGGGCGGGCGGGAAGAGAGAAATTTCTTATCGTTATCATATCTTAGCGTCGTGGGGCAACCACTGCAAGTACAGGGGGGGTGCTTATCAACTGGGGATCTTGAGCGGGTCCATGTGGCTTGTCACACAGCACCCGCACCACCCTTGGCCTCGTGCTGAACCTCGCGCTGAACCTCGCACTCGATCTAACAAAAACTACCACCATCCCACCATCCCTCCCACCATCAGTCCTTCACGACACTCGTACACTGGATCGACTGAAGCGCGGAACTCATCATGGCAACACCAGACGTGAAAGAGGAGAAGGATGCGCTCGACGCGCTCGAGCTCGAGGCAAAGGAGTTTGACAAGGTAAATGCGACGGCTGCGGAGCGAGAGAGAGCACGCGAGCAAGAACCCAGCACTAACAAGGCGCCTTCTCGCCTCCCCCCTTCAACAGGATGCCGAGATCGACAGAATCCTCAAGGCCTTCAGGCTAGACGCCTACGCCGTCCTCGACCTCCAGCCCGGCGTGCCCGAGTCGGACATCAAGGCCACCTACCGCAAGAAGTCGCTCCTGATCCACCCGGACAAGACCAAGAACCCGCTGGCGCCCGACGCCTTCGACCGGCTCAAGAAGGCCCAGACGGAGCTGATGGACGAGAAGCACCGCGAGCGGCTTGACGAGGCCATCGCCGACGCCCGCATGCTGCTGATCCGCGAGAACAAGTGGACCGTCGACAGCCCCGAGATCAAGACGGACGAGTTCGCCAAGAAGTGGCGCGACAAGACGCGCGAGGTGCTCATCGACAACGAGCACCGCCGCCGCCGCCAGCTCAAGGCCCAGATGCAGGAGGAGGGCCGAGAGCAGAAGAAGGAGGAGGAGGAGCTGGAGCAGCGCAAGCGCAAGCGCCAGCACGAGCAGGACTGGGAGGCCACGCGGGACCAGCGCATCAGCAGCTGGCGGGATTTCCAAAAGGGCAAGTCGGGCGATGGGAAGAAGAAGAAGAAGATGAAGCCCATCGGCTAAGGGCTCTTGGGGAGGGCGGGGGAGTGGGGTGGACTCGCCGCGGACACACGTTGGTTCGTTCGTCCCCGTTGGGTTCTTTTGCGCAACTGTTTCTTCCACGGGTGGGCAAAGGTGTTTTGGGAATAGACGGGGAGGGGTTCTTCATTATACCGTGGCAAGTCTCGACTACGGCGATTTTTTATTTTTATTTTTTCCCCCTTTCTCGATCACGCCAAACGCGACAGCATGGTTGAATCAACGAACCTGTGAGTTTGATATCGAACACCGCGATCATGTCCCTAACCACGTCAGAAGTGCAATGCCCGTGTCTCCTCAACCACCCCCAAAATTCGACGTCTTTCATCTAGCCAGGTAAGCACCTTTCCCTCCCGTCCCGTCCGTTGCATCGTGAATGTGCTTTTCATAATCTCTCTGTAAACATGTACTTTTGACAGCCTGCCCACCATGCATCCGTTCCCTGGCGCCTGTCCACAAAATCGAGGGGCCTTCGCAATGATCCCAAAAGGCGTTACGAACACACCCACATATCATCTTGGTGAGAGCGCTACCCGCCCATTGTTTAGGGCCGCTACTGCTGCTGCTGCTGCTGCTGCTGCTGCTTCTTCTTCTTCTTGTACTGGATGAACCGTCCGAGGTTCAACGCAACCTCGTCCGCCCGGGTGCGCAGCTCTGGCTGCGTCCTCTTATCGATCCTCTTCACCAAGGCCTTGACCTTGGGCTGGGCCGCCTCGAGGTGCGGCAGGAAGTTGTCCTTCCAGAAGACCTCCTTGTCGCACGCCAGGTCTTCGTCGCCGTAGATGTCGAACAGCTGGTTGAGGGCCTCGACGGCGTCGGCGGCGGGCGTCTCAGGCAGCGCGTTGACGACGGTGGTGAGGAAGACGCCGATCTCCCTGTTGAGGGCGATGGGGGCGGGGTCCCTTGCCAGCTGGCCCAGGACGCCGATGCACTTGACGCCGAGGCCCTGGAACGGGTCTTCGGGCTCCTCGTCCTTGGACTTGTCGCCGTTCGGGTTGGGCTGGTGAAGACCCTTGGTCGCCTGGTAGAGAGCCATGAATTTGTTGTGCTCGTCGCCGCTTAGGGGCACGCGTCCAGGTAGGCTCCGGGAGACGGCCCACGCGAGGCTGGTCACCTTGGTCGCCAGCTCGACGTCGGCGGTGTTGGCGGCCAGGATGGGGACAACGACGTTGCTCCAGATGGCCTTGCCGGAGGGCGTCCATGCCTTCAGGATGGCGGCGTTGTGGTCTTGTGAGAAATCGAACACGGAGATGGACCAGGCAATGTTGCTAAGGGCGGACAGGGCATGCGCCTGGAGCTGTGCGGCATCCTCGGACTGCGAAGATGCGGTCGCGAGGGCAACGAGTTGCGGGACGGCCTGCTGTACCAGCTCGCGCAGCGTAGGCAGGTCGTCCATGCCGGCCTCGTCGTCGTCGTCGTCAACACCAGTGACCAAGTCCATGTCGGCCTGCAGCGCGTCTTCGTCCATTGAGTCGTCGTCGTGGTCGTCGTCTTCGTCGTCATTGTCGTCCTCGCCGGCGTTGTCCTCCTCGCCAGAACCGTGCTCCATGTCTTTGTCGTCCTCGTCCATGGCGGTGTCGTCTCCGCCGCCGATTGCGTTCCACTCCTCTCCGTCCTTGCTGCCGCTGCCCCGCATGGACTGCTGGAGGGTTGTTCCAATGTCGGCCAGAATCTCCAACGCCAGCTGCAAGACCTCGGTCGGGTTGGACCATTGGCACTTGGGCGGCAGGTCGGAGTCCTGCTTTGGGTCCCTCAGTGCCGAGGATAGGGTCGGGATCAGGGACGCATCAGACAGGCTCTTTTGGTCGGGGGTGCCGTCGAACCATTGCATGGCAGTGAGAATGTTGTGCAAAACACCGCAGGCCAAAACACCCTTGGCGCCGGACACGCCTTGCAGCTCGATCAGAGCCGTCAGGGGCTTGGGGCTGTTGTCGGCAACAACGTCCCGGGCGAGACGGGTGTTGTCCTCGGACAGGGTAAGGAGGGCAGAAAGGGCATCGAGACAGACGCTTGGTGGTGAGTCGGCGTAAGCGATGATTGCGAAGAGGAGGTTCTTGATGGCCTCGATGGTCACGATCGCCTCGAGAATCCCATCTTGAGCCTCGGCCAGGGCGGACAAGAGAGCGATGACAGGCTCGGCGATTGCCCAGGTCGCCTTGAGTTCAGCCTTGCTCAGAGTAGCGGCGCTGGTGATGTTTTGGAGGATCTGAACATGGTTAGCACCCGTGCGTCTCGTTGTACCTATATACGAACCGTGTCGTATTAGTTGCGGGATGGGTTACTTACGGCCTGGGAGGCAAATCCCATGGCACTCAGGACATCCTGGCGGTAGAGGTGGATGCAAAAGTCGGACTCCTCCTCTTCGGCAAGGACCCTCAGGATGTCCCAGCCGGCGGCGCGGCTGTCGAGGCTGGCGTCGGTGAGAGTCTCGTTGAGGATGATATGGACGATCTGCTCGCGCAGCAGCAACTTGCGGCACTTTTCATTGGATACGATATTTGAGACGGCCTCGGCGGCGGCGGTGCGCGACTTGGGGTCGGAGCTCTGCAGGTCCTTGATGATGGGCAGAATGGACTTCTCCCTCAGAGCAGCGAGCTCGGGGTCGGAGGGCGGCTTGACGGTTTTGGCGATGGGGTCCTTGCGATGGCTTTGGCCACCTCTGTTTCGTCTCGACTTGCCCATGTTGCGCAAAGTGTTTCTGGGGGATGTGCTTGCAGATGGGAATAAGATTTTAAGAGTTTTGAGAAATGTCTTCTTGGTATTGGTAGATATATGCTCTTGAGCTGTTTCGTGACCGACCCTGTTCAAGTCCAGTGCTTTGCTTTTTCTTTTCTTTTTTTCTCCCTATAATAAAGAAAAAAAAGAAAAAAAAAGAGAGAGCTGGGTGGGGAAGTTCGAAAAGGCGTTGCTACGGGCAGCCACAGTGTGGCTCGGGGATCGAACAGATGCCCCGCCCGGCATCTGACAGAGGCCAGTCATTCTCATTGATCGTAGAGTACCGTACCGTACTGTACCGCTGCCCATATTGAACAGCAGACAGGAAAGTATGAATACCTGTAGGTACTCGGTGCCTTTCCCCGCTGATAGGTGCCCACTATCTTAGTACCTAGTTAGGTAGGTAGGTAGGTTCCTGCCCACCGTACTAGGAAAAGTCAGGCCGGGAACGGTTTTCAAAGTCGAGTATGGAGTACCTTACATACATGACAAAATACAAGCGGACCCAAGTACCTGTACATGATTATCTTCAACTATCCCCCACTCCGTGTGAGACAAGACTACCTAACCAAGACTGCAACGGCCGTCATTACTAAGCAAATAAGGTGTGTGTGAGGTCTCACTCTAAATACCACCGTTGTGCACTAGGCATTAGTACCATACCGGTAGTGTAGACGCTTTCTCGCGGTTGGATGCCAAGCCAGACATGTTAAGCTTCTTCGTCCGTGCCTGGGCTCCCTTGCTTCGCAGTCAAGGTCACTTAATGCCACCTTTCCTTTTCCACAAGGACCTACGCCGACACATGCATCATACTTACATACATGCTTAATGTACACTCGAACTATCAGTCATTCTAGGTAATTCAAGACCAGCGCGAAGCTTTCCAACCTCCGCCGAGCTTCACGTCCGTCTGCACAGCTCCACAGAACCATCAAACCTGCAACATCGCTGCATAGCACAGCCCAGCTCCGGACCAGGGAGCAGGGGACCAAGAAGAGCAGCCTTGAATTCCCGTCGGGGTGATCCATCGCTCCCGGCACCAAGGGGCGGGGGAAACCGATCGAGGTCCACGAATAGACGGACACAGGAACCGCCAGCGGGAAAGACAACTCTCTCTCTCTCTCTTGTGTCTCTTTCTCTGTCTCTTGCTTCATCTGTACCTTGCCCTGTTATTGCTTCGCACCCCTATATTCTGTACATACCGTCATTCCGTCTCATCTCGCCGTCCCGCTCCACCGGCCGCTTTTCCGTGTTTCGATTGCTGCGCTGTCCTGTCCTCTTCCTAATCCTCTCCTCCTCTTCCTCCCCTTCCCTCTGCTGTGTTTGGAGCTTCATTGGTGACGCAGCCAACGTCGACGTCGACGGGAAGATGTGAGACGCCTGACCCTCGGATCTTCCTCCCACCTTTGCAATCATCCAACCTGCTGCTGCAGTCCTTCCGGCGAGAGCCTGTGCTACCCGCGAAACCTTGCTTTCTTTCCCTTTGCTCATTCTCCCCCGCCGCCGCCTGGTTCATCTTTGCCCGCCCCCAGCACTGCACTTCTTCTCCCTCCCTCTCCGGTAGAGAAGCATGCCGGATCCATGGCGCCAACTACGCTCCCTCGTCTTCCTCAGCGATGAAGAAATGGGCAAGAAGGACGACGACCACCACCGCTCCGGCGGTAGCGCCATCAAGAACCCCATCCTCCTTCGCAATCGCAACTCCCAATGGCAGCCTGCCGCCAAGATGCCCTCCCGCCGCCTCTTTCGACGAATCGCCTACCTCCTCGTCATTGCCTGCGGCCTCTGGTATCTTCTGAGCGACCTCTCCTTGGGCTTCGGCCCCCGATCCCCCAGCTACATCTACCCGTACCCCGACGATCCTCGAGAGTCTCGCGATCCGACGCTCCGAAACCCCGCCCGTCTGCCCAAAGGCCAGCCCGCGACCCAAGGCCCCGAACACCACGACTACAATGGGCCCGTCAAGTTTCACCGTCTCGCTGGCTCTCTACACGGCATCGCCGCCACCAAGGGGAGCCAGCCCGTCAATCAGAACGTTCTCTTTGCCGCCTCCAACCTAAAGAGCCTCTCGACGCTGCTGCCATTCGCCTGCAAGATGGGCACCGAGCTGAGGAGCTACGTACACTTCGCTGTCATGAGCAGGAGCGACATGGACCTCGACGACCTCAAAAAGATCAATGGCGTCGACGACACCTGCTACATCATCTGGCACGACGCCCGAGCCGACTTCTCCACCCTCTCGACCGATGCCCGCCTCGAGCAGGCCGCGATCCGCGCGCTACGCCACATCCATACCTACATGCATCCGCAGGCCATCATCGTCGACGGCTCTGACGACGAGGTCCTCCCCTTCATGAAAGGCATACGGGACGAGACCCGACGCCTCAACACCCCGCTCATCGAGCTCCCCGCGAATGCCTGGACACACCTCTCGTGGTTGGCAAAGCTGGACAGCGCTTCGCTCTCGGTCTGGAACCAGGTCAGCGTCGACATCCTGATCCAGGCTCCATCCAGCGGCTCTGGCAGTCTGCTGCGCCTCCTCAAGTCTCTCAGCGACGCCGAATTTACCGCCTTCACGATCCCCCACCTCACAATCGAGCTTCCCCAGGACATCGAGCCGGCGACCGCCAAGTTTCTCGAGACGTTCCACTGGCCGCCGCCACACGTACACAATCCCGGCCGCGTGCAGATGCTCTCGCTGAGGCACAGGATCCCTCGGCAGCGCATGACAGAGGAGGAGAGCTCCATTCGCTTCCTCGAGTCGTTCTGGCCAACAACGCCCAGGCATTCTCACATTCTTGTCCTGTCGCCGCAGGCCGAGCTCGCGCCGGGTTTCTTCCATTGTGAGTCTGGGCGCATGAAACGTGGTGCCACGACCGTGCTGACCAAAACACCAGATCTCAAGTTCACCATGCTGGAGTACCGCTACTCCCGCTTGTCGACCCTCCAGAAGTGGGATCAGCGCATCCTAGGCATCAGCATGGCGTCGCCTTCTACCTACCTCAACGGCAAGGCGGACTTTGTAGAGCCGACGGCGGAGAACGCAGAGCACGGCGAAGGGACATCCTACCTATGGCAGGCCCCCAACAGCAACGCCATGCTCATCTTTGGTGACAGGTGGATCGAGATGCACGGTCTCGTGTCGCAAGTAGACGCGCTACAGCATGCGCGCGGGGACGAGCCGCCGCTGGAGATGTTGGCGGAGAAGGAAGTGAGCAAAAAGTTTCCTTCCTGGCTCGAGCATGTCTTGCGCCTCTCTCGGCTGAGGGGCTATTTCACGCTGTACCCCAGCGCCGAGACGGCAGCCACACTCGCGGCGGTGCATCGGGAGCTTTACCAGGCGCCAGAGGAGTACGGAAAGGAAGACAGCGAGCGGAAGAAGACGGCGAGCCTGTCCGAGTCGGCGGGCGGCTTCGGCACGCTGGTGCGGACGCTGGACACGCTCCCAAACAACGGCAGCCTCACGGCCGCCAGCGATCTCCCGCTTCTCGGCTGGGAGGGTGATGGCACGGACTTGCAGCACGTGTACCAGTCGGCGGTGGAGTACATGTTTAAGTGGCGCGAGCTGGTCGGCGGCTGCAGCAAGGCGGAAACGCAGAGTGACCACATTGACGGGTCCGCGAAGGACTTGTTTTGCAAGGCTGACGGCAAACCCAAGGGGTAAATGGAAGCAACATTCACATGGGCATCCGGTTTACCGCAGCGCGATAGGCAAGATGTTGCGCCGACTGTACTCGTTTTCTTTTCTCTCTTCCTTCTATAGACTTTATATATACCCACCGGACAAGCATCAGCATCGATTGGTTATGGCGCGACGAAGAACTGGGGAAACGGCTCTACAATAAAAAAAACGGTTTTCTGTTTCTTTCTATTACTCGTCACCATTCATCACAAGACGTGGTCCGCCGCATAGGCTACGTCGTCTGACGGGTGAGCTCCCTAGGTCTTGGCGGTGATCCTCGCGATGACGAGCAACACGACGCAGGTCCCCACGATGCTGAGGGCCACGATGGCAAGGACCTAACACGGTTCTGTTAAAAACAGGTCGGCCCGGCGCAAATGGCTGTACGAGAGAGAGAGAGAGAGAGAGAGAGAGAGAGAGTCCGGGCCAAACTCACGAGCTGCGTCCGCCACCCCGTCTGCACGATGGCGGTTTTCCGACTATACTTGTTGACGGTTTCTGCGCGGGTCAGACGTATGCGTCTTTCGTGTGCCAAGGGTGGGGGGATGTTAAATGGGGAGGGGGCTCACTGGTGTAGTTGCCGATGCCGAGGCACAGGCAGGCGACGGAGAGGACCCAGAAGATGATGCCCAGGGGCTTGGCCATGCGCAGCTCGAGCGGGCTGGGCTCGGATTTCAGGTGGAAAGATAGGACGATGGCGACGGCGACGATGGACATGTAGACGGAGAGGCGGAGGTAGGAGAGGAAGGCTGCGTTGTCAGCTCCACACTCGTACGTTGGGAGTTTGTTTGTTTTGGAGGGGGGGGCGGGAAGGCCAAGCGACGTACTCCTCTCGTTCGCGCAGTGGTCCCGCGCGTCGCTGGTCTCGTTCTGGAAGAGGAGGGGGCCGAAGATGGGCCAGGCGAGGAACGTCGGTTTGCCGGCGTGGCCGGGGCCGCTGTCACGTTCAACGCCGTCAGTGGAAACAAACACCCACACTTTTTTTCGGTCCCGATACGGCACCACGAAGGGCGGCGTGGAGCGCTGCTCTATCTTTCCATGTCCCGATTTGGTTTTTTTTTTTTTCGATTTTTTTTTTCTCATCCTTGGCGTCTGAATGGGAGGGGGGATGGGGGAGGTTACTGACCCGATGTCGCCGACCTCGACGGGCTTCAGCAGCTCCGAGGCCCGGAGCGGCGCGCAGCAGTGGAAAGTGAGGTCTTCATCGTCAATGTCGGGCCTTGATGCCATTTCCGGGCGCAATTGGATTGAATAACGATCTGCTCAAGAATCCAGGGGTTGAAGGGAGGAGGAGGGTTACCGGGATCATTGAAAAGTGATGGCGCGGGTTTGTCTTTTTTTCTTTAGGGGAGGCGGGGAGCTTGGAAGTCTTGGAAACGCATCGGATTGGAATCACGAGCGCCATGTATGAAGTTGTTTTGGACACGGTGCGGTCACGGTGCGGCAACGGCGACCGGCGCTCGGGAGGAGGGGGGGGGGGGGGGGGGGGGTCCACACTCCCGGTCCGGGCCGCTTCCCACTTCGACGGGCTTCGTGTTGCTCACCATTGAGCTGGGCGTCTTCTTCGTCGCGCATTCTTCTGTTGTTTGGTACCTACAGCTACAAAAAGTACTTTTCAGTCGACGGATACACATCAACAATATGTTAGTTTCAATACCATAGGTTGTATATCATTCAGCGAAGAAGAAGAAAACATACGTGAGCCGATGAATGCCGAATCGGATCCCAGGCATGGACGAAGAAGGCCGCTGGGACGCCGCATTAGAAAGCGATAGAAATCTCGCTTCGGAGCCGCCTCTAGCGGACATTTCTATCCTTGTGTTCTCTCTCGTGACGATGATGAAAGGGGCGCGCGGCCCGACGTCGTCATCGGGCGTGCGGTTGAATCAGCACACCAATTTCTAGATACTCGCTACTCTATCAGAACACGACCCCTCCCTCACGTTCTTCGAAACACGCATTGCAAGCTCTCCCGATTACCAACTCCGGCAGAATGTCCTCGCGGGCAGCATCGTCAAAACCCAGCCTAGCCATGAGAATTGCGCGGATGTTGCGAGCGGCAAAACAGCAACGCAGTTGAACTGCCGGCTAAGTACTGTGACTTATCAGTGGCGCACTGACGAGAGAGGGGCAAGATGGAAGAAAAGGCGCGGAGGGCACATAAGGCACCTTGGGGCTGTTGTGTTCTGTTTCGATGAGTTATATACATGGACTATGCTACATGGACCTTTGGTACCAAGTCAAGATTCGGTGCAATAAATAAACCCCACACAGGGACGGCCGGCTTGACTAACATCTCTCGAACACCCGATACAAGCCCTTCAGGTCAGCAACTTCCAACACAGCCGCCTTCATCAGCGGCGTCGTAGCCACCAACCTCGCCTTGAAGGCGGGGAAAAACACATGCTCCAAGGCCCAGCGCACATTCCGTCGCCGTTCCGCAATTTGCCTGTTATGGCCGCCCTCCCTCTCGTCCCCGTTCCCGGTATCCCCACCAATAGTCGGTGGCAACTGCTCAGGCACGTAGAAGGAGGCCAGCTCCTTCAAGAATGTTTCGAAACACGCCTTCTCCTCCGTCCAGTCGACACAGGGTCCCAGACGGAGCAAGAATTGGGGTAGCTTAACCATGGCCGGGGTGTAGCCCTTGATCAGGAGGGGGATGGTGAGCAGCTCGCCTGCAGGACTGACTTCGAGCGAAAAATACTCGCTGAGCATCTCACGTCGCTCAATCAGCTGGGCGGCAACCTTCTCGACCACTTCGTCAACGTCGAATTCCTCATCAGGCGATTCAACGTTGTTCTTCTCTATCTCGGCGCCCATGCGGAGGATCTCTCGCAGATCCAGCGGTGGCGTGAAGCGAATGGTGCCAAAGTTGCCAAAGTCGGTCAAGCCGACCTGGTAACAGTACTCGTAGCACGTCCGGCCGTAGTCAATGAGATACAGTTTGATACCGCCCTGAATGGCGGCGAGACGGCGACGCTCGTCAACGATGCCGACAAACGTGTGGTTGGCAAAGATGTCTGTGAGGTCATTGTGCATGTCTTCTCTGACCTCCGCACGAAGCTCCTTGACGCTAGTGAGCCTCATCGGCGCAAAGGGCCTGTCCACGATCTCATACTGGATGTGTTCCGAGGCGGACAAGGCGTTGTCGTCTGGTGTTCCAGTCGCTGTTGTCGCCGCCGCTGCAGGGGACGCCTTCGAAGGCGTGGCTGATGTAGCGGAGGGCAGCATGCTGGTGATTTTGCGTAGGCTCGTATCGGTGCGGACTAGGCTGTTAGAGTTCCTCCGCGGCCGTTTGGAGCCCGGTGTTTCTCGAGCCGGAGTTGCCGGAGTTGCCGGAGCGCCATCGCCCTCGTCCTGAGACGTCACGTCCATCATATGACTACCCGGGAGCAAGCTCTGTGTCATGAACGTCCGGCTTGCGTCGACCTCTGCGAGTTTCGAACGGATGTGCTCGCATATCGACTGGATTATCTCGTCCTCGTTCAGGAAGTGCACCTCCTGCTTCGTCGGATGCACATTGACATCGACGCGAGCAGGATCAATCTCTAAGCTGAGATAGATGAATGGCCGACCGCCCTTGGGCAGGAAGGAAGAGTACAACTGCTCCAGTGCTTTTTTCATGCTGGTAGAGTCGACGCATCGGTGGTTGATGAAGAGTAGAAAGGTGGTTTTCTTGATGTTGTAATTGGCATTCGTAGCCCAACCAGTAGCCTTGAAGCCCCAGCGGTCCTCGGATGTTGAGAACTGCATCACCTCGTTGGCCACGCCTGATCCATAAATTTGCCTTATGCGATCGACCTCACTCGCGGAAGCTTGAACGGAGACACTGGCACCCGACTCGCCGTGCTTCTTGCATGAGAAAGCCACTCCCTTGCAGTGGATGGCGTAGCGGCCAACAATGTCAATGATCTTGTTGAATTCTTCAGCGGGCGACCTGAAAGCTCGTCGACGAGTTGGTATGTTATAGAACATGTCTTCGACGCTAATCTGGGTGCCCTGGCGGCCGGCGGTGGGCTTGGGTTCGGCCGACTGGCCGGGTTTCGCGGGGGCCAGTTTGCCGTCGAGGTAGGTGGCGCGCCACGCGCACTCCGAATCTCTTGTCTTGGTGGTCACCGAGAGGTGGGCGATATGGCTAATGCTTGCCAAGGCCTCGCCTCTGAAGCCATAGGTGGCGATGGAAGCGAGATCCTCAAAGGCCGTGATTTTGGAAGTCGTGTGGCGTTCGCAGAGAATCTCCAGGTCTTCTTTCTTTGGGGAGGTCAATACGGCGAAACAGTTTCACAATGCGGACAGGAACATACCTGGATGCCACATCCATTGTCTGTAATCTGGAGGAGTTTGAGGCCACCCTCCTTGACGAGTACCTCGAGAGCGGTGGCGCCAGCATCGACGGAATTCTCAATCAACTCTTTCAAGGCGTTCACAGGGGCAACGATGATTTCGCCTGCAGCGATCTTGTTGACAACGTTGGGGTCAAGTGCCTAAGAGGTAGGTAGGTGCATGTCAGATATATGACAAGCCAGGTAAGGCGACAGGTGCAACTCACCCGGATGCGACGAGAAGCACGTGACTCGTCTGGATCTTCCTCTGCCTTCCGCTTCATCCCAGCAGAAGGTAACGGGTCGACTTCCATGGAGTCGGGCATGGTCGCGAATTTGAAGGCAACCAACCAGGGTCCAGGTTTGATACCAACGGAGTGAAGCGAAGATGAACTATTTTGGCGTCGTGCAAAGATGCATCCCTCAAGGCTTGGGTTTTCGTTCCCCTTCTCCTTCTCCTTCTTATTCGTCTTCTTTTGGAACACTCTGTAATGAGAACAGCTAAGGACGCCTAATTTGATGTGTACAGTGTCAGTCCACCAGCTTGAAGATCCAAGGGTGCAATACCGGAAGTCGTGACTGTCACAGCTGCCAGGCGGACCTTCAGGAAGCAGGACGTCACAGCCGCGAGTTCCACCTGCCAAAACGAAATCTGCGACGCGCGTTCACGTGACTTCCATTAGTCATCCCAAAACCACTTTACCCCCGTGGTCTGCTGCTCAATGAGCCTGGCGCACCCAGAGACACCACCTACCTACGATGTATATTTTGGTTCATCACATATGGAGTCCGCGCACGTCAACGATGCAGATCTTCGACCATTGATGGACACTCAGTGGATCCTTTCTGCAGCTACCGCATTGCCCACCACCTACGGATACAGGACTGCAGATACCTCATGAACTGATATATGCATTTACGATGGTGGTTGCCCTAACATGTCTTCCCCGTCTTCAGTCGTCAGTCAGCCTTGGAACAGGCATTCCCAAAGGTGCTTGATCCGCCAAAGCCACCCCCATGGGCACGTTCCGTGGAGGCTGTGACGACAACCCCCCGGTCACCGAGAGTCACGATGTCGCTTCCACTTTCATCTGTGCCCCGCAAGGCACCATGGTACACCATTCAACGTTTGGTCTGCTTGTCGAGAATGCTCGGCACGTAGTCCTATTACGCCTTACTTGTTTTTGGCCGCCTCGGGTAGATGACACCATACTACGAGGCAAGCCTTGACATGATTCGCAAGGCAGACAATCGTTGCTAATCGACCACTCATCCCGTTAAGCACCAATTCGACTGGCTCTGTGGTCCTCTCCAACTGCAACATGCTCATACGAGTGCTCGCCCGTCCACGCGGGGGGAAAAAAGGGAAAAAAGGTCGTGTTGTTCAAAACCTGCAACGGTTACCTCAGACCACTATAGCCACACTTTTTTTACCCTTTGTTCGGTTCGGGCGCAGTGCATTCAATTAAACACGTCCCTCAATACAAAACGGCATCCGAACTGCTCGTACCGCAACGACCTGCTTTGCCTAATCTGCTGTACCTTAAATAATCATCACTATCGCACCAAACAACTCCGCACACTCGCTAGCAGCAACTTTTCGTTCTCGCTATGTGCGAAGACAGATACTCGCAGAGCACCGTGGGGGACGACGTGGCCTCGACACGTGCCCATCCTCCAAGTGCCAGGTATGTTCATGTTCCCAGGCCCTGGCATTGTGTCGCGTCTGACAGCGGGCCTAGTGGACGGAGCTCCAGACCACATTCGCCGGATCCTGTAGCTTCAGACTCAAGCGTGTCCACCGGCCGGCACATTCCCCGAAGTCCTCTTGCGTCCCATACAGAGAGCTTGATAGACATGCAAATCCCACGAGAATTGCCATCGCGCCATACAAACAAGAAAAGAAGCCTTGACCAGTTGTTTGTTAACAGCACGCCGCCGTCGCCCGACAAGTTGCAACGCGAACTCGATCGGCAGCACGAAGAGGCTCGCCGCGCCTCTACCTCCCTTCTCCAGCCAGATGCCCATCGGACCCAGGCTCAAGAGAAAAAGCGGCGGACAAAACTTGTCTACCGAGGCAAACCGACAGAGCATGGCGCGCACCCGCACTCGCATACGAAAAACGGCCACAATAGTGATGAAGAGGGCGACGGCGACGGCGACGGCGGGCATGTGAGAGAACAGCGGCTCAGCTCCCCTGCAACCTTTTCGGAAGATTAAGGCGTGGAGACCTGGCACCATCCGCCACATTCCTGTCCAATGATACAATCCATCCACGCAGGAACAGGACGACCTACCGACTTACTTCCACCAGCAACGCAGCATCGCCCCTCTCTTATTAGAGCCTAGTATCTGTTGGGCCCCTTTGGCAACCCCTGCACCCCCAGCACACACACCTCGCGCGGCTCAGGTTTCCTTCTTCGTCGGAAGCAGACGCCCCATCGTTCCCGATGTACTCAATACCGGCATTACAGTGACCTCTCATTCACCCCAGTGAGACCCGAGAACACGACATGGGGCTGTCGGCGGGCGTTCATAACGTAGCCGGCCTGCCCGGTTTGCGGTTGAGCGGTCGGTACCTCCACTATTCGGTCCCCCTCGGTCATTTCCCTCCCCCCCCAAAGCAATCATGCAGGCACAATCCCAGCTGCAATGCAAGGTCCTGGTTTGAAACAACCTTAACAGCCGACGCCTTTCCTATTCGCGCCATGAATACCCCTCGCTGATCGCTCAGGTTGTCAACGCATCCATTTCAGGAAGATTCACCTCCCCTCACGACCTCTTCACAGTCTAGCGGCCTGCAGTTGTTTAAGAGCAGAGTTCGATTTCAGCGACCGTCATGTAGACCCGCCGCCAGTGCCTCTTTTGTTTCAGGTCGACAGTCCCCCGTTTGTCCTCGTCTTCGACATTTTCTTTCTTCCGCTATACTTGCTCGTTTTCCTCCCAGTCTCTATTCCCACATAAGACTTCGTGTTCACACCTGTTGCCGCCAGCCCATGCTCAAAATAGTAAATAGTCAATTCCAAACCCCTGCCGCGTCTTTCCCCATTGAGCTGCGGGCACCCACCACGCTTCCAAATGTGCTTACCAGCGTTTCAACATTGGGTTACTGTCACCGTAGCTCCGACGGGTGCCGATATGGCGGCGTATGCTGCCTCGATCACTACAGTGTCCCATCGCTCTGGTTCGCTCCTCTCATCCGTGACTGGGAAAAGGGAGGAGGCGTTTGCATGCCCCGCTCCGCCCATGCATCGGTGAGTAGCACGGCGGTTCGCGACGATATTGGACAAATGCCCAACATCATCATCCCTGTGCAGTGACAGAACGGAAACGTCTCGGAGATTTATCCTAACTGCAACGAATGCCCCCCCCCCCTGCAATCTTCATCCCATCCCATCCCTTGGGATGGGGCCTCACCGGCTGTCCCCACGTATGTCACTAAACCCATCATGTTTCGTTTCGATGTCTATTGCGAATACCCTGTCCCTCCTCTTGGCTGGCTCTGGGGTAATGAAGGGAGCAGACAAACGGGTTGGTCTAACCTGGGCACTCTGTACGGACAGTATGAAAACAAAAAGAATAGCCATCCTCCCGCCCGGTACCCTTTCCCACCATGTCCGTCCCCCCCTAACCTTCGCATCTTCCTCTTATCTCATCACACCTCTTTTCACTAGTCCCCGCTCCATTCATCACCCCTGTTTTGCTGGGAACGTTACCCATTGTACGGCAAGCAACAGAGAAAACATATGCGAGAAGACATCGTTCTGAAGAAGAATCGGAGAGGGTCATCAGATGGCAGCACATACGGCAACGGCTTGCAGGACTGAGGCAGAGGGGAAAACACGGTAAGCTGACAAGCGCCGGAATGAGTGTAGCACGCAAGAGGCACAGAACCACCCGGACGACGTCGTACCGAGCCAACGGCGACAACAAGAAGTCCTCGAACGTCCAAACAAGGTATCATGGGAGCCATGAGAACCATGGGAAAACCGAGAAAAAAAACCCGACCAGACCCTCCTCGCCTCACTCTCTTACCCGCGGGCGATCCCATTGGTGATCGGCCACTCTCGCTTGTCGCCTCTTAAGACCATGGATGTGCGTAATAGTTCGCCGGCAACAAGCCGGAGTCAACCCGAGACCCAACGCTCCCGTCACCACACTCGCCAATACTCCAGACCAGCACCAATACTACGGCCGGATTATACCTTCAAATGCGGATACAACTAAGGGCTTGGTTCAAGGGCCTCGCGAAATGACACACACGCACACACACACACACACACACGCACACACACATGCACCACTTGCATTGGACACACACGGCGCAACGCACCCAGACGGAAACCGCCGTGGGTGCACCCATCCCGCCATCCGCCGGCCGTCTGGCTTGGCGCCTGAGTGCATGGCCCTGCGGAACTCGCATACTGCCTTGCAGGTGCGGGGGCGTGACCTGCGATTGAACCTGTGAGTGGCCGGCGTGTCCTTCGTTATTGTTTCTAAGAACCAGGTGCTTGAGATTATCAACGGGCCTGCACTCGCCGCCGCAGGGGAAGTGGGGGAGCGGACTGGCGAAACTCTCACCCTCTGCCTTCCTCTTCTTATACCCTCGCCGACCTCCTCCACGCTCCTCTCTCCTCCCTTCCCTTCCGCCCTTTTCCTTTCTCTATTATTACCCTTCTTATCACCTCAGCATTATTCCATCGTGGTGAGCGGATACAAGCCTCCCTCCGGCACAGTCGAGAGGCAACACGTTACACCACCACCACCATGATATTTCCTGCTCCAGCATGAAGCACCCCTTACCACCCACCACCTTGCCGTCGATGATCGCTCACCGGGATCGCCTACCGGACTTGCGACGTGTGTCTCGCCGCACTGACCTTTGCCGATGGTTTCCGCAATTCCCGGCCCGTTGAGTACATGATGGGGCAACTATTTCCCCATCAAAAAAACTCGTCGTCAGGCCCCCCTCCCCGCCCGCCTTCACCTGTTATAAACACTCGACGGCGTCACCAGCTTGACAAACAACTCCTTGATACAACTGCATACCATCCATCATATAGGATGAGCCCGGGTCAAGGGACAACACTGATTCATCGAGGGTCACACAGACACATGCAACACGAGATGAGACGAAGCAAGAGTAGTGGCAGACGAGATATCGCGGGGTGAAACCTCTGTTGAGAAGACGACGACAAAGTGGTCCGGAACCCCAGACGGCGATAAACACAAACGCATGATGGATGGCCACTCCCCATGGCCCCTCTCCTCCCACTGCCAAACCCTAGAAAGACTGGCCACATGGTTCTACACTTTCCAAGATATTTTAGCGGCTCAACGCTGCCACAGACACACCCAACCCGCAAACCCGATTAACCCAAAAGAAGAACAGAACAAAACGCCCAGACAGATGCCAGAAAAGAAAAAGATTCAGTATGTGCGGTGGACGAGCAAAATAGTAATAATAGGGTGGTTGTACAGGTGGTATCTCGTGACGGCCCACGGCCGCCGGAAAAACAACAGTGCGGTCCTGAAGACAGCGGTGGATAGAAATGAAGAGGAATTAGTACAAACACAAGAGATGGACGAGGCCGTCCATCCCATACGGTCAAAAAAAAAAGAAGTCAAATGGACCAATGGGTCGGCCGGGATGGACGAATCGATCGACAATGCGAGCGAGACGCCACTGGGCCGAACGAAGCGAATAATTATCGACAACGACCGCTAGGGACGGAGGAGGGTCATCACTCATTGCTGACGCCGCTGCTGCGGGTCCGGTTTCTCGAGCAGGCCACCGATATCGACGCGGCCGGATCGGTCGTCCCTCTGCCACGAGGGCTCGGAATGTGTTGGTTGATGATGCGGGCCGGCACGGATGGGCGGCAACTGGAAAGAGGGTTGAGGGGGCCGAGTGGTCGGCGGCAGTTCACTGCGAGGAATCTGATACGACGAAGGGCCGGCGGCATAGTCGGGTCGGCTCGGCGACGCGGAATACGACGGCATCCCAGGACTCAGCCCGGATGTCATGTGAGGAGGCTGCCCAGGAGACGGTCGCGGCGCGAGTGCGCCCTCGCCATACCGAGATCTCGTGTGATCGAACGTCGCAGACACGGGCGTGTGCTGCGCGTAGGCCTGCTGCTGCTGCTGCTGCTGCTGAGGTTGTTGATAGAGATACGGCACCTCTCGGGCATGGGGCGACGGTGAGGGGTAGGGAAACCTGGGTGCCGCGTTGACGAGCAGGACGATGAAGTAGATGGACTCCCGCTTCGCAAGCCCCAACCGGACGGAATACGATCGCGGTTGTCCGTCGGCCGCAGCAAAAACGAAGAAGTCCTGGCGATCCAGCTGGAACCGCGAGATCTCGTCGGCCTCGAAACGCAGAGAGTCAAACACGCGCTCCTGCTCCTGCCTGCCGAAGATGGGGGGCAGATAGACCGGGTCTTTCCTCGACCGCTCATCCTGCATACTCCGCTGGTGGTTCTGGATCTTGTCGCGCTCCGAGGCCAAGACGATATCGAGGAGGGATCGTCCCCTCACGCTGGGGATCCCGACAGCATCGGCAAATGCCTGGGAAGCGCGGGCGATTTCCAGCTCCATGGTCAAGAAGACGACGGGTTCCGGCGCGCCGGTCGCCAGGGGCGGCGGCGGTTGCCCGTAGATGTTGGCGTCGGCCATGGAGGCTCTGTCCAGGTAGCGCGGGGGGGCATTGGGCTCGCTTGGTTGAGACTTTAGAACGCGATAGGAGTGACTGCCTCGGATGGGGTCATCGTACCCTGAGATGGGAGGGCCAGCCGCCGAGTAGTGACTCAACGGCGGTCTCCTCGAGGCTGCGGCGGCGGCATCCTGGGGATGCTGATATGTCGAGGGGCCATAACGGGCCTCCCGGTCGTCCCTCAGCCGTGGGCGACCGCGCTTCTTGTGTTGCACGTCGACGCATGCGTCTTCCTTTCCGTTGCTTGTGCATCGCGAGCAGGGTCGTTGGGCTATATTTTTTTTTTCGCACAAAGTCAGCAAGCTGCCACCACCATCATCTCGCAAAAGACACAAATGAAAAAGCAAGCGCGCGATCCGGAGCTGTTGCAAGTGCAACAACCGCAAAAGTAAATCTGTGACGTGCTCCTTCGACGAGCACTTGCTCGTCAATTCACAACGATCGCGTGGCTTAGGCGACGCTGTGGGGTGTGTCTGTCTGTTCCCGGCTTCTCTCCCCCCCCCCCCCTCATCCCGTCAGTCAGTCATGCATCGCTTCCGACACATCAATGACACGCCCGTCTTGCCCGCTGGGATCCTCCCGCAAATCAAGGCTGGACGGAGCAACGATCGACCAGCCATCATCAACCTCTCCCCCCCTCCTATCAAGAAGATCCTGCGCAAGAGGAGGGGGAAACCCACACCTCCGGTTTCTGTTACAAACATGGCACAGTTGGTCGCAACCACACCCGGCACCTCGGCTTGCGATTGGCGACTTTGCCGGATCCCTAGCGCGGCACAGGCAAGGTTCGGGGTTCTCTCGCCCGGTGGCGCCGGCTGTAACCCGCTAATCCCTCTTCTCCAAATTCCGGCCCGAGATCCCGGACTGAACCGGGTTCGGGAACGCAGACGGGTTGAAGGACGGTGATGGCGGCGGCCGATCGTTGCGCTGAGGTATGAACGCTGCTGCTGACGATGACGAGGTGGCTCTCTCGCCCACTGGCGCTCCGGACACAGGCTGCTAAGACTCGGACAACCCTTCTTCTCTCATCTCCTTTTTTTCTTTGTGTTCCTCCTGATTGCCAATACAGCTCACCCATTCCTCAACTCTCAGTTTGAGTTTCCGCGAATTCAATCTGCCCGAACGGGACCATCTTGCTCCCCCCTCGGCACCGGTCTCAGGCAAACGGGATGATCCCTGTGTTGCGTCGAGTTTCCGTCACGCCAAAAATGGGCCTGCTGGGTTAATGCCCGCGCGCGCCCAGATATCCACTCCGGGAACCTCTCGGTCGGTAAATGGGGTCAAGGCTTGCACCCGCCCACTTGGGCGCCCCCCCCCCCCCTTTCCTCTCCGCTATATCCATATTCTTGGAGAAAAGGGAGTTTTCCATACCTTGTCGGAGGAATTGCCCAAGGGGGTGCAGATGCGAAAGCGAAACTAGGTGAGGTTGGGAGATAATGGTGACTAAACAAAGCAGGAACGAAATGAAACTTGACAGGCGTTTCGCCATACGTACCGTCACATCTAGACAAGAAGAAAAGAATGTCAGTGTCACCGTGTCAAGATGCTAGCAAACGTCTCACTTCAACGTCTGCTCCCGGAGGGGAGGGGGGAGAGGAGGAGGAGGGAGGGAGTCGCCTTACCGAAGATGGGCTCTCTTGCATGGCACGCAGGCTGATGCCACATGGCCCTTTGTCTTTCTCTGCGTCTTGGGGGACGTGTAGGGAGCGCTGTCCTGGGACGTTTGCGACATAGTTGTCGCATAGCCATGCTGATGAGGCCCTGCTGGCTGTGACGGTGGCGGCCCAGACATGTGCATATACGGTTGTGGCCGTTGCTGCAAGGCCTGGTTCGCGAGATGTGCATACCCAGACGGCGTGTTGCGCAGGTGGTCGTCAGGTCTAGGATAGGCGTAAGACATCCTGTCCTGCTGCTCGGCGTGATAGGATCGGGGCTGGGGCGGCGGCAGGGACTGGTGCAACGGCGGCCCTCGGAGTTCGCTTTGGTGTATCGTCGTCGCCGTCGGTGGTGGCGGCGGCAGTCCCCCGCGGTATGCATCCTGCGGGTTAGTGGACGGATAGCTGCCATGCAGTTGCCCTCGGTCGCCAGCCTCTGGGTTTGCTTTGGGCGGATGAGGAGGAGGAGACCCTGACATGGGCGGAGAAGGATAGGCTCTGGGACGAGCAGGAGTCTCGGACTCTGCTCTTGGGGGGGTTGCCCAGGTCAGGTCGAGGGCGAATCGCGCCAGATCGGAAATGCCTCGGCGCTGGCCGAGCGAGGTAGACGACGTGTCGCAATCGCTGCTGATGTCTTGCATGGATGTTGCGGTGCGGGCTTCCCTCGAGCGTCTGGGGTCGCGGGCTCCCTTCGTCTTCTTCCAGACGATGCCTCGTTTCCCAGACTGTTCCAAGTTGAGACCGAACCGGGGGGGGGGGGGGGTTTGGGTTTTTTTTTCTTTTTTCTTTTTGCGAACTCTGGCCGGTCCGTTGGCAGTCCACCCGTGTTATTGATATCCTCCGGCTCGTGCTGTCGCTACTTGTCGATGAGTCCAGACGAGGCGGAAAAGGCGTTGTCTTCTTCGCGCCTGTCGTTCGAGGGGAGGGGAACAAGGTTGGTGGTGACACTTCGCTGTTGTGGGGTCGGTTTCCTCGGTTTCCAGCCAAACTTGAGCGTCTGCTTCGTTCCTGCGCGCGGTCTCCCTCACTTGCCGACGATGAAAAAAGGCCCTTTTCTTCCTCTTCCTTTCGTTTTGCGCTGAACCGCGATGAATGAATGGCACCCGCTTTTCGCAAGATGGGGGAGGTAGGTTTGAGCTAGCCGAGTTTCCGAATATCGAAGATGGTGGTGGGGGAGGGCAAGTTCGCGCCGTCTTTAAAGCACGAATTTCAGGCCGTTCGTGCCAGGTACCAAGAGGCGGCGGACAAGGTCGAATATGCGGCCCTTGTGAAAGCAGGTGGGGGAGATGGTGCAGCTACTACTGCTGTGAGACGACGATGATGCTGCTGCAGCGTGATACTGGCACAACAACAACCTTTTGGGCTCCAATGAAGCTACCTGCGGCGATATTGGTGGTTCTTCGAGGGAGATGCTGGTGCGGGCGGCTGCAGGAGGTACCACGGCGGAACCTCAGGCACGGGATGCGGAGATGGATGGCTGGATCCCCTTGGTACCGGTAGTTTGTTCGTCGGGTTGGACGCGATATATAAGTGCGGGAAGTTAAGATATGAAGAAGAGTAAATGTAGAAAGAAGGGAATAAAAAGAAATAAAAAAGGAGGGTGGACAAGATGGAGACCTAGCCCGCTCTCTATCCTGATCTCTTTTCTGACACTCTGACTCTCTCTCTCTCTCTCTCTCTCTCCGACTCTCGGGTTCGGCGGCCGGAGTGAAGGAGCGTTATTTGTCGAGGGCGAGATGCGTTGGAGAGTAAAGGCCCATAGACTTTTTCTTCCTTTCTTTTTGGGAGCAGTCGATCGGTGGCTCCCGGTCGGTTTTTGTGTGACTGGAGAGTAGGCCTGCTGGGTCTACGAGGAGGGGGGGCAATTGAGATGAAGCTAGCGTGGTTCAGGGTTGATCTGGGCAAGAGGGACAAGCAAGCCAGGGAAGACCCCGGCCGAGGCCTTTAGAGTGGCTGCTAATCAAGGGTAGAAGGCTATGCCATCACCATCCCCTGCCTAACGACAATTCTCCGCGCGTCTGTATGTGTGTGCGTGCGTGTGGATATGGGAGAGAGGGACTTTGCGTGAGGTGTGTGAGTGTGTGATAGAGTAGAGAGAGAGGTGTGTGTGAATGAATTATGGCGAGATGGCTACAGAGGGGAGGTAGTATTGGCAGACATGGGCAGCAAAAACAGACAAGTGAGCAGCAGTTTGACCTGATGCAGTATCCAGGCGTGGAGAGATGAGTGTATTGGACAGCGGTAGCGATGCCGATGGTAGCGTCGGGTCTGAGGGTTCCTCGACGAGATTAAAGCAGGCTCGTATGAAGCCACAATGCAATAAGACAGTGGGGGAGGCAAGAGTCAGTGCAAGCTGAGAGGAGCAGCGGGTGACGGACAGGAGACAGGGACAGGTCCGGCGACGGGACGGAACCGTGGCCGTGGCCAGGACCCCAAAAGTAAGAGACAACAGGAGACGAGGGGGGGGTGAAGCAGGGAAACCCACGGCGGGAATCAAACATGCGCACACAAAAAAAAGGCCTCTGTGCACACTTAGCAAGGTCGCTCACTCACTCACTCTCTCTCCCTCACTCATCGGTGACCAGTGTGCAGCGTGTGTGTGTGTGTGTGTGTGTGTGTGTGTATATAGGCAGTGTTCAGAGTACCAAATTTGATTTGGGGTTGCGAAGGAGGTATGGTTCAGGTGGAAGTGGGCAGGGAGGGGGGAGGGGGGGTGGGCGTTGTCTCGAATGTCGGAGCCGGTAGCAGATGGATATGTGCAAATGTAGCCAGGAGCCAGGAAGGAAGGACAGCATATCTATCTGTACGTACTGACTGACGGCCGTGGTGGGATGGGATGGGATGGCATAGGTAGAGGATAAGATGGGATGGGTTGGAGGGGGTGGATGGCAGGAGAGTGGACGGGGGTGGGACAGGCCAACACCCAGGGGTGTGCGCTCTCTTCCTCTCTTTTCCTCTCTCTCTCTCCCCCTCTCGCGCGCGCGCGCACTCACACGGAGGTCCACTAGGAAAGGCAGATACTAGGCCCGGCAGAGGAGGAGTGGGTTATCTCCAAAATTGGCTTGATATAGCTTGAAAAGACCGGTCAAAGGGGAACGAGGAAGGTAAATGGGGACAAGCAGGAGGAAGAAGGAGGAGAAGAAGAAGAAGAAGAAGGATGTAGTTAATGTGCAAGAGATGCGTGTATGTATGGCATAGCTGTAGTGAAGAATGATTGATCCCTTTCTCTGTTCCGGCACAAAGGCATGCCATGCCATGGGAGCTTAGGAACGGTTGAAAAAAAAAAAAGAAAAAAAAAAAAAGACCACGACACCCGTCATCCACGGATGGCTCCCGGTTCCTGTCCTGTCCTGTCCTGTGCCGTGCACACGAGGCATGGCGCCTCAGTGGGATGTGTAAGGTACAGGGTACGAATAGTTACGAGAGTGTGTCTGTGAGGGGGTGGGGGCAAAGACGTATCCAAGCCAGAAAAGCAAGGTACAAGGAAGGGGACGTACATCGTACACTACACAACTGTAGCAAGGAACGCATTGGCCAAGCTCACGTCAACGGCGTCGTTACTTCAACGAGCTGCTGCTGCTGCTGCTGCTGCTGCTGCTGCTGCTGCTCGCGGTAATACACTGTACTGTACTGTTACTGGTAGCCCCAGCCCAGGGTACATGACAGGAGGAGTATACTACTAGTACACTAGGTGTAGAAGGAGAGGGGAGGCAGGCAGGTGAGCGGGCGTGAGTGCGTGGGACGGGGGTTATTGGGGGGAGGGTGGGACAAGAGGAAGAAGCAGAGCGGGAGCCTGGAGGGAGGGGCGTGGATGGATCAGAGCCGACGGGGTCGAAAGAAGGTTGTGGGATATGTGGAGAGGTGGGCGGAGAGGATCGACCTGCGAGCGCGACAGAAAGATGAGATGAAGGATTCAGAATGGTGGTATTGGACTGACCTAAACCGTCGCAAAGCATGCATCAGGCTGTCTGTCCGCGACAGGGAGAGAAGGCGAGTATGGCTGATGGTATAGAGAGAGAGAGAGAGAGACATACATACAGTGTATGTAGTAGGTAAGGTAGGGGAAGGGTGTCGAACGTACTCGGGAATGCAGCCGATGGTAGCGTGGCATCGGAAGGAAAAATAACGACAACGCCTCTCTCTCTCTCTCTCTCTTTGTCGTCTTGCTTGCCTCGCCTTGCCCATGTTGGTTCTCTCTCTCCTGTAGTGGGTGGGGCTTGTGTCTCTTCTTCTGCCCGACCCCTAAGCCGCCTGTTCCTTCTTCAGTTCCACCCTGGTCTGCTCTCATCCTGGGCGGCTTCGATTAGAGACACGCTTGGCTACCCGTACGCATAGGCATAGGCTGGACAGGGAGGGGAAGCGTGTGTCTTAGCGGGCGCTTGGTGGCATCTCAGCAGAGACAGACGGCACGTTACGCCCTAGCGCATGACCGACAAAAATGGAGGCGGCGCGGACGGCGTGCTTGTCAACAATCCCAATGAGAGAAGCTTGTCACGCTCAGGCCTGGACCTGGCGTCTGTACCGGCGGCAGCTTCTTCATGTCATGTCTTCGTGGCTATCGTTTCCATCTCCCGTCAAGGCTCGGCGGTACTGCACTGCGCACGGGCTGATCTGGTGTGTTGTGAGGGTCGGACGGTAATACTGCATGGCATCTGAGCTAGGCAAGTAGTGTCCGTGCCTGTGCCCGCGTTGGGCCACTGCAGTCGACAAGTGAGATAGATACCCAGGGCCGAGCCGAGTCGTACGTGGTGTAGGTAATGCCCGATCGATCCTGGGACACGACGCAGTGTACGGATCTGGACATTATGGTGAACTAGTTTAGATAGATGATGGGGTCCCCGGCTTCCTTCCTGCAAGCCCGCTCAACGTCGTCGAGTCTCGTGCTCGGTTCCAAGCTGACCTGGGCAAAATAAGGTCCCGTTTGCGTGGCAACGTCAAGAGTCAGGGGCCTCGGGGGCGGCGGTCCGGCTTGTAGTGTGTTACTATGGCAATACCTAGTACGATTGCTCCGTAGACAGGGTATCTATGTATACTTCCAGCGGGCATGTCTCGCCTTGCTGGACTGGAAGTGATGACGCCAATAATGGCGACAGGGCCGCCCCGGTGAAGAAAGCCAGCGTGTTCAATTTCTCCTTCAGCCGCCTCTTGTGGGTAGCGTGGTTGCCACCACCGGACGGATAACACCTTAAAATCTGTGTGGCTGACGGCCAGCCTGGGGCGGGCAAGGCGAATATGGCACGCAGAGGGGGAGGGTGCAGCACGGTGCTGAGATGGGGGATGAGGCTTGACGCCACATCGCCCTTGGAGGACGGATGGACGACTGACTGACAGGACAGACGACAAGAAAAGCGGATGGCGCCATGGACCGGGGATGGTCGACCGTTGGCGAAGAAGCTTCAAGACCCCGCTGTCGCCGTCACTCTCCACCAGCCTGGTCCGGTTTAAGCATGGGCTTCCACGTCCATGTCCATGTCGACGTCCACTTCCACTTCCCCTTTTACTCGCGCGTCCACTTCTTCATTTGCTTAACCGTTGACGTGCGGGCTTGAGTACCATACGATGTAGATTGCTGTGTGCGCGCGCGCGCGCGCGCGCTCTTGTGTGGCTATGGCCAGAAACGAGATTGGATAAGAGACGAGATGAAAGTTGCATCGAGGTTTGAGTACTGCGGGCGGTCAACTCGTCGCTCCAAGGTCCCGGAACCGCATGTCAAGCGAAGCACTTGCACTGCTGCCGGCATGCCTTTTCAAAAGAAAAGAAAAAAATTCCGTCCATCTACTCCTGACTCGATCATGCACAATTGCTTCCCAGTTCACTTGGACAGATATATAGCGGCAACTCGCGGTCCAGAAGGTGCGTTGCTGTGTAGTGGGAGGGGGGAGGGGACATTTCGACGCGACGTACAAATGAAGAGAATAATAGGTAGGAATAATAAGAAGGAAGGAAAACCTGGGTGCCACATGGCAGAGGGCCGAGTCGAGAATCGGATGTATTCCGAGATGGTGTGTACAATACTCCGCAAGTATAAGTCGTGGCGGCTGGGGATGTCGGGGCTGGAGCGCGGAGTCGTGCGTGACTCTCTGTAACCGTAAGCGTACAAGTATGCCTGGGGGTGGCTGGCACCAGCTTTGGTTGCCTGCTCAAGCGCACTTTTGCCCAAAGTCCTTTCTGTTTACTTTCTTTCCTTTTCTCCTCCTTCCTGGAACGATGCTGGCGGTATTGCCCGTGACCCAATGTCCGCTTGTGTGGTCCTTGTCGTAAAGGGGGTTGCTGGGCTCAGGAATAGGAACAAGAAGGTTCCTGACCTCTGTCCACCAGAAACAGGCTAGAGACGGCTCCTCGTCTCTTTCTTCGTCTTTTCGAAAGCTAGTGGATGCTGCTCCCACATGCCAGGGATTACCCTTTTCTCTGTTTGCGTTACCGACCCGAATAGCGTCACATCTTTCCGTGTAACACCCAGCTTAGCCAGTCAGCCGTACGGGGGCTTCTCGTGGTTGCCGGGGTAGGGAAAGGAGTCTCGTGGACGCCAGAAATCCAGCTGCAACGGTGCGCTGGCCGGCCTGTCCCAGTCACTACCCCCACTGCCCGCGCTGCCACGGCCTTTCCTCTCCAGTACCCAATATCCAGCACCCAGGCACCTTGCCTTGGGAACGGCACCGACGCTATTCGTAGGGGCTAGGGGCTTAGGGCCTTTCACTGAGCGAGATGAAAGGCCCCCTTAGAGAGAGGACGCCGTACCGATGCGCTGCGCACTGCTCAACTGGTGCCCAGGCGGCTCCCACCACCAGCCCTGAACCTCATATTGTCTTCAGTTGAGCCGTCCGCGACGAAATGAAGCCACTGGTAGATAAGAAGAAGCGTGGCACCCCTGGCGTTGGCTGGTCCAGGCCCCCTTCGAGCCATGGGCGGGGGGAGACATGGAGGTTGCCGCCCAGTACTACTATGTATGTGCTGTCGGCTTACCTGAAAGCCAAGTACTCCGTACCAGATATGCGATTCCAATCTCCAGCCTACAGCAGCGTGGTCGTATCGATGCCGCCGTCCTAGCCAGCGCCATCTAGATGACTTGCCGCTGCCCACGCCATGAGGCAACAACCCAACTCGGGTTAGCATTCTTGGGTGGATGAAGGCCGCCATTATCCGTGCCACTTGCTGCCTTTCTCCACGGTACATCTGTACTGCGTCCTTGCCACCCACCCACAACCACGTCGCCCTTGATAGTGGGCGAGACTGAACCAGCGAGTTGGGCAAGCCGACCCGCGGTATCTTGATTGTCGGCGCCGCTAGTCAGGGAAACTGCATGCTGTTCGATTTCTTCTAGGCCCGGCAAAATTCTTTGGGAAGGAATGGTAAATCTTACTGCAGCTGTGGTGCCGCCGCACAGGGTGGGTGGTATCTGTGTCTATGTGAGAGCCTGCAATGTTGCCGCCCGAGCGGGTATGGTGGTGGTGGTCCTCTCCTCCCACCCCCTCCATTCGCTGGGCAGGGCCGGGGTTGCCTGCAAAGTTCAGGTAGCTTTGCCTCGAATATTCTCGTAGGTTTTCTTCCTTCCTGGTTCGATGGCAATAATCCTCATTCAGCATAGCTACCGCACAGTGGAGCAAATAATCCAAAGTGCCGGCATCGCGATTGTGATTGCAACGAAGGGACACTCATCTCTAGTGGATTCGGCGAATTGGGGAAACACTAGTTGCGAGGGGCATGCCGTGGAGTCGAGTGAGTGCCTCTTCCTAAGTACCGCCCATGCAGCAAAACCTTGACACCAGTTGAGAATGAGACGAAGCGTCTATGCAGCCGTCGTATGCAGATTGTTCGCGTCATGCTTGCTGTCGTCATTTCGTTCGTCTCATTTCCTTGGACCTCAATTGGGTCTTCGGATCCTATTCGACGTGCCTGTTCGAGGTATCTGCGTGTGTGCCCAGAGATCGCCGAATTCAGGCACCGTCATCCCGTCAGATCAGCCAAATGTCAACCATGGCTTCCTTGCTGCTGCTACCCTCTCCCTCCTCGACTGTCTTTGGTTGCTACCCAGGGTGAGATCAAAATCCACCAACAGGATACCAGCCTGGCCCCAACCAAGTCATACCCTCGGTCTTTTTCGGGTGCCCTGATGTGACTGTGCCATCCCGAACAGGGACCCTGACACATGGTCCCTTAGATGACTGACTGATGACTGAACCCGGTTTTCGTCTTGCTTGACAAGTCAACTGTGCCATCTATTTGGCCCAGGGTGCAAGACGGGTGGTTTTTGTGAATGAATGGCTGGATGGGTTTGTTGATGGTTGACATCCAGAGTCTGTATTCTCGCCAATCCATCTGGTTTTTCTTTTGGGAGGAGGGCCTATCAACCCCGGGGCCATTTATTGGTCTGCTATGTCTGGCTGGCCCCCATTTAACCGAGTATATTTCATGTCATGGTTTCTAGGTCGATGTGGTCCGTTTCTTTCGTATTTGCGTGCAATGGAAGGCTCCCGAGTTGGCATGGAATCCGAAAGAGACATTATCGTCTGGACGTCATACTTGCAGGCAGAAGCAGAAGTTGTTGGCCTGTCGCAACCGCTCGTGGTTGTGCCTGGGTAAGCGATGTCTGCGTTTGTTCCACAGGCCATCGTGGCTGCTTTTCCACAGCGAAACTGGCGGTTCCAGGTCGCCTATTAAGATTGGCATCTTCCAGGGCCGGGTGTTGGTAAGCCGCGTATGCAACAAGGTTCCTTTGCTTCGTGCCAGGCAAGAGACCATGTTGGTGGGGAAGTCTCTCCGCAAGACCACTTGTAGAATCAAGCCAAGCCATGAAATTTTCCACGGTGTGTCCCATCGGCTGTCGTCACGTCACCTCGGTTGTGTCTTCCTATACCTTTGGCTCGGGCTGTTCGCGACCTCTCGCCCCCATGCCCCTCCCCTTTTCAGACATGACTGGCCGATTGCCATGACAGAATTTATGTCTCGAGAACTTCACGTGGACCGTCTCATTGAACGAAAATAGCCGTCCTTCCGGGTAGTTCATGCACGTTTTCTTCCAGCCAGGTTTATTGGGCTGATAGCAGAGCTCGCGGAGCCAGGTGCTCTTGATCCTGGCAGTTATCGATCTGCAGGGCGCTCGGCTGGTATCTGCGTCCCGCGCTGATACCACGGACGCTGGGTTGGCCCTGGTTGCGCCGCTAGCAAAAGCGCCGCAGGTCGTCTTTTCCACCCTGGTCCCGGCAGACATGCCTTGCCCAGGTCCACTCGTCTGATGACCTAAAGAAAAACGACAAACGGACTTGCTCTCCGTTAAAGCATTTGGCCGGGAAATTGAGCAATAATGGTGCCCGGATTGACCCAAGTCATACACTCGGACGAATATTGGGATTGTTGAGGCCCAGGTTCCCACACCATGTTCGATCTTCTGCCGTTCCCCCTCGTCTTCCCCGGCACATCTTTGTAAATCGTCCGACAACATGGAGAGATACTGCTTGTGGTTTGTAGTGCAAGGAAGGCGTCTGGCTCGTGCAGCGTCTTTTCCTGCATCGTGTATTGTCAAAGAACAGGTTCCAGGTTTTTCTGCATTGCAGACGCCACGATAGCCTGGGTTTGACACCAAACAAAAAATCTGTGAATTCCATCTGGGGCGCGCGGTCACTGCCTATCGCTGCTGGGAAATGTTGTTAAACGACATCGAAGTCGGATGACGGTACGGAGATGTGGGTATTCCGATCGTCCGCCAGATGACTCGTAATTGTGTCAAGTCTGGAGCCGACGTGCGTCTCAGCGAGTTTTTTGCGACAGCTGTCACTCCGAAGATCCATTAGGTTTCACCATAACGACTGCTTCCTCCTGTTTTAGACTTCCTGGCATGTGTGTGTCGTCCGAACTTGGATGTTAGCCTACCGACAAGAGTTGCGATGGCGCTACTGGTTTGGTACTGCAGGCAACACAGCTGACCTCATGTGCTATTTTGGAAGAACCTAAAAGCAAAACAAAGTAAATATAAAGGAAAGAAATGAAGAGAAATCTAGAACTCAATTGGGGGGGCCGGTTGAAATGAGCAGGCCGAGGCGAGGACTGACGTCTGGTCAAAGAAGAGCAACACAAGTCATGTTGAAAATAGGTTGACGTTTGCCGGTGCTGTCTGCTAGCTAGACGAGTGTGCATACAACGAACAGTTTCGGTGGGTATCAGTGGACTCTCGATCCGCTCGGATTCTGGCGGCCAGGTCAAGGATCACCCCTCCTGAGCTGGCTTGGTGAAGGGACGGAGGGGCAGGGGGGAGTCCGAAAGGGCAAGGAACCTCTTGGCGCGGTCGTCAAGCTGCGGGGTGTGTCTGGGCGGCGCGGTTCATTGCGACGCTGCTGGGGAAGAAGTTGCAAGAAGACACGGGTCGCAACCCCGTTCAGCTTCCGTGGCTCAAGCCGCTGTATTAATTTTGATTAATATAATCCAGGGGATGGGCGGCTCTGCACACGTTGCTCCCAAGCCTCGAGATGGAGAGCGACTGAGTCAACCCCCCGACGACGATGAAGAAACGAGGCTGGTTGGAGGGGCACGATGTGAGGTGGTACGGAAATAGAATCACAAAGAAGCCAGATGCTCCGAGAGCGAGGGCCATGGACCCTGAGCTGTGGTTTCGTTGCCTCGGACCTGAAGTGTTATTGTTGTGATTATTATTATTGCCGCCCTTCCCTATATGCAAAACAGTCAGTCGGAAGTGCCGCCAGTGTCCACTCGATAGCTGCTGGGTCTATGCCTACAGCAGGGCAATTACCAGAAGAGGGTGCAGCCTGGTTGTAGTCTGAAGGTCGACGAGGAACAGAGCATGGCGGCGGGTGTCGACAATGGAGGGTTGAGGGAACGAACATTGGCGCCTCGAGGTGACGTCCGTTCCCGTGTGGACGGCTCGCCTAGCATCGGGCAGTGTGCACAGGCCAGACCATAGAGGAATGGATTCTGGCAGCGAAGCCGAGTCGACGAAGGGCGGCGTTCGGTAGGATTCCCGTCTAGGCGAGGAGGACAATCGGATCGCAGTCTTGGCCTTGGTCTGGGCCGGTGGCTGTGTTTGGACGTCGGGTAAGGAACCCACAAAGGTTGACCTCGGCAGCATCATGGGCAACGTTTATCATGTGGGAGCGATTTGGCGGTGTTTGGTGAGTGGATTGACGATTGACCAAGTGGTGGCTGACGATGGACGATGGACGACCCGACCCACCCGATTCGATGGGTACACTGGTCTAGGTAGGTGGTGATGAGAATCCATGAGAGTGGGAAAGAAGGGGGGAAAATCATCTGCTGATGACAAGCTTGGTTCGGATAAGAATTAACATGCAACGTGCTCCATGGTCCTGTAATCCGCAATGGCGTATGGTGAAGTTGGGTGACGAGGCAGAGAGAGAGTGAGAAAAATTGCTCGAGACAATCATTATGGGATACGATGATGAAATGGACAAGCAGGCTCGCCTGAACGCGCCTGCCCACCTTACTATTCATGTCAATCAGTGCCCGATCGCGCCTGCCTACATAGTTACCTACATTATAACTCTACGGTACATTGGAACTCGGTGGATGAAGGCAAGCGCAATGAGATACGCAGGTGCTATCCCGATATCAACATGTTCGCAGCCTCCTTGTGAAGGAAGGTACCTATCTGCCCTGCATCCTTCCGCGTATCTACCTACTTCGTAGGGAAGGGGAAGTTCATGAAAAGTATCCGTACCTACCTACTACCTATTGTAGGCATGTAGTTACATGCATAGTACGTACAGTACGTACTAACGAGAAGGCTAGGTATATCCCGCCACCATCCAAAACGGGAAGCTGCAACGGCGCCTGAGCGCCTGCTTCTTCTCATTCCCGCAGTTCTCTGTTCCTGTTCTTGTTCCTGGCGTTGAAGACAGCGGCGTCGTCGATTAGTCTCTGCTCTTTTTCTTCGTTTTCCCTCTCAGTTTTGGTTTTCCTCTTTTCTTTTTTTCCTTTTTATTCCCTTCTCTCTCCATGGATTATCACACCGGATCCCCTGCACATGGGGAACACGGCAGGGGCGTGCAGCTTGCCGGCCACTTTCCAATAAACGGATACCCTTGGTGCGCACACCCAGACTCGTACTCTCTCTCCCTGGACATCAACGTTCGCTGCGTACAAAGTATTCGTGGCTACCTACACACCTAGGCATCTATCTGCCTATCCAAGGTATCTACGCAGCAAGCCTTTTCCTTGTGGATTCCTCTTTTATGCCTTGCTATCTCCGTCTTCGTGTTCGTTACCAACCATGGCCAAGCGACCGCAAGATACCCATGGACGACAGATAGACACACCCTTGCTTGGCAGGTCTCGAGCCGAGAGCTTCCGTATCCGCACTAACGTCACCTCGGGCCATGGCACGATCAAAACGGACCCGCAATGGCAGGCTTTGTGGATGCAGAATTACCTCGGGTTCTTCCCTCTGCGCCTCGAGCATCCTCATCCAACTTTGATGAAATGCTCCGAAGGAAACACCCGAGACCCGTTTGCTTGCTGGGTATGTCTCGGGGCTCAATTTTACGCCGGACCGGGGCAGAACCCTTCAGACGAGCTGCATCCATCTTGCCCGCCATTGCAGCACCAAAGCACTATTACGCAAGTACGGATACTCATTGATATGATGGACATCTACACGTACCGTACAGGTAATCCCTACATTCCCTAGGGAGAGGCGGCGGCGGCGAGGTAATGCAATACTGGTCACATTTCACATTGCGCATGCTTGCTCGCTTGCTTGCTTGGTACAGAGAAAGCGTATTTGTTGGCTATCTCGACATGATTGTCCAACGCGTGGAATTGTCCTCACACACTTCCCGCCCCCCCCTGCTTCCATGTCGCCCCAAATCCACATGGCCCTTCGTCGCAGACATACTACTAAGCACACGAGGCTTACATTGCGTCTCCTCTCCCAATGTCACTTCACATGCTTTCCAGCCTGAAAATCCTCTCGGGACTGGATGCTTCTCTGCTACCGACACACGGCAAGCGACAAGCAAACCAGATGCAACCAAGGCAACCAAGGCACCTCCCCGGCACCATCTCCCCAACTTTCTCCACCTCACCTGAATTCCTAACAAGCACCACTCGGCCGAGTCCTGAAGTATCTGCATGGCCGGGGGCTACCTACAGTGCCATGTACTAGTCTACCCGAACGCACATCCTGCAATCAATCAATCAATCAATCAATCACTGTTTGTCAGCCCAGTCAGTCTGCCACGCACCTGGGACGGCCCCGTCTCCGTCACCGACCTCGATCCCCACGCCCATCAGTCAGTGCAAAGGTCCAGTGGTCATTGTGTACGGAGTACGGAACCTGTGCGACCTTACGAGGGACCGCCTTGCACTCGTACCTTCGTGCCTCGGTACCTAGGTTGGTCCAGGCTCATTCATACCGATGACACCCCCCCCTCCCCCCATCGGATCCCCAGCTTCCAGCAAAGCCAACCCAGCTGCGCGGGTCAAGGGCGAACGAACGAGGCCAGTAGTCAAGGCCCAGGTATTCGCACGGAGAGATACTCCAGCCCCAACGATCCCCGACCCTTGCTTGACGGTCCGACGAGTCCCCATGTCAAACTTGTCATCCCATCTCTCTGTCTCTCTCTCTCTTTTTCTTTTTTTTTTTCTCCGTCGGCCGATTTCTCCGACCTGCGGCATAATGAGTCGCAGCCTCCGACGATCGTTGTCAAGGCTCACCCGTGTCGTGTTAGGGTTTACCTTCTCCGTGCCAAAGCAGGAACGCTGATCAGTGGCGTCCTCTCTCCTAGCCTGTTGACGATGCGCCCGCCTCTACTGACCAACAAAATACCGTTGATGCATGGCCGTTGGGAAGCGGTGGACATTCGATTCACGACAGGGTCGTGCATGCCCCGATTTGCAGTCGTGGGAAGAAACAAGGAACTACCCAAGGCCTTCTTTATTAACCACGCCACAAGAAGCCTGCCCATTTCGGTTGTAGCCAACCCCCGAGCGGTCTAATTACGAGTCTGCCGTGGCAGCCACGCACGATAAAATGGCGGGCGGGGGAAGGCGGGTAGTCAGACAGACACATCTGGACAAGTGCAGGCTGTGAGTTGCAGATCGGCCTTTTTCGGTCACTCGAGATGAACCAGTCGCCCATGTCTATTTCCTGCTTGGACAGCAGGGCTGGATCACGCTCTCGGCAGAACACCAAACTGTGAATCTGGCCCGACTTCCCAGACTCGATCCATCACGGTTTAGTATCTGACATGGTATTCGACGCCTGTTCTGCTTGCTACCTACCTACATAGTATGCGTGTTCCTCGGAGGGCCACCCACCCCATACGCAGCAGTCGGCGGTACGCATACTTTGGCAAGCGGTGACTCTCAAAGCAAGCTTACGCCGGCGCCATGCAACACATCAAATATGGCAATTGCCTCGCCAGTGTCATTCTCGATTTCGCTGACCGCTAGTCGTCTTGAGTCAAGTAGCCCATATGAGCCCCGGTGTCGTCCGTCCTCGTCTCCATCGTGGGCCGCATCTTTCCTCTTGCCCTGGACCCCCGGCTCCCGGCCTTTCAAAGCACTCGGCCACGCGGCACGCGCGTGATATCGCTGGTACAAAGTTGCCAGGGGTGGTCAGACGGCCATGCATGCCAGGAACGTGACAGCTCGGACGGGGCATGTCATCCTTTCTCACGGGCCTCTTTGTGATCCGTCATGGCCGCCAACCAACCCGTCCTTGTCTGCCTGCGCATAAGAGCAGGGCAAGCGTCAACCGAGCCAGTTTCATGCGATTCCTCGATGCAACCAGCCGGAGAATTTGTCGCGGCATCAATAGCCACCCTCTGGATCTGGGATCGAATGACACGTCTGGATACCTCGCGGGGCGGCCAAATCCGTCCTTAGCGCCGTGATTCCAAGACCTGGCCCAAACGGACAAGTGCTGGGAAGCTGGCGCGCGATGCTTCGCAACGCCGCAAGTCGGGTCTGGGCCGCGCGAGGTACAAACCTTCAGCAGCCCAGTCGCGTCATTGCTGTAACACTATACGTTGCGCAATCGAAAGGAAATGCAAGGAGCTTGACACCGCCCGCATGTCGCTGCCGTTCAGGCTGATGTCAGATGCCCTACGAATAAGCACCCAGTAGGCGCAGCTGCGTTCCATTCACGGGCGACGCTGCCGAAGGGGGCGTTGGCCTAATCCGAATCGTACAGGAGCAATCCTCGACGGTACCAGCCAGCTGGGAACAGGGACGGTTTCGCACGGCCCTCCTTTGTCGACCGTAGATCGTCCTCGCCGGGAACCCCTCCCCCCCCTCTTAGGATTTCCCGGGCTTGCGGCGGTGATGAAGTTTGAGACTGCCAGAGAACTAGCATACCAAGCCCTGTCTACAATACACTACACCACTAAAGCCCGAGGCATTTTCTGAATTGGGTTGGTTCGATTAGTCCGCCTTGGAAGCTCAAAAGACACACGCTGTTGAGAATGGGAACGATTCCCACTGGCTGAATCAGTTCGGAATCCTCCGTTGGGTTTTAGGCGACGACATCCATGTCAGAGTGGTTGGTTGACAAGATGGGACGAATTCAAAATTGGGCGATATAGGCAGGGGATGGCGGAGGAGAGGCCGGTACCGAATGGCCCCTCATGTCTGTCTGTGGGCTCCAGGGTAGTGTGCTTTGGGCCGATCGTCATGCTTGCTGTCCTGCAGCGGAATCCCAAGTCCCGGACCCCTATATCTGATATTCCCCCCGGTGATAACACCAGGTGCTACGCAGCATCATATCAACCAGCGTTAGAGAGCGGCCACGGGACGCAAGCAGGCTCCCGATCACCGGGAAGGTTGTGCCCCAAATCGACAATCGACGGCTTCACCAATTGGTCCAGACTGCTGAGCTCGCGGGTTCTAGAGGCTCTGTCTGGTCCTGTCAAACACTGTCAGCCAGCCACCAACGCCGACGCCGACGCCGACGCCGACGCCAAGATCCGGTGCTCTCTAACCACCACTTCAGGGCCTGTACACGATGTGTCTACTTGTATCAGTATTCGACCGGTGATTTTATTATCTCATCCCGCGCGCTTTGGCGGTGGGGTTGTCACGCAGGCCTGTTGCGGCTCCACCAACCTGACGACCGCATCTGGCTTCTGGTATTTGGTCGCAGGAAGCCAGCCACAGGCCCGGCGGGAAGTGAAATTCGATTCCCGGAAGACATCGGACGAACCTCTGAATCCTGGTTCGGGGTGACAGGTTTCATCCCGAGCCGCCGAAGAGACGCTGGCAGCAGCGACAGGTCCAACAATCCCCCCCCCCCCCCCCCCCCCCCCCGGTTTGAACAGGTCCTGTACCTGGATATTCGTACGCACATATTACAATCTACCTGCTCGGCAGCTGCAGCTACTGCAGGGAAAGCTTGGTGGAACTGGATCTTGGAGACGTGACAGCCCGGCCGGTTGGCTCTTTGCCGCCCTGCCCACGCATGTTGCCACCCTCTTGGGGGTTCATCCCATTTCCTGGCAGGATGAAATGAAGCGCCCTGCTTTATCAAGCTAACCCCCCCTTCATGATCGATTGCAGGGTTGTCACATCGGACCATATTGAGATTGCGGGCGGATTGCCAAAGGATCCTGCGTTGCCGCAGACACACGGATGTTCGTACGTTCTTGCGGCAGCACCTCAGTCGCAAACCCGGACCTGTCAATGTCATGAAGCACGGGATGTAGCGAGGCATCAAGTCCTTTCCCCACGCCCGGCCGTCGATACGACGTTAGACAAGTCCGGCCGACTCTAGATTCAATGTTTTCAATAAATTCTCTCGAGATCATTGGGCTATTAGCGGCATTTGTGTGACCCTGATCATTTCTTGCGATGTCGCCACCGGCATGTCGTCCTGGAAAGGCCCCGAGTTACACACCTACTACCTGCCTAGCTAGACAGGGGAGGGGTATGGAAATGGAGCTACTAAGAGGAAAAGTTGGGCGGGACTCCAAGTTGATCCCATTGGTAAGTCTTGCCAGCGAACCGCGCCGGACGATGTCTCCATCGAGCAATGATCTCGACAGAGTGAGGCATTTTGTCGAACAGCGGATAGGACCCGGATGCGGTTGTGCCCGCCGCGGCCCTCGAGATCAGACCATACAGACCTGCCTGCCGCTGCTTGAGCCCCCCCCCCTCCCCCCTCCAACAGGCCTCGTGCCGCACTCACTGTGATGCCGGGGCTGGAAGGCGACCAGTCAGTCCTGCGAGCTCATCAAGGGGATGGAGGTAGATGCCCAAGTCCGACGTCATCAAGTTAGGATATCTCCACGCTTTGAACAACAAGGCTGACAATAATCCCTTTTAGCCGCGGCATATAAGACACAAAACTAATACGAAGAGTCAATTACCTAGGCACTGGCTTTTTCTTCCCCCATACCACATGGGACTATGGCCGTGCTTGTCAGTAGACGCTACAGGATCTGCCACTAGGGCGCAAACTAGACATCGGGTAGAAATTCCGTCATTTTAAAGAACCACTACCTGCCGCCACCTTCCTTTGGCTTCGCAGCAAGAGACGCAATGCTGGACGGGCAGGCGATGTTGCTCATGGAATGACGCTAGGCGACACGTTCACGGCCGTTGTCAAGATTGGTGCAATCAGCCACGATGGCCTTTTTTTCTTTCTTTTTTTTTTTCCTTTTTTTTTTTCCCGCTAGCCCCGGGCGAGGCCAATACTAGCGACATCGAGCCCTGCGGATTCGATATCGAGACGGTCCGAGCTGCGCTGGATCCCCCTCGTCATCCAAGACACGATAAGCGGCCTCCACGACGGCTTCACGACGGCTCCCCGCCTCGGGCTTCTGTAGTCGGGCGATCTATCCCTCGACGCTGATCCAAACGCGCTGTTTCGTCGCGCCGTGGATATCGGGGGAGAACAACAAGATGAGGTGTCCCGACCGCGCCGGCGCGAGGCTGCTCCCGGCCGCCCCTCCCTCCCCCCTTCGGGGGCACGTTCCTTAGTTCCAATAGCCCCGGGGACCAGGATGCGAAGGCACCCCCGACTGACTTCCGCCGGCATATCGTCTAGTGCCAGTAGGGCGCCGTTGTGAGCATGTCCGCGCTGCCTTAGTCTTCGCTCGTTGGCGGAAGAAATGCGAAGTCGAAATGCCGAATGCCTGCCAGCCAGTCCCCCTCCCTCCCCCAATGTCCACAACCTTGCCAGCAATACGATAGTGTCAAAGCATCCCCCAAGCGATACCTACCCCTCTTCTAGACCATCTACTCTAGGGGGGCCAGGGGGGGCTGAATAGCCGTCACTCGGGGACTTTAGACACCCCTACCTCCGATATCATCGTCAAGCCACCCTTTGTGACAGCATAGTGCTTTGTATTACTGAACCTTGGGTAGATCTCGCGGGAAATCAATAGATAGAGATAGAGGGCGGGGGGGGGGCGATATGAGGGAGCGGGAAAGAAGTCTCCGTCGCACATGCCCCTTCCCTTTTCTCCGTGCAACGGACACAAGCCGCCAGGGAGACAAGGACGCTCGCTTATCTAGCCCCAGTAGGATCTAGTCATGTCGTGACACGAAGATGAAAATATAGGGAATGGGGAGGGGGGCGTGGTATGCTTAGGACAACTTCCCCACGCTCGCGCATACACATACACATACACAAACACACACACACACACACACGCACACAGACACACCCTTGGTCGAGAGGCTGGACGTCTCTTTCATCGTCAGCCCGCGACCATTTCGGTGCTGAAGTGTCGGCAATCGCCGTTGTCTCAAAAAAAGGCCGCAATTTCCCCGAGGCTTTGACGGTTCTCGGATGGCCCATCAGGACGGGCGGCGTCGGCGCAGCCGGTAAGGGGAATATGTCCCGTCGTCGACGCTCACACACCTCCCCCTTCCTCTTGAGCAACTATCCTCCCACATCTACAGGTGAGCGGTGTTTTTGATAGACCAGGCAGTTGAGTCCGTGATGGTGCGACCGACTCGCCTCTTTGGGCCCTTGTTACCCTTCCTGCTCGGCCAATCTCGGAGAGAGAATGACGACCTTGCGGCCTCGAGGGCGGGGCACGAGTCATTGTCATTGTTGTTGTTGTTGTTGTTGTTGTTCATTGTTCAAGTGACCATGATAACGGAAGCGAATAGGGGAGAAATCGGCGCGACGGGGGGTTTCAGTGCGTTCTGGACGGCCGGGAGACGCATAGTTTGGGTTTGGGTTTGGGTTTGGGGGGGGGGGGGGGGGGGAGGTTCTCAGAGTCAGCTAGGGGATCTCGTTCTGCAGGCCACCGTAGCAACTGTAATAAGGGCACCCGGGCGAGATCCCGAGCCCCGAAGCCCCGGTTCTTAGGCAGGGCGGTGAAGGTCCCCCCCCTACCCCCTTCAAAAGCCCCCTCTCTCCTTTCCCTTCCACGAACGCGGATCATGGTGATGGGCAGGCGTACGGAACCTGTCAGGGAACCTCCCGCTCTTCCCCTCACCCGTGTCCGTCCAATCGTGTTGCCTAGCCCCCTTTCCTTCCTGTGCCGGTGTTCGGGATGCCGTCATATATCCCGAGCACACCGCGGCGGTCTACCCCATCCCGACGATACGGTTTCCATCCGTCGAGAGACCTTACCTGAGCCTGGCCTGAACAGACATCTGGGAGCGACGATGGCGGAGACGATCACCACGACGGCGACGACGACGACGACGTGGCATCCACTCGCACCCCATCACATGGCAACGCACATGGCAACGTGGAAAAAGAAAACTGGCTGAAATGTACGCGGACTTGGTCCACTACAATGTGATGTGCGACACATTGTCTCAGCACGGCAAGGGCGTAGCAGAAACATGTCAATGGTCCGTACGGATTACATAGGTACAGGCAGAAAACCACATTGCACGTCAAAGCGTGTCAAACAATGTCTTGGACGCCCGTCCCGCACGCCCGAGACACCTTAAAACGCCGAACCAATCGTGACCTAATCCCTTGCGCGATGCTGCCCCCTCCCTCCTTTCGTTACATGCATTTTCGTTGTAAGAAGCGGTTGCCCCGGCACATGGTGTCGATGATGGTGTTTGAGATGAGTTGTACAAGAAAACAGCAAGCACTCGCAGATGTGCCCATGCCAAGAGCACACGACGCAGTGTTTGACTTGATTCACAATCGGCTCTCGATGGGAGGGAAAGGCTCCGCACCGGGCCACTGGGAGTCGGGCCAGACAAGCCGGATGGCCTCCCAGACGTGACTGGAGTGAGACAAATGTCAGTTGCACGGCACATTGGAAAGAGCGGTCCCGGGACCGGGGGTTCGAGGGCAGTTGGACGGCGTCGCACAGCATCGGGGGGACACAACGCCAGAGAGAGCGGGCGGTTGCTTGTGAAGGGGAGGAGGAGGGGTTGAGAGGGGTGTGACTTGAACAAGCGAGAGAACAGAGTACACGAGGCATGGGGGCCGGGCACTAGACTTACTTGACATGGAGGATCTCCAAACCGTCCTTGACCTCCTGGGGGAGATCTTTGACATCCTTCCGATTCTGCGCGGGGAGTAGTACCGTCTTGACGCCCGCCCGAAGGGCGCCGATGAGCTTCTCCTTGATGCCTCCGACGGCAGTGACACGGCCCCGCAAGGATATCTCGCCCTGTGTCACGGCACGTTGTGTCAGTGTACCGGCTTTTCAAACAGTCAAACCGTCTCGCCGCCGAAGGAATGCTTACCGTCATGGCCATTGTAGGAGGCACAGGCTTGCCGGAAAAGAGAGAAATGAGGGCAATCGCCTGCGCCATACCACTGCTGGGGCCATCTTTGGGAATGGAGCCCGAGGGGCAATGGACGTGGATGCTGCGCTCCTTCATGATGTTGGCATTGGGCTCCGACGTCAAGCCCAGCTCATACGCATGGGCCTTGACCCAGGAGAGGGCGACCTCCACACTCTCCTTAAGCACGTCTCCCAGTTTGCCGGTAAGCTGGACGCTGCCGTTGCCGGGCATGTCGGCGACCTCTATAAACAGGATACTGCCGTTGCCGCCCGAGCTGTACGCCACCAGACCGGTAACGATGCCAGGCTTGCTCGTCTTCTCGGCGATTTCCTCCTCAAACTTTTCGATGCCCAGGATCTCTTCAATGTCGTCAGCCGTCAGTTGCGGCCTGTACGTCTCAAGCCGTCCCCCGTCCTTGGCCTCGGCGAACTCGACAGCCTTGGCACGGCAGACGGAGCCAATCTCGCGCTCAAGGTTGCGAACCCCTGATTCACGAGTGTACGACTCGATAATCTTGGACACGACCTCTTTGTCAAAGCTGATCTGGTCCGCCGAGAGCCCGTTGACCCGGATCTGCTTGGGCACAAGGTGCTGCATTGCAATGTGGCGTTTTTCAAGGGTCGTGTAGCCCGGCAGATAGATTGTCTCCATCCTGTCAAGAAGCGGGGCAGGAATGGTGTCCAGGCTGTTGGCGGTGGCGATGAACAATACCTTGCTCAGGTCGACGGGCAGGCCGACGTAGTGGTCCGTGAACGAGTTGTTCTGTTCGGGATCCAGGACCTCGAGCATGGCTGCGGATGGGTCACCTTGATGGTTGGACATGCCCAGCTTGTCGATCTCGTCGAGGAGGAACACAGGGTTCGCCACGCCGACCTTTCTCAGGCCTTGAATAATCAGGCCAGGCATGGCCGCCACGTAGGTCCGCCGATGACCACGAATCTCGGCTTCATCCCTGACACCACCAAGCGAGATGCGATGGAACTTGCGGCCGAGAGCTGTGGCGACAGACCTGGCCAGACTTGTCTTGCCTACACCAGGAGGGCCGGCTAAGAGCATGATGGGTGACCTATCAACCATTCGCTTCGACCGAAGCACCTCGATCCTGGTGTTGGACAGCCTTGTCCGCTCCTCCATCTCGGCGTCGGCGGCCTCTTTCTTCCCGGACTCTTCCTCCTTTTCGGATTTAGGAGGAACCGCCTCCTGCTCTGCCTTCTTGATCTGCTCGTCGACGTCGTCGTTAATGGACTGCTTGAGCCTGAGCACAGCCAGATACTCGACTAGTCTTTTCTTGACCTTTTCCAGGCCATAGTGGTCCTCGTCCAACTGCTTTCGGGCTCTGGCAAGCGTGTCGGGCCCCAGTCTGTCGTCTGTAGTCACAGACCAAGGAATCTCAGCAAGCACATCCAGCCACGTCCGGGTGACCTGGTATTCTTGGTTGCCGGGCATCATCTTCTTAAGCCTTCGGATTTCCCTGTCGGCCATCTTGGCCGCTTCCGGCGGGAGCTTGGCCTTGTCCAGCTTCTTCTTGAGCTCTTCCAGCTCGTTGGGCTCCTGTTCGTCGTCTTGGTTGGGGCCCATGGCGCCGTTGGGGTTTTGGAATAGGTAGTTGGGCGGAGTGCCGTTTGATCCGACGCGGCGGGACGACTTGTCATTTATTTTGTCGAGGAATTGTACAGGAACGCTGGTGAATGTGGTGATCTTGAAGTTGTTTTTGATACCGCTGACCTGGCGGTCCAGCAGCTCAATGACCTTGGCAAGGCGAACCTTGACGTCGAGGGCGGCCAGTACCTCGAGCTTCTCCTCGTACGATGCCTCGACAATGTTGGCCATGAAGTCGGCGAGTAGGCCTGCGTCGTTGAGCTCCTTCTTGTTGATGAATATCTCGAGCCTCCGGGTCAAAAGGGGGGACAAGCCGCCGGGGCTGTCTGGGGTTCTGGGGAGGAGTGCGGCTATGCGGAGAATTGTGACGAGTTCTCGTGATCGCAGTTTGAGGAGGGAGAAGAGTTCTTGCATCTGTGCATCCGTGGCGACTAGGAGAGATGTTAGCACGCGTAGGGCGAGAGAGGGTGTTGGGGAAGAGAGATCGGGACGCTGTTCACCTTGGTCGTAGAAGTACTTGACTTTGGCCTCAAAGTGCGGCCTCTCCTGTGTGATCTTTTCAACACGGATCCTGGCGACGCCCTCTACACGAAGGGCGAACTCGGCGGTGCCCCTCCCCTCGATGCCGGTGATACGGGCGGCGACGCCGTAATTGAAGAGATCAGCCTTGCGGGCGGTGCCGGGGTTGACCTCCTTGATGAGGGACTCGTCCATATGGTCGGCATCTTGGATGAGAAGCTGACCGTTGGGGCCGACGAAAGGGGAGGAGACGGGAACACAAGCGATTGGAACGGCGTCGATGCGCTCGTTCGGGGCGGCGGTGGCGGCACGGGTGTATACGTTGGCAAGGAGGGCGGGGATGTCGGGACGGGCGGCGGTGACGGGGATGCGCTGGGAGACGCCGGGCAGGAGGATGGTGCCACGGGCCAAGGGGATGACGGGCAGGGTATCTGTTTGGGATCGCGCCATGTGGAAGTCGGTTTCGGGGTGTCGCGTGACGTGTGACGTGGAATGGCTGTTGTTGGTTTACGTGCACCTCGTACGGTGACGATGGTTGTCGGTGATGTAGGTTGACGATAAGCGAATGTGGGTTGTGGATGGCGTCACAATATATACCTAGGACAGAAGACGAAACAAATGTGGCTTGAGCAAACGCAAGCTGGCTGGTGTATGACGAAAGAGCAGTCGCAATGGCTGTGGAAGAAGAGCAGAAGAGGGAAGAAGATATAGTTTGAGGGTGAGTTGGGATGGGTGGGTGGGTGGATGGATAACGACCATGTCAGAAGCAGCAAGCTAACACGCCCGGGAGGAGCTCCCCCCCCCAGTATTTGGTGGGTGCAACGCAATGCCGGCGCTGCGGTGTGGGGACGCAGCGCTGCTGGTGCGGGAGCCTCCGCAATGGAGTTCAGCCGAGGCTAATCGGCGCGTGGTGACAATTGCCACACCCATCTTCGAATGGTATCGAGAGAGAAACTCGTGGAATATTTTATCATGGCAATCATCATGGCAGACCTGGGTTCAGAACCGAAGCTATGTGCATTCCGTGAGCCCCCCCCTCCCCTCCCTTTTTAATAGGTTTGTGGAGACATAGCTGACAACATTGAGTGAGACAACAGCGGGAAAACCGCTGGTCGCACGTCTTGAGAGTCTCTAGGCGACATGGAACCGGCCCTACGCACATGGCCATTATCCGTACAAATCGTAGGACGGCTCATACGCATATGCAAATATTGTATGATTAGACCACAGTAACGGACGCATTCATGGTTTATTTGGACGCGTGTATTGCTGGGAAAGGGCTATCAGATCAGCCAGCAGCGAGTTGAAAGGTATGTGACTAGCTAGGTAGGTAGTTAAGCAAGGTGCTCACTCACTCACATGGATTTCAGGGTGCAAGTTTGGTAGTGGTCAGGTAGGTTACCTGAGGTACCCACGTCGCCCTGCACAGACCACACGCAGACCGTTGTGATTATGTAACCTTGGCCATCCCGGTCCACTGACTGCCCAGCCATTGTCTGAACGCGGGGGCATCAGCTTTCCACAGTGGGCGTGTAATTAGGCGTGCACATCAATTAAACTCCCCGTCGCGTCGCTTGGCAAAAAGACGCGTCTCGTCCAAAAACCATCACCATTCCACCGCCTAACCCCCTCCCCCTCCATCCCGCCCTACCTCTCAAGCAACCCGCCGTTTTACTTCACGGCCCCAGCGATAAACGACCGACATAAGGACTTCTTCAAATATCAAAGGAACAATGAGTACGTTTCCGTCGCTTCTCCCTACCTTCCATCCCCGACAAAAGGGGAAAAAAAAAGATGATGAAAAAAAAGAGGGAGAGGGAGAGGGGAAGAGGAGGGGGACCAGTTATCCAAGCTAACTGTCGCGCGCAACAGCTTCATACGGCGGCTTCACGAAAACAGCCTACGGCGCTCAGGGCGGCGACGATGCCGGCGGCTTCGTCTACGGCGGCTCTCAGCAGGGCAGCCAGGGCGCCGGCGGCAAGGCCTACAGCGAGGAGTCTCTCCGTCCTGTCACCATCAAGCAGATCATTGACGCCGAGGAGGCATACCCCGGCGCTGATTTCAAGATCGATGGCGCCACCGTCACACAAGTCAGTCCTCCCTTCCCCCCGTACCCCCGACAATCAGCCTACCCGCCTCCTGGCGAACCGCTTGCTTGCTAGAGGCTGGAACAAGAAGAAGATGATGATGATGAAGAATAAGAAAACTAGACGGAAAGAAAGAAAAGCATCCAGCTAACCTCCCCGGCTCCCCGCCGTCCACAGGTAACCTTCGTCGCCCAGATCCGCCAAATCTCTCCGCAGCCGACAAACATCACCCTCAAGCTCGACGACGGCACCGGCCTCATCGAGGTCAAGAAGTGGGTCGACACGGACAAGAAAGACGACGCCGACGCCAACCTCGAGCTCGAGGGCTACGTCCGCGTCTGGGGCCGCCTCAAGTCCTTCAACGGCAAGCGCCACGTCGGCGCCCACTTCATCCGCCCCGTCACCGACTTCGACGAGGTCAACTACCACCTCCTCGAGGCCACCTACGTCCACCTCTACTTCGCCAAGGGCCCCCTCAACGGCGCCTCCGGTGGTGCCGCTGCCGGCGGCGACGGCATGTTCGTCGACGGCGGCGACTCGTACGGCGCCGGCGCCGGAGCCGCTACCGGTCCCGCCGGGAACTCCGCCCAGGCCGGCAAGCTCAGGGGGTGCTCGGCCGCCGCCCAAAAGATGTTCAACTTCATCAACAACTCCCCCGGCGGCAACGAGGGCATCCACCTTAATCAGATCTCGAGCGGTGCTGGCCTCAGCGTGCGCGACGTCATTGGCGCCTCCGACGAGCTGCTCGGCCAAGGCCTGATTTACACGACGATCGACGACGAGACGTGGGCCATCCTCGACTACTAGCCTCAACAATAGGGATCACGGGGTGTCTTGGAAGCAAAGGGGGGAGGTGGCGAATTTGCCATGTCGTAAAGAAAAAGGAGCGTGCGCAGGAGAGGGAAGAAAATAGAAAAGGAACCGTGAGGGCTCCTCAAGGGGATCGGAGGGCTTCATCGACTCTGGGCCAAAAGAGCTCGGCAGGAAGCTGGTGCGTTTGTCACACAACACGGGCGAAAAAGGGGAGGCGCGCGTGGAACGGCCGCAACTTGTTGATACGAATGATATGAGTGGAATCGGCCATTGTTTTTTTTTTAATGAACGGCTAGAGCTAGTCGGTAGATACAAGCAAGCTGAAAGCGGGAAACACAAATGACAAAATAAACTGAGAAAAAAAAAAAAAAGTGAAAACTAAAAAGCAGTGCACTTCATCGTCCACCCCTTGCGACAGAGACAAGTCAGTCCGAGTCTGAGCCAAGGGTGTTGAACCCGACACGCCCATCGAGGGGAGGAGGGGTTATGTTGAATTCTTGAGCTGTGGTCAGCATGGAGACACAGGCAGCAGGCCCAGAAGGAACTCCGCGTCGAAGAAAAGACGACTTTCCAGACGACAGCATAGCAGAATAAACCAGATACAAGAAACCCAGAGCATGTCGAGCACGTCACCAGTTTCCGCGTGTCATCATAGAACGGGGACAAAAAAAAAGACAAAAAAGCTGACTGACAGGGGAGGGGGAGAAATCCTCAGTACGACCATCAGATCCGGACCGTCTCCTTCATCACGGCGTTGATCTGCATCTTGATGTTGCTGGAGACGACGGTCGAGTACGTGTGGCCGCCCGTCTTGCCGCCCGCCTTGCCGCGCGGGCACGGCTCGCGCACCATGATGAACAGGCTGACGGGGGCGTTCCCGCGGGTCAGTCGGATCTCGCGCTTGTACTCGAACCCGAACTTGCGGTAGTACGTATTGTTGGCGAGAGAGCTGGACTCGAGGTAGACGGCCCGGTTTTCCATGTCGGCCTGCGCGTGTTAGTCAAATACCGGTCTTGGTTTGTGCCAGACACACATCTCGGTTGATATGTCCTATCAAAAAAGAAAGGGGAAAAAAGAACAAGAGGGGTGACACTCCCAGCTAGTAACGTACCCTCTCAATCATGTCGTTAAGCAGCTTCCGCGCATACCCCTTACCCCGGGCGTTGGGCTTGGTCCCTAGGTAGACCAGGTAGTAGCAGTCATTATCCCTCTCTCCCATGACCTCGAGCTTGGTGTCATGAAGCAGAGGCAGCAGCTCATCGTAGTAACGACGCCTGGCCTCCACCGTGAGCTGAAAGTAGAGTCGCCACAAACCGCTCCGAAGGATGGTCCACCACCCATCAGCGTCCTTTCCAGGAGGCATCCTATACAATCCATCTAGCGTTAGCTCGCGCTTGTCATCATTGGGGCTAGGCCGGTGGTTTCCGGGTACCTCGGTGTTGATGGGTCGCCGAGACACACAAGGCCTTGTTTGGGGACGGTTGTAAAACACGGGAAGAGAACTCACCACAACGCCACAGCATCGTGGTCCGGACCAATGGTGGTGACTATGCCATTGAGGCAGTGGGCGGCCGCAATGTAGACCATGATGTCGACATGCAGCTTCCATTTGGACTCGGCCGACAGGCTCGCCATGTCATCGGCGTCGAGAAGATACTGGCTAAGATCATCAGCAGCAAAGGCATGGGCCAGCGAGAGGCCGGCCTCCTTGCACTCCGACATGCCAATGACACGCACGGTATCCTCCCACTTCGGGGGCACGAGGGAGCGTTTGAGTTCAACGAGGGTGACGCTTTTGCTTACGTGCTCCATGACGGGCTTCTTTTCTAAGGGGGCCTGTCTTGTTCACGAATCTGGACCAGCATTAGTACCGAGGCCTGCCTGTCTTGGGAAGGCGATGCCGATGCGACGACGTACTTAAATTCTGTATACTATCGCCCGTATGTACTCTCGAGAGTTGTGTTCTCGAGACGGGCATAAATCTGGACGGGTGGCGCAGGCAATTGAGGCTTGTACGAAGGTCAACCGACATCAATAATGATTTCGACGGGTCAAGTCTTTGGACTGGGTCTGTAGGGTTCGGGAGTGCAAGAGGATGTCGTCAGCAAGGCGCGGGAGACAACGTCGTCTTCACGATATGCGATGAGCGAGGATTGGTTTCTTTGGTTGATGGTTATTTCTTGTTTAAATGGCAGAGCGTCAGATGACGGTAGTAGGGAAAGGGGGTTTGTGAGAAGTGTTTGAGTGAAAGCTGGAATTGATTGTAGTCGAGACGATGAGTAGCAGTCTAGCAACAAAGCACAGCTGACGGCTGTGATCGTGTCCAGAGATCTGCCCCCCGGTTCTTGGGGCCTTGGAGACGAGGTACACTCGATGCAGAAAGGACTTTGATCCTGATCCTTGCCTTGGTAGGAAGCCAAACAATGTGTGTGTATGTTGGTGAGAACCTATCCAAAGCGTGTAACGATGGAAGAGCAGGAAAAGGAGAAGAAGACGGAAGGTCGGTGGGGAGCGGAGAGGAGACGGGGATTATGTAGTCAGGCAAGTGTCACTAGACGCACAAGGAATAGCAGCCATTGGGCCAGAGGGAGGGTGAGACAGGAAGCTGGGTCGACGGGAAAGGCGGAGGTTGCGGAGAGACAAGGCGGCCTTGCGTGGGATGAGCTTGCAGGTTGCTGAGAGGTCGTGACGGCCGTCGAGAGCGGGATGTTGAGGCAAGCCGCAGAATCATCTAAACACGGCATAACCGTGCAGCTGCACAGCACAGGTCTTGCCAAAGGGACGTTGCCTGCCCCATCATGGACGGATGATGGAGCATGGCGAGTTTGGCTCAGTTTGGCTCAACACTATTCAGAATCATGCTAATCAACTCGAGCTATCGAGATATGAAGGCACGAGGACAGCGGCACGTAGCAGTAGGCTGACGAGGGGAAGACGGGCTGGGATACAGTCCCGAGAGTAAAAAAGACGGTTGATCATGCATGGGACATGTATTCGTGTGCCGCGCAAGCACTGGTGGTTGCCATCCGGACCTTGTAATGCACGGGTATGCAGGTCTAACCAACGCCGTCCGGCTTCTTAGTGCACATGAAGCGGCAGCCAAGGGGCTTGGGCCTGGTTGAGGAGCTGTTGAGGAGTGCCAATGTTTGCCGCACGATGCATGATCAGTCGGGTGGGTGTGCGGGGAAGGGCGGACCAGCCAGACCCTGTCGGTTGGGTCAGGTATCCTAGGGATTGTCGGTCGGGTGCATGCTGTGGCCTGTATCTTGGGGATCAACCATCGCATATCTTCAAGACTAGCCAATCGCGGCGGCTGGACATGCCAACAACGGCCTAGCCCACTGGAACGTTGTGTGGCCAAGGCGTTTCATTGCTCCTATCAGCTCCGTCCTGGGGGCCTCGGCACCCGGACGCCGGCGCCCGGGCGCGCCGTACCGTGTGGCGGCGCCGTATCCGGCGGCCGTCGCAGCCTGGCAGAAGCAGGCTCGAGCCCCATTCCAAGCCTTTCCCAACAAAGCTGCTTTTCGACATAGTGTGCAGGCCCCATCAGTCCATGGTCCTTGGCGCCTGGGAAGCTCTACACTATTGATTCAATGCGACCACGTCGCGACATGGGGAGGAAGCAGGAATGCTTGATGAGATAAGGTTCCCAGGACAAACAAACAAGGCAGTGAGAGTGAGATAAGCCAGCCAGACAGAGTATGGCATCGCTACTACTGCCTTTGCACGTGGGGTGCATATGCAGTGATGCGCCAAGTTCGAAGGGCGAAGATCCCCTCTCTGTTGCCCCCGTTGGGCGTGGGGTGCGCACTAAGTCTTCTCGTATCGCTGTGTCCATAGTGCTGGTTTGACACTGTCTCCCTCCCTTTAGCTCAAAGCTTGTGTCTAGGAGTCCGGTGCCCGTCGTAGCTATCGAGTCGTTTAACGGGTCTCCTGTCTTTGAACAGACAATAGTCGTGTAAAAAAAGGCTCCGACCTACCCATATTTAAGAAGGCTGCGAGACAACTGACGTGACGATGTGCCAAGATGCCTACCGAACCTTGCTAGACAAGGGACGAAGTCATTGTTAAGCCAAGGAACTGGCGGCTGCATTGGCGGTCATTGACGAGTGTTTGAAAGTTGACGATCTCGGGGGAGGAAGGACACTATCCTTTTCGCAAGGCAATGCCATGTCTCTCGAAAGCAAAGGGCCGATCGTTCAAGAGCCAGAAGCGCCATGCAATCTGGGGCGTAGAAGTGAGGCAAACGAGGTGGTCATAGGGAGGAAAAAGGAATTCCAGGAGGAAGCTCGCAATCACGGAAAGAGCCGTGTCGCGTCGTGGGCCAGCAACCAGGAAGCAACCACTGGGCGAGCCCCGTGTTTCATCCTTTCGAATTCTCTCAGCATCAACTTAACCATAGTAAGAAAGCTGAGAAGGAGCTCCTTACGTCTTCTCTGTAGCAGGCAGCACCTCACTTTTATCAGGCAAGCCTCCTCCTCCTCCTCCTCCTCCTCATCCTCATCCACCACCACCCTTTCCTACTCACCTGGACCCGCGTGATTCTAAAGCCAAACCCCTCTGTGTTTCGACTTCTCTGGTCCCCTAAGCACCCTGGATGAGATGACAACTTGACAGAGTCACAGAAGCTCCCCTGCACCCGGGCGATGTATCGCAAAGCCGAACCAGCAAGTCTGCGGATCCTCCTTTTCGAGCGCGAGCGACGCGAAACAACATCGACACTGCGTTGGCTTTTAAGTGGTGTATGCTCATCTGGCGCAGGCGAGCCACGACAGCTTCTCATGAACCCCCCCGTGTCTCGATCCGAGCAGGTAACACACCTCGGACAGATGGATGACTTCGGTGCTTTCTCACCGGTCGAGTCAATATCTCGGGCGAATTCGCCGCCCTGGAGTCCTTATCCGTGCCCCGTTTCGCTCCACGAAAAGAAACGGCTCTGGGACCGCGTTTGCAGCAACCAAAGTGGTCAAGATAAGAGAGGTGCAAGGCACAAAGATTTATCGATCAGGGAGGCCAAGAACCAGCACCACAAGTCGTACTTATGTGACTTTAAAGGAAGGGGGGATGGGATATCTAGGTGTAATAAAATCCAGAAGAAAGGGGACGGGGCGCGCATCGACAGCAATATTACCCCCTTCGATTTTCTTCGTTTTCTGACGGCACCGCACAACATCGAAATTCCACACCCAATGCTCTCTCTCTCTCTCTCTCTCTCTCTCTCCTCTGTCAAATGCTGTCCCGGATCTTCACGCCCCTACCAAGAACCAGCAGCAACACCCTCCGCCAATCATAAGACTCGAGAGCCCTTGCCTGTTCACATGCGGCGGATCTTCTGCTCGTTGGTGTACTTCTCCAGGCCGTTGTCGAGGTTTTGCCACCACTCGAACAGCATGGACTCGCAGATGAGCTTGAACCAGGGGGTGAACTTGAGGCTGGGGTCCTGGAACAGCTTCTTGAGCTCGTCAGCGCTGACGTACTGCGTCGCCCGGACCTCGTTCTTGTTGACGGCGAGGTCGACCTTGGCCTTGATGAAGAGGATGTAGTCGACTGCAATCCCGTCAGCACCATCTCGACAACAGCCCCCGTTGGCTTCTTCGTCCCGTTATCCGCTCAGCGGGGGGAGGGAGGGTGACATACTCTCGTGTTCTCCCCACTTGCCATCACTAGGGGCCTTGTAGTGGATCCGCGTCAGGAAGTGGAAATCGTCAAAGGGGACCTGGGCGGGGTTGATGCCCAGCTCATGTTCCAGCTTCCTCTGCGCCGCACGCTTCACGCCCGCGACTGAGTCCTCTAGGTTCGAACCCGTCTCGCCGGGGATGCCCAGCGGGTGGGAACAGCAGGTGTTGGTCCACATGTCGGGGAAGGTGATCTTCTCCGAGGCGCGCTGCTGTAGAAGCAGGCGGTTGTCGGCCGGGTCGAAGAGGAAGACGGAGAACGCGCGGTGGAGGAGGCCCTTGTCGATGTTGGTCATGAGGTGGCCTGCGGTTTGGACTCAGTCAGCCGGGCTTCTCCTGGGCCGTACGCCTACGCGTCTAGGCGACGCCGCTCTACACCACACTGCTCATGATGGTCGGGCGCGCGCGCGAGGGGAGGGGAGCACTTACAAGCTTTCTTGCTGGCGCTGCCGATGGGCTTGTCGTTCTCGTCCAACACGATGCAGACCTCGTCCATGAGGCGGATCTGCTCAGCGTCGTGGCCGGAGAGGGCCTCGGTGCTGGTGTCGATGTCGGGGAAGAGGCGCAGGATGGACTCGGCCGTGATGGCCTCGTTGCTCGCGGTGGTCGTCGTCGTAGTGGTCGCCATGTCTGCTGCTCGTCTGGTATCTCTCTGCGCCGGTCACGGTGTCAGCCTCCAGCCTCAATGCCTAATCTACTGTGTTTGGTGTTGCTGGTTGGAGTGGGTAAAATTGCGAGCGCGCGCAATAGGGTTGGCTGGGAGGGGGGCAGCCTTACCTTTATAAGTAAATGTAGCTAAGAAACGTGCCAAAACTTTGGAAGCCGAACTGGAGCTGCTCCCGTTTGGTAACAAGGTTCGGGAGTACGAGAGTGCAGAATGCGGACGCGAAGCGTCGTCTGGAAGGGAATTTTATGGGATGGAGGGGATTCTGGTGAGTCGCCGAAAGGCGGCAAAAACCAAAAAGACCACAAGCTCCAAAGCGCGACCAAGTTGGAAAATGCAGCCCCCCCTCACACCCCTGCTCACCCCACTGGGTTCCCCCCCAAGGATGCTGTCTGACTGTCCGCTCATAGTACGGATAGTAAGATTGGTTATTTGCTTGCCGCTATATTGTTGTCGCTGTCCCCCAATCTCCCCGCCCCCCCCTCACCCACCACGATGGACCACGATGGCCCACGATGGAAATGTTTGTTTCGTGCTGCTTGGGCCACTAAACGGTCCCTGACATGCAAGAAAACATCATTGCGATGGAGGGGTAATGCTGACTGCTTGGAAGATATTCTCACGGACGTCCGTCCCCGTCTGGGCGGGCATTTTGTACAACGTCACAAACCATGTTCGGTGGCATGTCGTCGATTGCCGCTTCTGGGACAAACAGGTCGAGAACAGACTCCGAGGCACGCAACTGCCAAGAAGCCGCCTTATGTGTTATGTCATGCCGTCGTTCCTTTGACGCTATCCATGCGTTGCTCGCCAGCCTGTTCGCTCGCTATTCGACGGGAGAGATATAGAGACGCGCATATGTCAAGACGAAAAGTAACCCCCCCCCCCCCCCCCCCCCGGGATTTAGACGTTCTCAGATGCAATACGACACCATCCAATATAAGCAAACGCAGTGTTCCTCCATGCCTTGCTTGCTATATGCATGCACGCAGGTATGCTTCAATGTATACTTTTTAGCAACCGACGGTAAATCATAACTCTCGTACCCAGACAAAGTGAATACTTCTGCAGATGACGCATCGTAGAGAAAACACCAGCCAAGATATCTTGCTTTACTCGGCCTGGTTCCTCGCGTCTGCCTCCTTGGCCGCCTTGTGCCAGTCGGTAAAGTACACAAACGAATATTCAATCAATGAGACCCTGTTAAAAGTCAGTCGAGATCCGCATATGTCTCTCTTGCCTCCTGTCTTTCTCGCTTTTTCTCTCTCTCATCTCATCTTCGGCAACTTTCGAGAATCGGTGTTTCAAAGGAGAGGACTCGATACTTACAACACAAGCCCAATCGTGACACCCAGCCATAGGCCCTTAAGCTTCCACCCTAGGCCAAACGCCGTCCCAAAAGACAGAGGGAGAGCAATGAAGTAGTACACCGAAATGGTGGCGTACCCGCCAATGGCCGGGCGGCCGATGCCGCGAAGTAGCCCGTGGGCTCCCGCGCTGAGGCCGTCGAATACCTGCATCATCGCGCACAGCGGGAGCACGTCAGCCACGATGGCGATGACCTCCTCGTCGCTGGTGAACAGTCGCGGCAGGTGGAACCGCAGGCTGCTAAACAAGATGACGTTGAAAACGCCTACAATCAGTGCCGCCACGAACGCCTATCGAATCGGTCAGTGTCTCTCCCAGATACCTGCTACTCCTGGAACCGGGGCTTCTCCCGGCATCCGAAACGAAAAGCGGGAAGGCAAGCTTACCACTTTGCCAGTCGTCTTGGCTGCATCCACCAGCCCGGCACCAATGAGGTTTGCGATTCGCGTCGACGCTGCGATGCTCACAGGAAACGGAATCTGATAGGTAATGGAGCACAGCGTGAACACGACACTCTGCGCCGCGAGATACGACGGTCCAAAGTGGCTTGAGAGCAAAGTGAGGACCTCAAAGGCCATGTATTCGGCCTCGATCATGACCATGCCGGGCAGCGCCAGGCGAAGCATGGGGCCCCAGTTGGTGAAAGCACGCTTGCTGAAACCGCCCCAGCATTGGTACCCGTTGACGAAGCGTACGTAGAGGAACAGCAGCAGCGGTAAAAGGTTCTGCGTGCAGACGGCGGCGGCTGGAGCCCCGATGAAACCCCATCCCAGCCTCCAGACAAACAGCCAGTTCAGAAAGATGTTGACGGGTGCCGCAACCAGGAGTACCCACGTTGTCGCCTGGAATAGACCCTGCGCCTGCACGAACCGCTTCCCGCCTTCGAAGCAGATAAAGGCCGGCCCGCCCAGGATCATCACCCGCAGGTACTGTCCCGCTAGCCGCGCCGACTCGGGCTCCGGGATGATGAGGCTCAGCACTGCCTCGGCAAAGAACCACAAAACGGCGATAGGGACGAAACACATAAGCATGAAGTACGTCATGCGCTGGAACTGGAGCCCGACGAGATGGCGGTGACCTGAACCGTACGCCTGCGCGCAGAGGGTGTCGAGGCTCGTCGCGAGTCCCTGGAAAGGCGCGTAGGCAGTGATGGTGGCCGTCATGGAAGACAGGCTCACGGCGCCAAGCTCCATCTTGCCGATGCGTCCGACCGCGAAGATGGCGACGACGTTGATTGAGTATTGCAGCATGAAGGTGACGATGAGCGGGCTGGCATACTGGACAATGGTCTTGGTCTCGCGCTGCCACGTTGTGCGGAGCTGGTCCGTTGCGACTGCCGCATCCCACTGCTCGTTGAGGTGCTCGTGGTCATCAGCGCCTGGCGCCGGGGCAGTACCAGACAGCAGAGGTGTCGACTCGGTGGGCCTGCAGACGACCACCTGCGGCGCTTCCTCGTCGTGAGGCTCGAGAGGAACTTTGGTGCTGAACAGGCGTCTGTAGGCGCGGCGGTAGAATGGCTCATCGTCCGTCCTCGGATTCTTGGGCGGTAGGATGTGGTTATCCCGGAGAAGACTCCGCTCTGCTTCGCGCGACTGCTTCTTTTCGACCCTGGTGAGGGCCGGCGGTTCTTCGACTGCGTGTGTCTGGGGGTTCATGACGGGCCGAGAGGTACCAAAGGCAACACCGCTAGGACGCCGGTAGAGGAGAGGACCCTCTTCTGATTCGGACTGGGAGGCGGAGCCGACAGCGTCGTCGTCGTTCTCGTCAGGCGGTTCCTCGTCTGAGCACTCTGCCAGATCCCTGGCCAATATTTCCTGTGCCCGTGGTGTACCGACGCGGAACGAGGAGCTGAGCTGGGAGACAAAGTCGTGGCTCGAAGACGCCTTGATAGGAATGCTGCGATCGTCGCCCATGGTGCCGGTTTTGTGCCACAGACCGATTGTGTTGTGTTGATGTAAGTTGCAATATAATCAGCAAAAGCCAGATAGGTCACTGTCTTGATCGAGGTTTGGGGCTCATCGAGCCTTGTTCCACTGCCCGACTGTCCAAAGATCGACAGCAATAGCGTGCGAAATTCGCGAGGTTACGCTATCGAATGATCTCTTCTTGTTCCGTCACTGCGTATCCCGGATCTGACGTGAGTCAACGTTGTGGCCAAAGCTGTGGAGAATATGTGCGGTGTGCCGAGACCGGTGTATCACCGACGGCTCCAGCACCTTCAAGATGCGAGACCGGTTGGCGTAGGTACAGGTTTCCCGAATCACAAGCTGGAGGGTAAGGCCATCTTCAGCAAGGAAAAGAAAAATGAAAATGAAAAAGAAGAAGAAAAAGAAGAAAACACCTAGAAATACGGAAACAGAGACGCGTCCTGGACTGGTGCATGCAAGACAGTAGAATGGAAGTGGAAAGGAGCTCCTTTCCCAGGGGTCCTTCGCTAAAGCCGTTCCTCGCTAGACTTACCGGCGAACGAACATACGGTAGCTCAAAATCTGCACCATACATACATCCCAGCCAGGACAAGCGGCCGACCTCCTCCAGTTCTGCCGTAGCGACCGGGATCCCGGGCGACCTCCGTGTCGCTGCGCGCCCTTCCATGACTCCAACCCTCATCAGCACTAGTGTGGTGGAAGAGAGGGGGGAGGCCGAGACCGCGGTGGCCCCTCGCATGTCCAGCGGCCCCATGTCATGTTGCTATCTTCCCCGTCCCTCCCGCTACAAGCAACATCCCGTCGTGGCCATTTTGACGTCCATTACGTACAAGAAAGACGTCTTTCTTTCTCGCCCAGTGTCTAACAAGGCCACACTATCTTGATGCTATCTTTGCAAACATGCCACCTTGTTCTTGACATGCCTCGGCTCGCCTGTATGACACCGACTTCTTTCCAATATCCAATTCCTATCCTTGGACACGTTGGGATTACAGACATGCCTGCTCGTACCAGCAACATTTTCCATGTGGGGCAAGACGAACGTCGTTGGATCAAGATTACCCCTCTGCTGCGATTTTAACTACCCCTCGCTTCACCGAGCTCGTCTCACCGCCCATCTACCAAAACCATTCGTCACGAGCCATCCATCAAAACTTTGGATATGGCGGTGCACTGGAATGGCCGTGACAAACTTGAACGCCTTTTCATTGCACTAGCTGATCCGTCTATTCATGTGGGATCCCATTTGTCGGATGCCATACCGAATGCCACTCACAGACGTAGAATTACTATACAGTGTATCGTGTCCCAGTCCCAAAGCTGAACCTACGATCCCCCCCTCTCAATACCCCCAAAGTCGTCTATTTGTCCTCCTCCCAATCAGGATTCTGTTCACCGTTAGCACTATTCAGTGTCGTTATGACAAGTCTTCACCCCCAAGACTTACCTTCTTGAGAATGACCAGGCCCTCTAGTGTGCTGTTCAAGCTGATGTACTGCTCGTCCTCAAGCTCGGCACGCTCCCCATACGCCAGAACAACTGGCGTGCTCTGTGTCTGCCAGCCGGTGATGGTCTTGGGGCGACCCGCCTGGCCTACGACATCCACTGCCTGGCCGACGCGGACGTTCACCTTCAGAGGCTTCAGGTCCTCGTCCAATGTCACCAAGAAGCGGGGGTGCATCGCTGTCACCAGGAAGTAGAGCAGGTAGTGTGAGTTGGACGTGATGAACTGCTTGGCGTCGATCATGGCAACCAGCACCGCCAACAAACCACCCGTTGACACGCGCGAGAGGACGTTGCGGTCCGTGTGGAATGGGTTGACCGACATCGTTCCCTTGCCCATGTGTAGCAACCCCTGCGCAATCCGCACCATGAAGAGGGACTCCTGGTCGCGGTGGTAGAAGCTGGCCAGCTGCCTGAGCAGCTGAGCCAGTCTGGCATTGTTCGTGCCCGCGCCCAAAAGACCCATGGCGAAGATGGCGTTGATGGCCACCTCGTTATCGTTATCGTGCGAGTATCTTGACAGCGTGTCGTAGACCTTCATCTGGGGGTTGCTGGGGCTGATCAGGCCCATGGCCAGCGGCACCGCTCGCCTGATGTTAGGCTCGCCGTAGTGCATGAGGTGACCGAACTGGCGGAGGACCATCTCCTGGCCGACCTCCTCTCCCATGGCCACAAGAGCAATGCCAATCACAGCGTAGGATTGGAGGAGTTCGTCGCCCTTCTTCTCGTCCGAGTCCTCGATGTGCTCGTTGCAGATGTGCAGGAGCTCCTGGATCTTCAGAACGGCGCCAGTACCGGCCCAGGCGCAAATCTCGGCCAGTACAGCCGTCGGCTTCGCCATCGGGTGGTCCACGGCCTTCAGGGTCTCCAGAATCACGTCGACCTCCTCCTGACGACCGAAGAAGAGCAGACCGAGACCGAGAGCCAGGAAACGAGTCCACTTGTCGGTGAGCTGGTTCTTGCGCTCGTCGTCAAGCAGAGTGGTGACGATGGCCTCGCTGATTTCAGGGTTCGAGGACCCAACAAAAATTAGGCCGCACGACAGAGCAGCCATGGCGGAGATTTGCATCTCCTGAGAAGAGTCAGTGATGATGGGCAACAGAAGCTCCAGGAGGAGCTCGTTATTCGATCCGGCATAGGAAAGACCAAGACCCATTATACTGGCCGTCCTGACGAGAGGATTCTTGTGGTTGAGTTTATCCTCGTCGCCCAGCAGAGCCAAGGCGGGCTCAGAGTCGACACGGGCCCCAGAGTTCATGATGCCAATAGCAAGCATCGAACCGGCCAGGATCTCGGGCTCCGCGGCGTATGTGTACTTGTCGATCTTATCCAGGCCAGCCTCAACATCCCAAAGAAGCAGTGTACCCAGAGAAGCGACAGTCGACATCATGCCGTCGCCCTTAGTCTTCCACACCCAGCTCTCCTTATCCTGCTCCACCAACATCATCTTGTCGTTGCCAAAACCGGCGTTGACGAAAGCGTTGACAAAGGCAGCCGCCAAGTTGTGACGAGCCGAGTCAAGGTTGGTCATGCCCGCGACGCGACTGCTCTCCAGATGGCTCTTGTAAATGTCCTCGGTCGTCTTGGGGTCCAGAATGTTGAGCTCCTTGCCAAGGGCCTTGAAGTGGTCGGACAACTTGAGGTTCGACAAGCACTCCACAATCGCTTGAGAGTCAGCATCGTTGGCGGGTACGTCCAGGACGATGCGCTGCCGCGCAATCAGGAAGGCAAGCTGCTTCTTCAGAGCCGGGTCCTCGGCTTTCTCGAAGTCGGCCTTGATGAGCTCAATGTCGTTTAGGCGGATGGCAAGCGTCATTGCCAGGGCGTACTCCTTGTATGTCAGGTAGATGTCGTGTGCCGTCTTGAGGAAAAGCTCGTTGTCGGGATAGGTAAGCAGGTTGACCATGCTCACCATGTACAGGCACACGCGACCATAGGTGTTCTCGTCGAGGTAATTCGGGATCTGGTCGATGATCTCAAGCTCGCTCATCAGATCCACGGCATCGGCCTCGGCATTGCTCTGCAGGAACAGCGGAATGAGGATCAGGGCCAGGTCTACCAAGTCCTTTGTTGGCTCGTCGGCATTTATCCGTTTCCCATAGACCTCGCCAATCTCCAAGGCTAAGTGCCGGGTGTACTCGTGGCCCCACGAACCAATGTCAGATGAGGGTGCCAGGAGGCGGTACTTGAGAGTGTCTTGTCGGTCTTCGTCAGAATACGTCATACCGATTACTGACAAGACGTCTGCGAGCGAAGTCTTGTTCTCGCCCGCCGGCCACTCCTCATGCAGTTTCGTCATCGTCTCGTAGTGTGGTCTAAGGAATTTGAGGGGCTTGGGCACGGCCGTCATCGACGAGGTCGAGGTCTTGATGAAGGTCTTCATGGCCTCCAGGGCCGGCTTGTAGAGGGACGCATCGGATTCCTGTAGCAAATGGTCAGTGTCTAGACATCGATGTAAAAGATGGCAATGTGGTGCAACACACCGTCAGGCGCTCAACGAGCATGTCCAGCTCGTTCTTCAGCTGTTGGTCCTCCTCGCTGAGCTCCTCCGCGGCTGCAAATAGTTAGCCCCTCCGCTCTCCCGATCATGTCCAAAACGTCTCTCACAGTCAATAATCTTCTCATCCTCCTTCTTGCCGTTGGTTTGGGGCTTTTCCTTCTTGTTGTCCTCCACGGCCTTTCCCTTGCCCTTGTCGGCAGCGGTAGGCTTCTCGCTGTCCTGCGCCATCTTGACGTATGTGTGCGGACTCTTTGCGGGGTATGTGCGTCCTCGAGATTTCGGTCAAGAATAAGCGCGGATTTTTCTGTAGCTCGTCAGGAGAGCGAGATCGAATCGATGGTATGCGGATGGAGAGGATAGGTTCGCGGGTGGTTCGAATCGTGAGGGATGGAAGATAGTGGTAGCTTTGTAAAGCTAAGCAACGAGTCGAAGCTCCCCGGTTACGCGAGCGCCTTGCCGCCTGCAAACGGTTTCGGGAAAATGAAAGCTCCGGGCGATGTGGGCCCAAGCAGCATCTGTTCCACGTTGGGAAGGCGGTGGCCCGCATGCTCCAACCATTTGGCGCTGCCTTATCGATAGATGGTCCTCCCACCAACTTTTCCAGTAGGTGTGGGGTTGATGAAGTTCATCATCGAAGTCGTAGATCTCTGCCACGGACAAAGTAAAGGAATTTGACGTTAGCCCGACTTCGCAAACCTCTGTTATAGCGATCGAAACGGTCCAAAATGCATTTGGATACAAAAGCACTGCGCCACTTGGCCGCGGAGGACTGGCGCGTCCTCGCAGCGGTTCGAATCCTTACCCCTCCATGACCCCTCCAGCCCACTTACATGTCCTCAGGTCGAACAAGGCACCAAAAACCACGAGTTGGTCCCGACGCCGCTCATTGAGAAACTTTCGCGCCTCCGCGGCGGCACAAGCGGCGTCCACCGGTCTATCTCGAACCTCGCCAAGGTTGGCCTCATCGCCAAGGTCAAGGAGGCTAAGTACGATGGTTACCGTCTTACCTATGGCGGTCTCGACTACCTCGCGATGCACACGTACTCGACGCGCAAGGAAGTGTATAGCGTCGGAAGCAGAGTCGGCGTCGGCAAGGAGAGCGATATAGTCATGGTGGCCGACGAGAGAGGTGTGCAGTGTATCCTCAAAATCCACAGACTGGGCCGAATTTCCTTCCGGACGGTCAAGTCGAACCGAGACTACCTCAAAAACAAGCAGTCCGGGTCGTGGATGTATCTCTCAAGGCTCGCGGCAATGAAGGAGTTCGCCTTTATGAAGGCTCTCAAAGAGGAGGGTTTCCCCGTCCCCGAACCCATCGCACAGAACAGGCACACCATCGTCATGTCGTTTATCGACTCGTTTCCCCTACGCCAAATCTCCTCGGTTCCAGACCCCGCCGCCCTCTATTCCGAACTGATCGACTTGCTCCTCCGCTTGGCCAAGCATGGGCTCATCCACGGCGATTACAACGAGTTCAACATCCTCATCAAGGAGGAGACGTCCACCACCAAAACGGATGAAGGAGAAGAAGAGGTCATTAAGTTAATTCCGATAGTGATTGACTTCCCGCAAATGATTTCGATGGATCACCAAAACGCAGAAATGTATTTTGATCGGGACGTCAACTGCATCAAGCGCTTTTTCGAAAAGAGGTTTCACTTCACCAGCACAACCCCAGGGCCATTCTACAAGGACGCCAAGAAGACCGTTGGCAAGGGCGGCGCCAAAAGAATAGATGCAACCTTGGAGGCCTCAGGTTTCACAAAAAAGATGGCCAAGGACCTGGAAAAGGCCATCCAAGAGCAAGCTGCAACCATGGGCGATGAGGGTGAACCTGGCGTCGATGAGGACGAAGAATACGGCTCCGAAGAAGACGACGAGGAAGAAAGCGAGGATTCAGCTGCCGACGAGTCACCTACTGAGTCATCAGCAAGCAGAGAGGGGGAGGATGCATCAAAGAGTGGCAAGGAAAACGATGACATTGATACCCAAAAGTTTTCGAGACTAGCAGTAGCAGACGGTGCATAAGCCATCGATAGATATCATGACATAATGAACTCTTCACTATCATTCGACAGCACTTTTCGTTCACACGTCATGGTGCAGCCATGGCGAAGTTGCTGTATTAATCCGAGGTGCAACACTCAGTGTACTTTGATAAGACTTGCAAAAGTTGTTCTCAACTGACAACGTTGTGAATTTGTGGCAAAGAGTAAAATAACGCCGTGAGGATTTCGTGCCTCCCAAAAAAAAAGCTGACTTAAGGTACAAGAAGAACTAAAGCTGGCCCATGCGAGTTCCGCGCTCCTAGAGTATCAACTACCTCAGAGCATAAAATGTTCCCTGATCAAAACCATACTATCATGTGTTGTGACGCAGAATGCCCCGAATCCCACGCAACAAAGGACCAATGATTTGCCCCGAAGATTCAAATGCTCCTGATAAGTCTAGTTCACTTATGCTCCTTTTTCGAGATTGGCGAAGACTGAGTGCTGACGATGACGGGGGTGGCCGAGTCGGCATGGATTGTTACGCCTTCGTCGCTGTCGTCAGACACGTTCTCGGCAACGGGGTTCCCAGCGGGTGACCTGAACAAGCAAGTTAGTCAAGAAGAATGCTCCAATGGCGAGGGTGGTCACCGTACTGGGGAATTCCCTGAACAGTGCCCGCCTGGTAGCCATCAGACTTGACCATCTTGCCCATTCGATCAAGACCGCCAGTCATGGAGCGAGGTGCGTAGCCGCTGGCGACAATCAGTTACCCGAAATCCAAATTTGGATTTCATCCACACTCACGTGTTGACGGTGGCGTGCAGGGCACGCTTCCAGGCCGGCTGGTTGTACATGTTAGGCTGAATGCCAACAAGGGGAGTGCCGTATGCACCGATGTTGTACTCGTTGGTACGGAACTGGCGGCGCTCGGCGGTCACCCGTTTGAGCTCCTTCTGGCTAGGAGTGTCGGCATAACGAATGTTCATCACCATTCCCTCCTCGCCGATGGGGATGCTGTTGAACTGCTTAATGACAGCATCGCACACGTCGCGAGACTCGAAACTGCAATCTTGTTAAATTTCCATTACCCAGAGACTGCGAGATATTCACGTACCGAGCGAAGCCAACGCCGCGGCTATTGCCCATGCTATCACGAAGGATCTTGGAAGACATGATGTGATAGCCTCTGAAGATATCGCCGAGGTCCTGGGGTTGTCAGCAAGTATAAACGATGCCAGAGAGGCAAATGAGTAGAGCAAACTTACATTCTCGGTCAAACTCTTGGGGAGGTTTGAGATGTACAAGTTTGTAGAACCCTCGTCACCCTCGGCCTTGAGGCGAGAGTTGAATGATTCCTGTTCAAAACGTCAACCATGTAGAAGGGTGGAGTTGCAGGCCTGCGCTTACACGAGCGAATCCAACTTCGTAGCCCAGACGATGGAAGCCTCGGATGCACATTTCAGAGTCGCGGGCATCATAGAATTTGGCAAAGCCAAAGCTGAAATCTCATCAGCAAAATAAAAAGGCATACAAAATCGTAAGTTAAACTAACCCCTTGCAGGCACCTGTGGATGTATCAATGATGGCCTTGGATGTCTCTACGTTGCCAAAGCGGGTTGCGAAACGAAACAAGAGATCATCGTCAGTGGTGGGATGAAGACCACGAATGTAAACGTTGCGGTTGCCAGGAATGCGGTTCTCCAAGCTTTGGTCCAATGTCTTCATCTGCGTGGCAGGGGTGAAGACAGCGGGAACAGCCTTGGGTATAGCGGGATCCTTCTTGAGAAGCTCGTCCAAGTTGCGGTCAACGGGGATATTGATGACGCTATGCTTGGCAGCAGGTTCAACAAAGATACTGCCACCAACCTGCTGAGGAGAAGGCGTGGTGTAGGTCGAACGATCGAGTGCGGCAACGCGAGGAACCTTGTCGTTTTTACTACCACCGCTGTAAAAAGGCGTGGTGGGAGCAGACTCAGTGGTGGTGTAAGAGCCACCACTATGACGACGGTTGTCGAGGCCGGGCAGGTCATTGCGGCCACGATTGGTGCGGTCCTGAAGAGCCGCATTACCACTGACAGCACGGCCAGGGGTGAATGGCATCATTGGGTAAGGAACGTAAGGGCTGAACTGTCCAGGGGCCGCCAAGTAGCCGCCGGCAGCGGGACCATACGGGCCCTGAGGGAGTTGATCCATTCCCATGGCAGAGGGCAGATGGGAAGCGAGGATGTAGTCCTGGGGAAGCATGTACGCGTGGGCAGCAGCCATCTGTCCCATACCGCTGCCGTTGTGTGACATGCCGTTGCCCAAGGTCATGCCTTGGAACTGGCCAATGGCGCTATTCAAGGTGTCAACGCTGCCCATCATGCCGGGCAACTGGTTCTCGGAGAACTGCGTGACGTGATTTCCGGGCATATGGTGGTTGCCAGCACCGGCAAAAGCAATGGGGTGCTTTGGGTCCATGGTGTGGGTCTGATAAGACATAGTCATGTCCGAAATCTAGAAAAGAATGGCTGTCAACGATCCGTCTTTGAGAAAAATGGCGCCCGTCGAAAGGAAAGACATCAAGGTACAGAGGCGGAGTAGCAATGAAGAGAGTATACATAAAGTTTGCGGGTAGTGTAGTGTGGATAGAAGTTGTAGACCTACTCAAACGAGGCCAGTGGCTTGCAAGGTCGAAAAAGAATCGCTGGGCTGCCGCGTAACGAAGCTGCTTTAATATTAGCTGGCAAGGCCCAAAATTTGCGGATGTGTGAAGAGCGCAATGCGGATAGCTATGATGGTGGCCAAGGTTCTCTAGTAGAGGAGAGGTTGGAAAGAGAGACTGGGCATGTGGTTACAGGATGGCTCTCGGGGATTCGAGTCCAAGGAAACGATTTAGGCTCGGCAGAGAGGTTAAAGATAACCTCGGGGGTCTAGGAGACGACCAGAAGAAGTTTGAAGGGCAATAATATTGGAGATGGGGGCTTGTCGGTTCAGGACCTGAACGCCATTACACATACCTTTGCTGTCCGTGGATGAACAGAGGCTTGTAATCAGGAGGGGGGGCTCGGACAACGTCAACAATGGCAAATGTTGTTACCAAAGACTCTGTGAAGAAGCGAGTGATCAGTAAAAAGATGGAAGAAGCTATCGGGAGCAATCCGGAGTCGACGAGACTGTGTGGTGGGTGGAAGAAGTGTGGTGGTGATGCTGTGGTGGAGAGAATGGACGGAGGAGGGAGAAGAGATGATGGTCAAAGGGCGAAGATAAAGGACAGGCAGAGGAGGGAGGGGAGAGATTACCTCAAAATTCGGTCTTTCTCCTTCTTGGCCTCGGATCGATTTGACGGCACAGCTGGAAGGAGGGACTGGAAAATGCTTGCTGTGGGGGGGATATGCCAACGAGGGGAGGAACAAGCACGGTGACGATGTAGGCGAACAATATGGTAATTTGACACTGCAAGCCTGGGTCGAACTGAGAAGGGGGGGAGAAGCCTTGCGGGTACTTGAACTAGACTTGTGCTTGGCTACTTCCTCGTGTTAGCAACTTGCCCTGAAGCATCCATCCATTCCTTCCGCCACTAGAAAGCCAGGGAAAGGAGAAGCAGACGGACGGTCTTACCTTGGAAATGATCCTGAACTTGTCTGTATCCCAAGTCACCAAATGCCTATTGCTTTTCTTTTTCTACAGTTTCCTCGTTATCGATATTTCCTCGGCAGTACAGAGACTTCTGCCGCGTCAATGCTCCTTCTCGAGAAGGAAGGCTATCGCGACAAACAACAGGGAGCAGGCAGTGCAGTCCTTCTTCGGAATTGTGTCTGCTTCGGATTGAGAGTAGTATGAAGTTGGCCGACGATGTTGGCCTAACGGTCTCCTGGGCCGATAACGAGGAACACTTGAGAATACGACCTTCTTTCCGGGCCAGATGTCTTGGAAATCCCTCACGAAGAGCTTTGGATGCGTTATATCGGTAAATCTTTGGGTTGCGTTGTTCCAAAGCAAGCAGAAGAGCCAGGGGTTTCTTCCGGATCCTTCAACCCGATAGATCTGCGATGATTCGGATTGGTGTTCGTTTTTATGTAACCGCTGAACCACCGATACCAGTGGCGCTTGGGCGTTATTTCTGAACACGACGAAGAGAGTCTGCAAGTTGTGTCAGTATGTGTCTGCAAAGTAGAACAATATAGCTGACCAAACCGTGGGTCGAGAATTCAAATCTACTCTTTCCTTATATCGCACCGAGCCAATGCCGAAGCTGCTTCCAACGACCTGGTATGCGCGAATGATACGCAATGTGCGTCTGTGTCGAACCGTTTCTTCAACGCATGCCCCCAGAAACGAAGCTGCAAGTGCCCAAATCGACAAAGAAATTCAATATTAGAGTGTAACCGCTATGCGCCGTCTGTTTGTCATAATAATACCGGATAACCGCTTAACCCGCAAAAAGATCGATTGGGCAAGAAAAAAAATCTTATCTGGATACCATTCTCCGAACTAATAAGGAGATGATGAGGCGGTCGAGGAGGAACACTGCTTGTCTTTATGGAGGCTGCTCTCCTCCGTTGCTCTGCGGCCTGCTGCTTTGCCCTGCAGCCAAGCGTGGTTGTCATAAAGTGCTGATCCACTCCAATTGTTTCTTTTCTTTCCACTGATATCTGAGACAGGGTTAGCGTCGAGAATGGAAAGACGCCGGCCGAGATTCAGAAAATCGGGCTGTCTGATGTCTCTCTTGGGGAGAGGCCCAGCAAGCAACCCATGGTTTATCACCACCGAGCCAAGTGCTTACTTCGAACCAATAGCTGCCGGCAACCGCATCATCGCTTGCAACATTCGGTTTGGGAAGACACGCCCGACACCCACCACCACCTCGGACGCATGTTCTGGAACTTTACTGGCCAGTGGACCGCTAGCCGTCTCGATCCCTGGGATCAAGGGTTCAGTCCGCTTCTGAGACGATGCAGCCTACTCGAACACTCCGTTATAGGTGGCGGATGGAAGTTATCTGCAGCTTGGTGACCGCAGGCGCTTCTTCTACGGCGGTCGGCCTCTTGCTTTCTTTTTGTTTTGTTTTTTTGTTGAGAAACTTTCACTTGAGAAAGGAACAGACCCTAGCCACGTTCGGATTAGGAAGCATGTGGCCTGCATCTCACGATGGTCTGGAGCTGGCGTGATCCGGAGCGTTGGCGTTGGAGGAAGCGCAAAGTATCCAGACATGGCGTGTCGGGTACCTGAGACCAACTTTTGAGGCACATGGCAGAAGAATACCTGAAAGGCGAGCCGTTCCGAATCCCTGGATTCTTGCCCATGTTCATGCTATCATGAGGGTGATCTAGGGTACGTTTCTTCTGCCGGTTTCGAAATAGGGTTGACAAGCAGCTCTTTAGAACGACCATCTGCCGTGGGCCGATGGCGACATTCACACACATCAAACAGCAGTCCGTCCTACCATGAGGTCTCCAGGTCATCTCTTCACCCTGAAGTACCGCGGAACGAGCCAAATGTGTGCTTCCGAGTTGGATAGGCACCCTGCGTTTGGCCCCAAAATGAAAGCCAGTATGCTCCTTCCCTGCTAGTGCCGATAGGAGAAAAAGCAATGTCGTGGGGCGTGTGGAAGGAGATGGCGTCTCTTTCCATCTAGGTACCTAGGTACACGATGAGACGAAGCGGACTCCAAGATTTACAAGGGGCACCGGCCTGGTTTCTTTTGCGGCGAATTGGTGGTTGACGCCCGTGGTGAGTGCGACACCTCCTGGAGCGAGGTTGCAAGAGAGTTGAGGAGGCTGAAGATTTTATGTGGCAGTACCATCGGGGCCTCCACACGTCCTGCTGCCCTTATTTCCCATGTTTCTCTCAGTAATTTCACCCGCGTCGGCTCGTCCGATTGACCGGTACTATAGCGAGCAGTCAATTCAGCTGTTCCCATCCTTTGGCACACACCGGGAAATTGAGGGCCCAGTGCGAAGTACCCCCTCGCTTCAGGCGGTGTCTGGAATCGAGCAGCCACATTTTTGCAAATCGACTGTCAAGACGACAGGCGTTTTTGGATCTCCGTCGTCCAAAGTGGCGGTAAGCAAGTAAGCAAGGCCTGGGCTGCCAGGTTGCAGCCTGATTGGGGCAGATATCAATCTAGCAGCGGCAGATGAGAATAAGATGGCATACACCAGCATGTCATTGCAACCTGCAACGAAATGCGGGAGTGGGGAGTGTTGCTGCACATCACGCGCTATATCCTGCTTCTACTGCTTCGGCTGCACAACTACATAAGGGAATCCTCTTGATTGCAAAAGAGGGGGGAGGGCAGGAAGCGGACGGGCAAGTGATCAGTCGATGAAGCAGACCCCCCCTCTGACAAACAAGACACAAATCGGGGCTCAGACACGGACGATGATCAGGAAAAACGCGGACTAGTCAGTCCCGCCGGGTTTTCTGTGCTATTTCATGCCCTGCTTCGGCAACTTACCACGTCTCGAACACTCTCCTTGGAACCTCCACCGCCAAGACGCGGTTAGCTTCAAATACCAAGTCTCTGCGTTCTCGATGGGGATGACGGGGTTCTAGTCAAATAGACAATGGGTACACAGGGCTCAAGGGAAAAAAAAAGCAGGCGACGGCTCAATGATGCCATACCCGTCACGAAATCCATCTTGAACAGCGTGGGGTGTGTTTTTCTGGCGCTCGCCTGGTTTTGCCCATTTACTATCATTGATATTCTGGGACGTGTTGGTACCCCTCGTTTGCTTGTTGCTTTCCCCCCTTCCCACCCCCTGGTCTTGCATCATGTTCGTCCCCACGCTACAGCAGATCGGATCGAGCAATCTTGGTTGAGATCGGAAGTTTTCTGCGTGGGGGAAAGGGGGGGGGGGGGACATAAACCCATGCCGGCCGGAGGAGGGGTTTCTTCTCCCCATGTTTCCCAACTTCACGGCGGCGGCGGAGGAAAACCTGGGGAGGAGGATGAGGGCGAGGAAGAGGGGAGCGGCACGGAACCTGGAGAAGGTATCTAATTATTATTCGACTTTCCCAGCATCACCAACCCCCCCGGTCACCGAGTCGTCTCACCGACATGTTCACAACTTGGCTGTGGGCTGCCGGTATGAACAGAGGAGACCGTTGCGGGGGAGCCGTGGCATCTGGTCCGGTTTACGTTCCGCCACGCTGGTTGGTGGCCCTCGTTCTCCCCACCACACGACTCGACAGTCCATCGACCAAATCTGTCTCTCTTTCTCTCTCTCTCGCATGCACCGGGTGACAACAGGAATCACGCACAGAGCAGGGAGGCGTGTCATCACGCCTACGCAGCGGACGCAGCGGACGCAGCGGGTTGTGGTTCCCCTCCCTCCCCCTTCCAATCTGGCAAGTGATCAGTGACCTTGGGATGGGCACCCCGTGATGTGATTCGTTTCCTCCGTCGCTACCCCCTCCTTCGGAAGTGGTTCAAGGGAGAGGAAGGATGTGCGAGGCGAAGTCCCGTAGAGAACGGACCTCTGCTACCTAGTGCACCTGCCTGCCTCACTGGGTACCATTCTCCTGACCGCTTTCTCTCCATCTCTCTCTCTCGCGCGCGCACGCACGCGCCTCCTCCCTTGCTTTGAGCTAGCCGGATAGGAAGGTCGGTGGACGGCGCAGGACACGTGGCGATTGAAAAGATGGAGTGGAGAAAGCTTTATATAAAGAATAAATGACTGTCTATACTCTGAACGAAGCATCTGTGGTACAATCTCCAAGGGAGAGGACCAGTATAAAAGTCAAAAGAGAGGGGGTATGCAAAATGGAACCAAAAATTAACTCCCGGCCTCCACTCCTTGTCCTCCTCCGCTTTTGCCGCTCCTCAAACACGTCTGCCGCTCCCGAGGTGCACAGAACGCTTGTAGAGAGGGAGGTAGGGCGGGCCGGGGCCAAAGACCCCATCCCGAGATATTACTCCGGTCCACCCCGTTCCAATATGCATATGACATGCGCCGTCCCATGCTGATATAGAAGACGTGCGCACATTCCCCGCCGACTCGACTTCGCGCAACGCGACGCAATTGTCCCCAATCGCATCGATTCGTTGGTTCTTTGCATCCTTGCCTGTTGCGACCCAGGCCAAGTCTATGACCAAACGTCCTCCTAGAGTCATCGTTAGCAAATCCTCGTGGCTTAGCGCAGTCAACTGAGTCGGGGCGCCGACGTACCTGGTACTGGTTCGCCGCTCTCATGTTCTTGACAATCTCCTCGGCCTTGGCCTCCGAGATGCCGCGCTGCTCCGACAGGATCTGAGCGAGAACGGCGGTGACCTCGCGGGCCATGTTGGCGGCGTCGCCGCACACGTAGAAGTACGCCTTCTTCTCGAGTAGCTTGTTGATCTCCTCGGAGCGCTCCTTGAGGAGGTGCTGGACGTAAACCTTCTTGGGGCCCTCGCGGGAGAAGGCGGTGACGAGCTCGAATTTGTCGCCGAGGTCCTTCTTGTATTGCTTTGAAATGGGTCAGCTTCTGGTTTCTGATTGTGGAAAAGGGGGATGGTTCTCCTACCTCCCACTCATCCTTGTACAAAAAGTCCTCGGTTGACTTGCGGCATCCGAAGAAGAGAATCGTCTGACCAACATCGGCTCCCTCGCGGGCGAGCTTGGCCCTCTCCTGAACGAAGCCGCGGAAAGGAGCGACACCGGTGCCAGGACCGATGCAGATGATGGGCTTGGACGGATCGGAGGGCAGCTTGAAGTTGGAGTGGCGGACGTGGACGGGGACGTGGACGCCGTCGTACTTGTTCCTGGGGCCGGTGATCTCGTAGGTCATGCCAAAGGCGTTCGGCTCAGGGTCGTTGTTCTGCTTCTGCTTGAGGGCCAAGAGGTAGTGGGTGGCGACGCCACGGAAGGGGTCCTCGCGGCCGGCGAGCGTCTTGTTCTCGACGACGGCGGTGATGGAGATCTTCTTGGGCTGAACCAGGGAGGAGGAGGAAATGGAGTAGTAGCGGGGTTGAAGCTTCGTCAGACCCTCGATCCAAGCGGAGAATGGAATGTTGGTCCACTTTTGGCCGCCGCTAACAGAGTGCAGGAAACGGGCAATGTTGAAGTAGTGAGCACCAATCTTCTCGGAGAAGAGATCCTTATCACCACCGAGCTTGACCATCTCGGCCTTGATGTCTTCGCTGGGGGCGAAGGCGGCGAGGGTGGAAACGAACTGGCGGGAGACGGGGGCGCAAATCTCGAGATGGTAGCGGATAATGGCGTCGTAGGTGGTGGGCGTGGGGAAAGGAACTTTGGCGGTGGGCTCGAGGGCCTTGACGCTGATGACGGAGTGCCTCTTGTCCGAGAGTCCGATGAGGTCCAGGAAGCGGTCAACCTCTTCGCCGGGGTTCGTGGGCCAGATGGCGATGTGGTCGCCGGTCTGGTAGGACAGGTTGGATCCGCTAATGTCGACCTCCATGTGCAGGCAGTTACGGTCCTTGACGGTGAAGAGTTCCTTGGATTCGGCAATGGGGGCGATGTAGGGGTTGTGGGCGTTGAAAGGACCCTTGGCGGTGCCTTCGAGATGCATCTTGTTGGGCTCTCCGAGGTAGACCTCGGGGGAGGAGGCATCGAGGCCCTCGCGCTCGATAATGCTGAAGGTGGGCTCGTAGACAGCCTCACGCTCCTCCAGGCCCATCTTCTCGGCGAGGGCAGCCCACATGGGGTCCTTCCAGGCCAAAAAGTCCTCCTCCATAGTGCCGGCGCCGTCGTCGCCCTCGCCAGCCTCGCCGATCTTGTTCGCGCCGAGCTTCACAAGCGCCTTTGTGACGTTGCGGACCATCGAGTTGTAGTGCTCATAGGTGTTGTTACCGAGACCAAAAGCAACAAAGTTGAGGTTACTCAGAGGAGGGTCGTTATCGCCGGAGAAGGATACGTCGTCGCCAGTGATGAACTCGTAGAAGTCAACGGCGTTGTCAGTGGGCTCGCCCTCGCCGTAGGTGGCGAGGACGAACATAACGACCTTGTCGCTCGGAATAGAGTCGAGGTTGTCGTAGTCGTAGTCCTCCAGGTCAGCAACCATGGTCTCGAGACCGTAGCGACTCTTGCCCTCCTTTGCGAGCCTCGAAGCGTAGTCCTCGGCGGTACCGGTCTGGGATCCATAGAAGATGATGCAGTTCTTGCCCGACTCGTCCATCTTCTCCAAGATGTTTCTCGTCTTACCGGCCTTGGCTCCATTTCCGTTGGCGAAGGCGTTGGCATAGGGGTCCTTGACCACGCCCCAGTATTTGCCCTTTGTGAAGTAGGCGGCCGTACCCAGCAGGATGACGGCCAGGACGACGACATCTAGAGTGTCGAGTTCTGCCATGATGGGCCGTCGGACTCAACTGTGCTGCTCGGGAGAAAGTTGCGACTCAGAAGCAGCGGTATTCCGATGTGCTGCGCGAGGGGAACCGAGGTGGTGGGGTTGCGAGAGGTGACGGTTGTCTAAAAAAGGAGGAAAGAAAGCCGAAAGACAGATAGATTCTCAGCGGTCGAGGAGGGAAAAATAACGACTAGCGGGATTGCCGTGTGGACAGCCGTGTATGTATGTGCCTGGGCGGGGACTCGGGGCGATCTAACAGCCGCGGGAGGGCGGTTGTTGGGGCAAATCGGGGAAATCCAAGCCTCGTAGCGTGTAGCGTGTAGATAGGATACTGCAATCGTGTTCACATGAGATCAGTGGGGTGTGGTTCGACAATTGGCCAATGCATGTGAGTGGGAGGGAAAGGGAAAGAAAAAAAAAAAAGACATAGGGTAAGCGGGAACAACGAAACAGAACAAATTCCGAGATTCGGAGTACACTACGGACCGCCAGCCTGGCTTTTTCCCTCTTCTTCCATGTTTCTCCAGTCGCGGCGCGACATGTTTGAACCTAACTCAAAAAGTACACTGGGGTGGGACGGGAACAGATAGCGTACAGGTGGATACACCCATTAGGTATACCTACGGGTACAGATTACGGATACGCTCGGTGGACGTACCGGGCTTTGCAAGGACGCCGCACCAGTGAAAGTGGTCCGACTCAGGTGTAGCAAGTCCTCAGAAGAAACATAGCAAACCTACAAATCTACACAGAAAAGCCACCCCAAACGCAGCCGGCGAGTGATTGTCTTGCGCAGGAACGAAGGAGAGAGAGAGAGAAGAGGGAGGAGAGACAAGAGAGCGGAAGGGCAGAGAGAGGCTTGTTTGTGCGTTGCAGAAGCCAGCGAGAGACAGGGGAGGGGACGGGACCATGAGTGTGCGAGTGAGTGAGTCAATACATACAGGTAAGTGAGGAAACGGTTGGGCTGCAGAACGGGAGTGCGGTAAAGAAGCCCAAGAAGCCGCAACAATGGCTGGCTTTACCTTAGGGCCGGAACTGGAATTGGAACCGGGCTAATTTCCGCCATCATTATGTTCCACCTAGTAGTATTGTGTATACCTACGACTGCATGTTTCTCACGCTGCAAGCAAATAGGAACAGGCCAGGTAGATTCGTTAGGAAACAAAAGCGAATACCGTACATTTCGGCTTCCCTTCGCTTTCTCCTTGCCGTATCTCTCCCTGCTACACCAGAGTCTGTTCGTCACTGACCTTACCTTACCTTAGTCAGACTCCCGCATGGGCCAGCCACTCAGCGTGGGGCATTCGGTCTCTGCGGTATTTGGGGGCTTCCGTGGAAGTGGGCCTACTACCTACCTACCTACCTACCTACCATGTGCCCCGGGCTCAGCGTCGGAAACTCTACATATCTTGTTCTTCTGCCTGCGACGTCGCAGGACCAGACTCGGTCGGGGTTGGCGAAGCAGCTCTTCAGAACCCGGATCTCCACGTTATCTTCTTGTTGCGTTTTCTTTTTCTTTACTGTACGGATACTTGTAAGTAAATAAAGGAACGGTAGGCTGATACGCATCGATTCGAGTCAAGTGCTACCTGCCTAACATAACAGGAGCATCAAGGATGAGGCCTGACTGGTGATGGGGATAGGTAGTCGACCCGACGTCGATTGGGTTGCAAATCTGCAAGACGACCGACAACGAAGACATTACCCACCATGCCAGTCCACAGCTTCATGTGGCCAGCCCTTGGTTGCATTGCCACGGGCACTCCGATATCCGGACGCTTGCACCCTGTGTCATGTCCTCGAGCTACCTACCGGTACCTGCGGTTGTTGGACGTGCGCATTGCGCTGGGCCATTCCGCGGTTGCCCGTCTCCTCGGGTTCCTCGCAAGGGAAACCATACTGGCCATCACGGGCCATCACGGGCCATCACGGGCCATCCTGGGGCCGCAACATTGTCGATGACAGCCACACTTTTGGCCACTAACGGGTCGCCGTCGCTACACGACACTCGGCCCAGCAATGCGACCACACCCGCACTGCTTCTCAACGCTTGCTTCCCTTGACTTCATTGCAAATGCTTGCGACACAACCAATCATCCACTCAGCGGGCTCGCATACGAGTGACGCCGAGACTTGACACTATATGAATCATCCGTCATAGGGGCTAACTTTGGAGAACACGAATACGCACAGCACACTGCCGGAAATACCCCCGACATATTACCTACCTATCTACCCAGGCGCGGGGGCTATTCTGGTATGATACCTACTCGGCCGGCTTTCTCCCACCGTCATTCCGTCCGCTCCACTGAGCGGACGGGAAGAGGGCACCGCCGCGCACCGGGCCCTTCCGAAGGTCCGCTATTCCCATGATTCCCGGTGGGCTGGCGCAGGTGTTACCGCATTTTCGGTCTCGGACCTTTACCAACATTCCGCGCCAGATATCCACTCAAATCCTCACGTGAATCACATCCCTATCGGTGTTGGTTCAGTACGGAATCCGTTGCGTATCACCTCAATTTACGGTAGCCGCCGCGATGGCACGATGCCTTTCCTCCAAGATGGTTGGGTCACTCGCAATAGGACGACATATCGATAAACCGGAGTAGTCGTTAACGTCGTGACGGTACTTGAGCTGGCATGCATACAAATGAAGCTGAGTAAGAGCCAGCATACTGATCAGCGGGAGGCATCCGTAGGCCAAGACAAAAAAAGACATATCCAGATATACTCCCTGTCGTAGCCGGAAACTCGGTCTCGCCTATAACAGGTCGGGTACCGTTTCAAGGCAGAGGCCGGGATTGGCATTGCTCGGATATTTTAACCCTTGCGTGCAGCGGATAATTCTAATGGCCGGCCGGTACATACCGTGTCTTTTCCTGCCCTCAGTCAAGGAGTTGCGGCCCTTTTGCCATTGCTATCGGGGCTTTGCCAGACCAACGAGTGACGTCGTTGGTGATGGGCGCTCGCAGAGGCAACGAACGGCTCAGCTGGATTGGATGGCCCCCCATTCCCAGCGAGCGAGGGGGATCATCCGTTGTCCTCTTCCCTCTTCGGTCTTGGCCAGCCCTCCTTGAGGAACCCCCAGGGACCAATGCTCGGCTCCCCTTGAGCGCGACCCTCGTACTGTACTTCTCAGCCGTTGGGGACGGGTGATTGGGCGCGGCTCTTGCATACTGACCCATGTCGCCCCAGCGCATGCCGTGAAAAAAGGATAAAAAAAAGACAAAAAAGAGGTAGTCTTTGGTGATTCGGGGATAAGGCCCTGGAGCATGCATCATAAAGCCACATCGCAAGACACGTAGGCGCATCCGCTTGTGGCAGGCTAATTATTGGTATACTAGTTCATGTATGCTACCGAGGTAGCACGTAGGTACCGACACCATGTTGAGGTCGTTTCTGGAGGACGGTAAATCCCTCTGGCAGATCGTTGCGGATCAATGATGATAGGCCTAGCAACGGAGCGCGGAAGAGCCTTGCAGCACGCCGGAAAATACAACTTCTGAATGAGCAGCGCAGATCTTGATATCAGGGCCTGCGTGCGCCATCTCGTCGCTGGTTGTGCCTTGGGCAGCAGTGGCTCAGGATCAGGAGCAGAGAGAGAGAGAAAGCATGACTTGGACCTGCACAGAACCCGATTGTGCTTGCGGGTTCGTACGAGTACTCAGTGGGGGATTGACACGACACGTCCCGGCATTCAAGGCACCCCAATGCATTGAGGGGGTCAAATTGAGTTAATTGAAGCGCCAGGGCACAGAAAGGTTGTACCGTGTGGTTGGTGGTAGTGGTGGTGGACGATGGGAGATCCATAAGGAGGAAGGAGGATACGGGGCGTGTGGCAGGTCGGAGTTCGGATTACTACATCGTACCTACCTACCTAGATACCTTAGGCATAAACCACATCAAGGTACCTTGCTAAGAGATTCAACGTGTAAGGTACATCTAAACCACCTAACGAAGGGCACACACCCCAGTGATATAGCTCATGCTTCTTTTGCACCCCTGGTCCAATGTTCCAACGGCCAATGGCGACCACCTTCGTGCCCATCTCGCAGCCCCGGCACCGTTCCAGAGAACCAGAGCAGCCCGCAGAATTACCACATAGTCCAGCCATTGGCATTATTATACTCTTACTTATTGTATTAATCTTGCTTGCTTGCTTGCTTGGTTATCGACGGGTTTTGCTGGTTAGCTTTTGCGGTACTGGGTGGCCAACGACCAGGGGAGAGAGAGAGAGAGAGAGAGAGAGAGAGAGGGAGGCTGGTGCTTTGCTCCGGCCGACTTGACTGATTGATTGATGGATGGATGGATGGATGGATGGATGGATGGACGGACCGTAATTCTGGAGTTGGGTGCTTTTATTGATCAAGGCGAATCCATTGATTCGAGTGCTTTTCTTACTTGCCTGCCTTTGCCCTCTTGCTTACTTGCTTTCTCTTGGTCCCCTTTTCTCCCATCTTCATCATTGAGCTAAACTAAACTCTCTCCCACCAACCATCAACACCACCACAAAATACGGCCCAATCCCGAATCCGATCCTCCATCTTCTAAGCTCTCCCGCCGCCGAGCCGCCGCCGCCGCTGCTTATTCCCCTCCAACTCGATCTCCTCCCATCCTCCTCGGATTGATTGCTCGTGGCAGCCACCACCGAAGGTGCAGACAATCACCCGAATGCCGTAAGGATCCGGAACATGGGACTCGATCCGACGCAACAATGGGTGAGTGTCAGTTTGCGGTTTCGCATAGGCTTTGCGGCACATGTCCAGACAGACACACACTGGACGGACGGGATGAGATGCCTTTCCTCCGTCTGGACTTCCTGCCCCCCTTCCCTGCCTTGCCGTCTGCGCGCGCGCACCTGACGTACGACGGGATGCCGCACATATGCTGATGCGCTCGCTGCCCTCGTCTCTTCCTATCTATTCGTCGCGACTCGTCCCGTCTCTCCCTGGCCTGCCGTAGTTATGGCCTGGTCTCCCGCCTCGCCTCGTCCGACGCCTGCTAGCCTGAAGTTTGCTACACCACCATTGCTATTCCTACCACCACCACCTTACCTTATCTGCCTCCACGCGCGCGCTACCGCATTATACTACACTCATAAACAAACCCACAGACACAAGGCCCTTGCCGTTTCGCTCTGCCCCAGGCCCGACTTGTTGCACCGCTCCAGCTCCAGCTCCGGTTTCCGTTGATCGTTGCTGTGCCGTGCTCCGTCGCTCTCTTTACTCGTCGGCCCTGGGCTTAGCGTCGCGCCCTGCCACTCTTGTGCCCCCCCCCTCCCTCTTCCCTTGCCCCCCTTCTCCCATCTTGCCTATTTCTCGTCTTCGTCGCAACTTTTCTCCCGGCCTGGTCTTGCGCTGGTGTGTGCCAGATCATATATCTGTGCACCTTCAAAACGCCTTACGCATCCAATCCTCCACCCCGTCTCCGTTCCTTTGCCCTGCCTGCCGTTTCACAAGAGAGGGGAAATCCTATAACTGACCATAAGACGTCGTCTCGTTTGCCAGCTCCGTCCCAGACGACGCTGCCTGATCTTTTGCAGGACCCGCTAAAGTTCTCCCCGCGATCCGTCACCACCCTCGACGAAGAAGACGAGGAGGACATCGAATGGAACCGAACCCTGAGGCCCGCCGCCCTCGAACCCCATCCCTACCCTCCGCTGCCTCGCTCTGTCGCCCACTCGCGCGAATCCTCCATTGAAAAGCTCTCGAGCCCGTTGCCACCCCTTTCCGGCTCGAGCCTCACTTCGCCGCGACCACACAACCACGCCCACTCTCGCTCTGGCCTTGGCGGTATAGCCGAGCGAGTTGCCGACCCCAAGAGCGCGTCCTACGGCCACCACCGCCAGACCTCTATAGTCCACGGCATACAACACTCTAGAAATGGAAGCCACGCCAGCACTTCTTCAAGCCCCCTTAGCCCGCAGATAATCGCTGCTGCTGGCGCGAGCCTCACCACCATCACTGCCAACGACCGCCCCGATATGCATGCCGTTGGCCGCATGGAGCCGGACGCGCCCCCAGGGCCGCGCTCCGGCACCGCCTTGTCCGGCACCACTGTTAACTCGGGTCATCAGGTGCCCGAGAGGACCGCTTCCGCCACAGACTTCACCAATTCGTCCCTCTCCCAAACCCAGAGAAAGCTGGAGCGAATGCATAGCAAGTCGAGGCGCGAACACACGCACCACCACTCTCATTCTTCCAAACACCACAGAGATGAGCAAAAGACAGTTGGGGAGTACGCCCTGCATGTGCTCTTCACTTCCGTAAGTTTTGCTTGTGCTGCAATTCTCTTGGCGCCGAAGTCGCTGACAATCATGGCACAGTTTATTGCCCAAGCCGAGGAGAAGCTCAATGACTGCATCACAGTGCCGTTTGAACCCGAGCCTCAAGTCGAGCAAATATGCGGCCCGGGAGTCGATCCATCCTTCGACCAGATCATCACTGCCTTGGGCCACATTGCCCGCCCACGCCCGAAGCCCCTAATAGATTCCATGATGCTATGGAGGAAAAGCAAGAGCGATGCAGCCAACGAGGCCCGAAGCCAGTTGCAACAGTCGAAAGGCGCCGCGTCCGGCCCCCTCCAGCGAAGAAACACCGAACCCGTTCAACCCGTACCCGGCGTCATGGACAATGGTTTGGCGAGTCCGCAGACGTCACTCGCTGCCAAGCAAGAATTTGTAGCCCACGCGGAACGCCGCTCGACAGTCTCAATCTATATATTGTGCCGTGTTTTGCTGGAGGTCATCAGCCAGACCAGTCTTCCCTTTTTGACGTTGGAGATGGAAGAAAAGCTCGAGGGCATAATCTTCGGTCAACTGAAGATCGCCGACACCGACCAGCTCATGGTCAGCCCGCTGAAGCTCGCAAACTGGAACCTGTTCTCTCAGCTTCTCGGAGCGATGAGCGAGATCAACTTCAGGGGCGTCACTGACAGATTTCTCGGCGACCTGGAGCGCTCTCTCCAGGAGCTGGTCGCTAAAAGCCCGACCTCCCCAGCAGGCCGGGACGCGGAAGGCAAGATTGAACTGGTTCTCGGGGGCATGAAGCACCTCAAGGTCAACATGTCACACCCGGAAGCTTGGGAGCAGTCGTGCGACTTCATGGTGGCGGTCGGGCGCCTCTTCCATCGATCCCATGGTCAGCGTGTCAAGACAGCCTTTTGCCAGGTGCTCGAGACGCTTTTGCTCACCGTCGCTGCCCAGGCGACGTACCAAGACTTGGCTCATCCGAAGTGGATTGAAGTCCTTGGGTCAATTGGTCCCCGGCTTGCGCAGATGTTCATCAAGCCCCGGCACTGGGGCTTCGCTTTCCCTCTGACGGCTACGCTGCTCTGCGTATCACCCCCGGATACCTTTGGGTCCCAATGGCTCCAGTTAGTTCTTCCGCTGCAGCCGAAGCTCAAAGACCGCTTCACACGACCGCTGTGTCTCCAGGTGATTGCGCGGCTCTTGTGGACATACCTATACCGAACGAACGATACACTGCCCAATACTACAAGAAAGCTGGACGAAGTGATGAAGTTGGTTTTGCCGCCAACGAAGCGTAGCCTTATTGCATCCGACTCGGCCGTTGCCGAACCCATCATCCAGATCATTAGAATCATCGGGTACAAGCACCCCGAGTACTGCTTTAAGCATGTCATCTTCCCCCTGATCAATGCCGAGCTGTTCGTTTCCAACAAGGATCTGAGGGTCGAACAGCTCGATCCGGATCGGATGGTGATTGGAATCAGAGCCTTCCTGGCCATCATGCTGGACCTTGAGAAGGGGGACGAAGGCCGGCCCCCTTTTCCGGGTTCGTTTCCGCCGCCGCTTACAATCGAACGTGAACGCACGCCGCCGTCCCCGATGATGGTCTCGCCTCACAATGGTTCGCCCATGGCTTTTACCGGAGTATCGGGAGAGGGCGAGCAGCTCTCTCGCCCCGTGCGCACATCCGCTCTGAATGACGTGGTCAAGGAGTACTATCACAAGTTCTGCGAAATCCTTGGAAAGATCACCATCATCTGCGACAACACGTTTGGAGGCCAGGCTGTGCTGGACGAGAAGTTCAGTAGTCCTGGCCCCAAGACCCCAATCGCAGACACTTTCAACTTTGCACGGCGGGATGACCAGCCTCCCGCCGACCACAAACAGGCGTTTTACGAGCTTTTGCATGTTGCTGTTCAAGCGTTGCCCCGTTGCCTCTCTGCCGATATACCCTTCAACTCGTTGATTAACCTACTTTGCACGGGCACCGCTCACGTGCAATATAACATCGCCTATTCGTCGGCACAATCACTTAAAGCTATAGCCCGACAAGCCCATGCGCAGCAAGTCACCATGGGCTTTGCTCGCTTCATTTTCAACTTTGACGACCGATACTCGACAATGTCCGACGGCGGAATGCTAGGCCCGGGTCACATCGAAAGCACGCTTCGTCTGTACGTCGAGTTGCTGCAAATATGGATTGAAGAGATCAGACGAAAGACTCGCGATGCTTCTCTTGACCAACTCGAGGCAAGCGACAAGCGCGGCGCAAAGCTCGATCTGTCGGGTATCTGGGCCGAAGTCGACCAGGCAGAAGCCCACGGCCTGTTCTTCTTGTGTTCTCAGTCTAGGAGAGTGCGGTACTTTGCCATCACCGTCCTCCGACTCATCACCGACTTCGACAGAGCGCTCCAGAACCAAGACAGGGAGACTTTAAGAGTCATCGACATCCTAGAGAACGATTCGATGCAGGTGATGAACTTCAAGGACGAGGGTCTTTCCGTCGCGGAGAGAAGCAGACTCCAGAGGGGGATGCAAAACAGCAATAATCGGGGCGCTCTTGTAGAGCTGTGTACTAGTGACGTGTCATACGACACGACGCTGTGGTTCAAGCTCTTCCCTAATCTTATCCGCATCGCGTACGAAAAGTGCCCTTTCACAGTCACCATTGGCCGTGACTTAATATGCAACCGGATTCTGCAGATGTACAAGGCCATCGTGCTCTTGTCGGAACCTTCCAGGGGGCTGTACTACGGATCAGATCCCGGGAGCGCCCGCGTCGCTGGTAGAACACCAACGACACAGCCGGAGATCCTTGTGGAACAGTGGAAGCTCTACCTGATATTCGCCTGTACGACTCTGGCCGACCCAGGGAGCGTCGTCCCCGCCAATCCTCAAGGCACACAGCATAGCCGAAGGACATCCAAGCCGGCCTCAGCGGACAAAATCGTCTCAGCTAGAGTCCTGTTCAAGTACCTGATCCCGCTCCTGTCCGTCTCCTCGGCATCCGTCAGGGACGCAGTCGTCTCGGCTATGGGATCGATCAACATACACATATACCGCACTTTACTGGAGGAGCTGGCAGGCCAGGTTTCGCGTTGCAACGACGAGGCCCGCGCTCGCATCCACCAACGCACCAACAGCAGCCCAAGACGCAACCGCAAGATGGATCTCCTCAGAACCGAAATCACACACGTATACAAGCTCACCTGCCACTTCCTCAAGGAGGAGGAAGTTTACAATGACGAGTGGGTTCTGACTAACCTCGTCACCTTTACCCGGGACCTCAAGCTCTTCCTGATGGATGGAGAAGTACAGATGGACTGGGAGTTCCAGAAGCTTAGGCGGCACTACTGCGGCCTGACGGAGGAGCTCTTCGAGGGAATCAACAGGACGAAGGACCCTTCCCGGTGGATGACTTTTGAATCCCGCAAGTCCGCCTTCTCTTTGATGGAAGACTGGTGCGGGTTTTCGCCCAACCAAACCCAGATCCGCGTCCGGGAGGATACCATGCGGCAGTCTCTTATCGACCAGCAGTCCCTCGGAGAGAGAGGCACAGTTACTGCAGCCATGGAGATCGAGAAGCGAAACCTCCGCACAGCTGCCCTCAGTGCCATGGCTGCCCTTTGCGGTGGGCCGATGAGCATAACCACTGAGAGTGGCGCAACGCTCCAGTTCGATATCCGAAGAATGCTCGCTTGGATCGAGGCCATCTTCAATTCTGGCAGCGACCGTATGAACGTAATCGGTCGTCGGGCTCTGAAGAACCTGATTATCCACAACCAAGAGCTGCCGTACCTGCTAGAGCACTGCATCGCTCGTTGCTACCTGTCTGACGTTTCAAAGGTTCAAGAGAGCTACTTTGCTGTCGTGACTCAAGTGTTACTGGAGCATCTCGACTACTCGTGCCAGTTCTGGAAGCTGCTTGGGCTCTGCCTCTTCACGCTCGGTAACGATGAGAGCGAGATACGATCCAAGTCGGCCCGGTTGATGAGGTCGCTCGAAGAGAGGCAGCAGCCAGGCCGAACCTCCAAGATCCAGGACTACGACATTAGTATTTCCGACAAAACGAAGGCGGTGTATAAGCTGGCCCAGTTCGAGATCTCGAAACGACTTGCAAAACAGCATACCGAGCTGGCATTCCACATCTTCTCCGAGTTTACCCTCTACTTCAAAGATCTTCAGCCTGCCTCACAACGCAACGTCGTAGCTGTCATACTGCCCTGGATCCAGTCAATTGAGCTCAAGGTTGACCCGAATGGCGGCCCCACTTCACAGTCCTACGTTCTCTTAGCCAACTTGCTAGAGATCACCATCAAATCGAGTGGCGCACTGCACAACGAGGTTCAGGCGCTGTGGCAAGCCCTCGCCACTGGTCCTTATCCGGGGAATGTTCGATTGATTCTCGACTTCATCATTTCTCTGTGCCTTGAGCGGCGCGAGCAAAACTTTGTCGAGTACGCCAAGCAGATTGTCGTTTTCCTCTCCAGCACCTCTAGTACGCCAGGCATGAAGGTTGTGGAGTTTCTCCTCATGCAGATTACCCCCAAGGCAATGGTTCCGAACGAGAAGAAGGATGCTATGCCGCCGCCGCCAGACATTGGCCTCCTGCCTTACTGCGCAGACCTGGGAGAGGCACTCCCTGTGGGTACGAAGCAAGCTGGGTTCTCTCTAGGACAGCTCTCGTTGATCCTGCTGGTCGATCTCATGGTGTCTCCTGTGCATCTAACCCCTGAGAACGTACCGGTTCTTCTTCAGGTGGTGACGGTACTTTGGGATCATTACACTCCTCTCGTCCAAGAGCAAGCTAGGGAGATGCTGGTCCATCTCATCCATGAGCTTGTTATTTCTCGCCTGGATGATCAGACGGAGCCGACGGCTAGAGCATCGATTGAGGATCTCATCGATTTGATTCGTCGTCACGATCGCTCAGTCGTCTGGGGCTACGAGGACAGCAACGGCAAGGCCGATGATCACGACAATAAGGTGCCCCCAAGCATGGAATTTTTGACCGCAGAGGTAGTCAAGACGTTTGAGATGACCTACCCAGGTATCAAGGACCAGTGGGGCAGGCTGTCGCTGACGTGGGCAACTTCATGTCCCGTCCGACATCTCGCCTGCCGCTCGTTCCAGATCTTCCGATGTATCCTCACCTCCTTGGATCAGTTCATGTTGGGAGATATGCTCGCACGCCTGTCAAACACAATCGCCGACGAGGATACTGAGATCCAGACGTTTGCAATGGAGATCCTTACCACACTCAAGACGCTTATCCTGAAGCTCGATGCCGACAAGCTACTCACGTTCCCCCAGCTCTTCTGGACAACATGCGCCTGCTTGGAGTCTATCAACGAGCGCGAGTTCCTCGAGGCTGTGGAGATGCTCAACGAGTTTCTGACGAAGATCGACTTCCGGTCACTCAACGTCCGCAGGCTTCTGCTCGACGGCCAGCCCTCGAGATGGGACGGTCAGTTTGAGGGCCTTCAGTCTCTGCTGTACAAGGGAATGCGATCGTCTGTGTGTATGGAGGCCACTCTCAGCACACTCGACAAGCTCGTCCAACTGCCTAGCGACGGCCTCATCGGTGACGATAGCCGGCTGTTCTTTGCCATCTTGGCCAACTTCCCCCGCTTCCTCCACGAGATGGAGCAGGACGAGCCTAGCGAGCAAGCCTTGCAATCCGCTAGCATTCTGGGCGACGTCTGCGAGGTCCAGGGGTACCGCAACATTGCCGAACTCCTTCGGGAATACGTCACGTTCAAGTACCAGGGTAACAGCAGGGAGTTCCAAAGCCGTCTCTTCGCCGCGTTGAAGGATCACTTCCTCCCCAAGCTGGATTTCAAGATGATCATCTTTTTGATGGGCCTGCTTACGAACGCCACCGCGTGGGTGAAGCTCAAGACCATGAGAATCCTCAGCATTGTTATACCCGAGATTGACATGCGGAGGCCCGAGCTGGCCGGCCACGGTTCCGATCTCATCTCTCCGCTTCTACGTTTGCTGCAGACCGAGTTCTGCATGGAGGCATTGGAGGTGTTGGACAACATTATGACGATGTCGGGCAGCGCCATGGACAAGCAGCACCTGAGGATGAGCATGACGCGTTCCACGTCCAAGACGATTCGAAAAGAGTACGAGCGGACACAGAGTCTGTTCGGCATCCCGGAAGCGACCGGATGGGCCATTCCGATTCCGGCCAAGAAGACGGACTCCACGCGTGCAAACATCCACGCCGCATTCTACATGTGCCAGACCGCTGAAGGAATCCTCACGGAGGCGACCCCGACTCCCGACGTCGAATTCCATAACGACGACTTCCCGTACAGCTACTTCCAGATGCCTGACAGGACCGAGACGATGATGTCCGATGAGGGCCGCGCAGACGGACACCTCAGCGACCTCGTGACCAAGCTGGACAGCCTTGACGACTTCTTCGACGATCTCGGAACGAGCCCACCCAGCGACGGCCGCTCATCGAAGACCATCACTGAGTTCTCACCGGACAGCTTCGAGTCCGGAGCGCAGTTGTATGATGAGCAAATCCTGCCAATCCTGCATCAGGCTTCGAACAACAGCACATTCCAGAATGGGTTTACTGACAGGCCACCAGCTACGGCCAGGGACGCGGGCTCCAACACGATGAACCCTGGAGCTTTTAGCGCGTCGTCGTCGTTGTCGGCCACCGGCGGAATGGGGGGCGGCTCACGGCCGGGTCTCCACTACAGGTCCATCACGTCCCCGTCAGCGCCTGCGTCGTATCAGCCGCACATTAGCGAGTTTGCGTCGGACGACGAGTTCCCCGAGGACGTCTTCTCGGACGCCGACGACGAGCGACCGAACACGGGTAACGGCGAGGGCTCCTTTTCCCTGGAGAGTATGATCAAACCACTCGCACAGAGCACGAGATCGCGGATGCGTCGCTTGACGGGGGGCAGATCGCGCGACAGTGATCGACAACAGGAGCTGTTCCGTGCTGAGCGGGCGGCCGCTGCGCATCAGGTACCCAAGGTGCCGACCAATTTCCTAACCAAGATGCCGTCTCAAGGGGAGATGCTTTGAAGGGGAATGCGGCATGCACGGGACGGGCTCAATCACCTAAAACCTACATAATTTACATGCAATGCAGGGCTACTCGCCTAGCCCGACGGTCGAAGAGAAGGTGGGCGCATTATTTCACAGCTCGGGCTGAGAGCAGTGACCACAACCGTCATGTTCGATACGGGGAGAGTGCGAAACATAAGCTACTTCCGTAGCGTCAAATCACGACGGATGATAGAGGGAGAATACAAGGGGAAGTGGGGGCGTACCTAACCTAATGATGAAAAGAATTCAATCAAGATATCACGATTCTTGGGATCACGATAATTAGCGTCTTCCGAGTTTAAACTTGATAAGTGTTTTTGATTGTGTGAGACCAACCCTATGTCTTTCCCGGGGACTCCTGCTATCCTTATGTCTTGTATAAACTGCACGGATGACAAGATGAGCGGACGTGTTATGCGATGACGTGACTTCGGCCGTGGCCGGTGCTGTATCTATCCATCGCCGTGTTCAAGGTGTGACTAGTATCGGTGCCTGGTTGAGTAGTCTAGAGACGGGTGTTAGTAAAGAAGCGAATAAGTCATGTTTAACAACGGTTGCGCGCGTATGGAGGAAGAAGAACTCCAGGGGGGGAGGTTGATTCCTTACCCTTCGGACTGACGACCAAACCGCGACCCTTCTTGGCTCCGCGGTAAACCGTCTCGATGATGTCTATAAGCTCCTGTTTGTCTTCGAGGACCCAGTTGAGCTACCCGACAGAGTCAGAAAAGTCGCCAAACGAAGCTTTTTTTTTATTTTATTTTTTGGAGGGGAGGGGCGGGGGTAAAAAGGACCCGCGGCGTACCTTGTTATTGTTACCCGTTCCAAAGTCGACCATCATGTGCTTGTTGCGGAAGAAGAACATGATTGTGCAGGGGTCATAGAGTTCGTACACTGACGTGGGAAAGGTCTGTCAGCAGCCCGCTTCAGCTCTTATAGCACTTTGGCTATAAAAGGAGTGGCGAGTGATCGTTTGGGGGGAGGGGAGGAGAGACGTACTCTGGTTGAAGTCGGGGACCAGGTCGATGTCGCAAACGTAGATGACGGCGAAGTTCTTGACGCGCTCGGAGATGCGGTAGAGGACCTCATCCTGCTGCATGCATTGCGGGTCGGCATCGCGCCCAAACCTGATGACCTTTGTGTTTCTACTATTAGATGCTTGGTGTCGTCCTACAGGGTTGAGCCGGACTGCGACTTACAACAAGGCGCTCCTCCTCGGAGAGGATCGCTTGGTCGACGTGCCAGCCACTGTTAAGATGCGGGATGACGATGGAACCCATGGTGAATGATGGCTGTCTCGATTCACAGTTCGGTTGGGCTTGGTGGAGGTGTTTTTGCAGAGGTCTCGCAGGATCGTGAGGTCTGGTGTGCTGGTGGTTTGGCAGATGGAGGGGATTGCGACAAGGCGGTTCTAGAAATCGGAGGCTTGGGTTTCCAGCGTTCGGTGAAATGTCATTGCGGGTCGTCCCCATGCTGGCAGCACCTCCAAATGCCCCTCCGATCCCCGCGCTAACCTCAGAACGGACTATGTCCGGAGCGGTGGAGGGCGGCAGAACTTTTTATTTCTTGACGGGGTCCACTGCCCGGATCTTGGGAGGAATTGGAAGAGCGAGTGAGAGAGGCAGCAGACGGGCATAGTCGTTGCTTGCACAACTCCGTTAAATCGTTCAATATCCCCTTCCCCACGAGATTTCACCGCCGAAAAGATGGTCAAACGTCCGTCTCGCGGACTCGAGGGCGCAGATGTCTCGCGCAAGAGGCAGAAGGTCGTGCATGAAGCTCCAACTTTCGAAGAGGTCAATCATTCGCGACACCTCCAGCAGCTCTTGACCTTTGACCAGGACCAAAAACGAGCGCGGCACGGTAGGACGCATTCTATGACTGGCATTGAACGCCCCGAAACTAATCCTTCCGCTTTCCCCCAGGCATCCAGTCCCTCAAGGTCTTCCTCGACGGCTTCAGCTCGGGCAATGGTGACAACAAGGACCGGTTCACCACTCTCCGGGAGTACCTCGACGCCGCCCGGCCGCGCGACACGAGCGACAACGCCGTCCACCTCGGTGACATAATGGAGACTTGGTCGTACGGCGCGCAGGTCAACAATGAGGCCATGATGTCCGCCGTGCCCGCCGTGCTGGCCCTGTTGCTGCAGGTCGCCTCGCAGACCCTCGAGCTGCTCCCGCATGCCCTAGACATCGCCCGCACTCTGCTGCAGGAGCGCCAGCTGAAGCTCATCGCGCGGTGTCTGTCGGCGCCCAAGGGCAGCGGGTACGTCATTTCGCCGACGCTGCGGCTGGTGCGCGAGCTCGTGATGCTCGACGGCGGGACGCTGGCAAGGCGGGTATTCCGCGCGCGGGACCACACGTTTGCGAGCTTCGCGCGCAACCTGGAGATTCGGCACCTCGGGGGCGCCGTCGACGGCGAGAAGAGCAGCAGCGTTGAGGACCCGTCAAGGCCGTCGGTGCGGACGAACGCCATCAAGCTGTTCCTGAGCTGTCTCAAGTTCCTGCCGGCCGAGGCCAAGAAGGAGATGCTGATGCTCAAGGAGGTGTTTTCGCACCTGACGTTTCTGCTGAAGGACGACCCGCCGTACCTGATTCTCGAGATGCTGGCCGCGTTGAAGAAGCACGTGCTCTTGGACGACAAGCTGCCCCGCGAGGTCAAGTTCCGGGCCTTCAACACAAAGACCCTGGACCGCTTGGCTGGGCTGTATGCGTACAGGCATGACGTTGAGGGGGACGACAAGCCTTCTGTCAGGGGGGCTGTTCACGAGTTTCTGCTTTACACCTGCACGACGCCTGGTGCCGGAGTTCTTTACTCTGGAACCGGCCTCTACCCGAAGGAGCTCGAGGATGAGGCGGCGCAGGACGTCAAGAGCCTGGACGACTACGGTCTGGAGCGCGTCGCGTGGATGGACAAGTACAAGGACGATATCGCCGTCGCCAACTTTGTGCTCTCAGAATTCATTCAAAAACTGCGGCCGTGGTCGAGTCTGAAACACAGCGAGCTCATCGTCGCCATCTTCCAGGCGGCGCCGGAGCTTGTTGCCAGCTACTTCTTGAACAACAAGTCCTTCACCTTCGAGCCGAAGCTGTCCATGACGTGGATTGGGTACGCCGCCTTCCTATTCAACACGGTAAATCTGCCGTTACCGCCTCATTACGGTCCAACGACAGGTTACCGCCGAGTTCCCCCGCCGACTTCGATCCTCCTCGACAACATTCTGCCGCTCCCGCTCAAGCAGCGAGACCTCGTCCGTTGTCTCTCCAACAAGTCGACCCTCATCTCCTTCTTCGCCATCCGCATCCTCGTCCTTGCCCTCCAGAAGCTCGAGGTCGCCCTGAAGATGCATCGCGAGGCGGCCGAGTCGTCGAAGTCGACCTGGGAAATGGCGGCGCGCAAGCTCGTCGACGAGTTCTACCAGAAGATGCCCGACATGAAGGAGGTGACCAAGTGCTACAAGGCCATGGCGGAGGAGAATGTCCTGCAGCGCGAGGCTGCCAGCAGACTGCTGCTCCTGTACTACGAGGCCATACCGCAGGTCGCGCTGCGGGCCAACTTTGACGTCTCACCATTCCTGGTCAAGTCGCTCACGCGCCTCGACAGCAGGGCCGAGGAGCCGCAGAACCAGGCCCTGGCTCTGATGGAGCTGGAGAACTTGATCGCCATCGCGGGGTACTCCCCGGGCATGAGGTGGTTCGCCAAGACGGAGGGCCTTGCGGCGTCGCCGTTCGTCGCACTGCTCAAGTTCTACGTCGAGAACGCGCAGGGGCGGTCGAAGCTGAAGGAGGTCCTCGAGTCTGTGACGGTGCAGCACCAGCTTGTGCTGCAACAGACCGGCCTCATTCCCCTGCTCCGCGCGGCTCAGGAGCTGAAAGGGGGCGGCAAGTCGCGGAACCTGGACCTCGTTTGGGAATACCTCGACAACTGCGCCGGGAGATGCGCGGCGTCGCCGCTTAAGTACGTCGACTTGATGCAGGAGAGCGTCACCGAGGGTCAGGAAGACAACTCGGCCAGCTTGATCCTGGCTACTATGGTTGAGCAGCTGCCGTTCGTCGCCGACAAAGCGACTGATAAGAAGGACCTGGAGCATCTTTCCAAGTTCTTGACGGTGCTTTTGAGTTGCGCCCAGACAAAAGGAGAGGCCCCGGCTGTGATTGGTGCCTTTGCCAAGAAGATGACGGAGATTCTGGCAGGTCGGGCGCCGGCGGTCGTCCCAAAAGCTCACGATGCTTTGCTCGGGGGCGAGGCGGGCGAGGACGCGGCTGCTGAAGTCAATGGCGCCGGGCCCCAACGACAAAAGCCGGCCATTGTGAACGGAGAGCTCGGTGACTCTTCACTAGAAGCGATCCTGGACGTGCCGTTCGGCCCCGACAAAGACAACTCGGCGCTCCTCAAGTGGAACTCCAAGAGCGTCGAGGACCTTGTCGACGAGGGCTACGCCGCGGCGCTCATCCGTCTCCTGTGGTCGGAACACGCCAACATCCGCCAGGAGGCCCTCACAAACATCATGAAAATGGCGGCCAAGTTCAAGGACTCAACCTATGAAGAGAAGGATCAGATCTGGCTCCTCCTCTCGGAGCTTGCCGAGTCGTCACGCGTGCTCGTCACCCGCGGTCCCGTTGCCTCGCCGCTTGTCTCCTTCGCCATCAGCGCCCTTGAAGTGCTCAAGAACCCGCTTCACTGCCTCTACCCCAAGGTCAACAGCTTCCTCACGCGCGGGCCCGTGTGGCAGCACGACAAGGTGCCGCTGGCGCACGACATCCTCCACGGTGCCCCGTCCGACGATGATAAGTACTATACCGAGGTGAGCTGGCTGCTAGCGTACCTGCTGGACGGCCTGCGCACGCCGGCGGACCTGGCCGTGTACCACCAGAAGAAGTGGTTCGAGAAGGTGTTTGCGCTCGCGGGCAACCCGTACATGCGGGCGAACCTGCGGACGAGGATCCTAAGGGTGCTCTGGCGAGCGACGTGCATCGAGGGCGGGAGCACGACGCTGGCGACGAGGTTCGGCATCGTGAGCTGGCTGGAGGCGCAGGAGGCCAGGTGCGACGGCAGCGGCGAGGCGTCGGCCGGGGACAAGGTGGGGCGGATCGACGCGGACAGCCGGGAGACGAGACGGCTGTATCGGGCGCTGAGAAGGAGGGTTTGGGAGACGTGTGACCAGGAGAGGGTCGGCGAGTGGAGCCGGAAGGGGATTCCTTCGGCCTTGGGAGCTTGAAGAGCAAAGTGAAGAAGGGGGCAAGACTACATGATGTACAAAGCCCCAAAGGGAAAAGGAAAATTTCGTTAGAGCACATCGTATGTCGAGGTCATGAAAACATGACGATTGCCTCTCGGCATTGGGGTGCGATGTGAGGTACAGCACAAATGTCTGCGGAACGTGCTCATTGGGTAGAGAGCATTAGTTATCTTTGCAAGACAGCGGATGGCAGAGGGGAAACTCCTGATTCATCGAGAAAGGGAGAGTATGGCCTTCTAATTCCGAGTGAATCAACCCACGCTTATTCGCGTCATCTCCGAGTACCTGGGTATCGACTCGACCGCGGGTATTGGTCCTAGTCCGTTGCGACTCTCTAAGGTCCCGAATGCGGTGTATGCAACAGCTCTGATGCAGGCTTCGGGAGCCACAGACTGTTTTCATAATATACACCAGAGATTATGCGAGAGGTGTGCCTACTACGTCTGTATACAAAGTGAAAAGCAACGAATGTTATGAGGTGCTGCGATCTGGCATAGTAAATGAAACGTGGCAGACTCGGCTGGAAGTCAACAAAGTGGATATGTAAAGGGATTGTTGAAAAGAAAGAATTAAGAAACGAAGGGTACAGCACTCGAAGGGGTCTGTTCACTTGAACAGAAAAGTGAAGAAACAACGACGTGGTTGGAACGGCGTGGTCTCTGTTGTTTTTATCGCTGTTAGGATTTGCTCTTTTGGGGTTTCCTAGCGAGTCGTTCCTCAATGTTCCAACATGCATCTGTAATACAACCAAGAAAGGGAATCATAACCACAAGGGAAGTGGGCAGCCAGCAGGACTGTTGGAAACGGCACAGAGTGTTGTTCCTTCTTCCAACTTTTCAGCGTGGACGAAACAAGCTGTTTTATGAGAATTCACCAACTACCTATCACCTTCGTAAGTAGGTGTGGTCAGTCTGCCAAGCCAGGTGCCTAGTCAAGCCAGCAGCAAGCAAGGGATAAGCGCCTGCGATTTAGGTCCGGGGCAGATAGAATAGAGACAGCGGTGGGTACCTCAAGCGCATTCAGTCTGCGTTGCCGTTCATGCCGTGACTGTGGATTGCAACTTGATGACGGTTCTGTTGTTACATGTTGCCGAGAGCACACTGGTTCAGGACCTCAGTTCCAAGCTCAAGTCGGCTCAGAGATTGATTGGCATACTGTACAAACACCTTCCCACACTACTTACCTATACCTAGATAGGTTGGTTTGTAAAGGTTGAGCGATACGACGATGCCGAATCACTGCAGAGTTACACCGACTTAGTTAGCCCTAGCTGCCTGCTTACTACGTGGTATGTAAGGTTGGTTAGATATCCCTCGGCAAGGGATTGACCGGTAGGATAGCGGAGCGCCCACCGCCAGCATAGGTAGTATTAAGTTGGAAGACGGACGTACTGCATACGAGTGACTGACTTCTCGACCCATTTACACTGCATATGATTGTATAGGTATGTACCTCCTTATGGGGAGAAATTTGCCAGCCGGCAGGGAAGGAAGAAAAAAAGTCACCCGAGTTTTGCTGTGGTCTGCCATTTGGTGGGTGGGAGGGAACTAGGTACCTAAGGTTACCTAAGGTAAACGAATACCAGTGCAGGGGGGGACTACACCTACCTTCCTCGAGGACATGACAGGGAAGGCGGTAGGACGTAGGTAAGGAGGGAGGTACGAAGGTACTCACCCGGAATGGAATGGCTCTTTCCTTGGCTGCCACGCACCCAGAGTGGGGAACATAAGGAAGGATACGTACCTACATGGAGAATGGCAAAGCTGGCGCTGCTTGCTTGCTTCTGCTAGAGATGGTCTTGTGTTGGTGGGTGCTGAGCGGTGCTGCTTGCTGCACCTGAGCACCTGAGCACCTGAGCATCTCCTCCACCAGGTTTCGTCCGAAGTGCCAAAACTCCTTTGACCACCATCTCTCCACGCTCCGACAGTTCGCTGCCAAAACTCACCACCCATCACGTATAATCTCTCTCAACGCATCCGTATTGCATCACTCCACTGCCAAATAAACCATCGATCCCATTTTCGCCTTGTCAGCCTCACATCATCAGCCTGGCCGCATCGAGGCACCGAGCCCTATCTGCTCTGCACCTTGCAGCGTAGCCCGATTGGAGCCCATTCGCCCGCCACCTTTGACTGGACTGGGCTCGACTCAACTCGACTCGGCTCGACTCGACTCGACTGCGCCAGCGACCGCAACTGGACGGCTGCCGACGACCGATTACCTGACTTGACAGACCTCCCTCGACCCTACCTACCTATCTACTTGCCTACACCTGCTTGCCATTCTCCCTACTACTCCGTGTGACGTACATCCAAAGTACAACTACGACTACGACCGCAATCCTCACAGCCTTACCTTCTCAATCACCACACCGACAACAACAAATCAAACCCTTTCCTCCATCTCCTACTTTACTCCTTCCTGGTGTGATACCACTAATCGGCTTCCCTGTTTCTGTCGGCTGAACTGCTTCCCCCTCTGTCCATGCCAACATCACCGCCCTCGCCATTACAACAATAGCCTTCCCAGCCCCACTCGGATGCGCCTTGCATCATCATCCTGCTATGGCAATTCAATATACGGCAGAGTTTCTCATTCATCTGCGAGAATCACCGCTATGCGTCAAACCGGCCGCACTGCCGCCTGCTGAAGAATGGATGGGGTATGCCGTCCACCCCATTTCATCCCACTTGACTCCTCTAACAGCCCACCCAGACCTCCCCCAGACAATTCCCGAACCCAAGGCAACAGCAGCACCACCAACCAGGCCAAGACTCCTGCCGACAGAAGAAGCCACGACAACCCCCTCCTTGACCAGACGAACCGCCGCCCCGGCCTCGATCGCCACGCCTCGAGAAACAGCGCAAGTACGTAGCCCGGCCCGGGCCCCTTCCTCTTTGTGTGCAATAACTGACAGCAAGGCCAATTGCCAGATCCTGAAGACATCATCCTCGGACCACCCCGAACAGCTTTCGCCTCTGCGACTTTGCGTAACGGCAAGCCTTTCGACAGCGACAAGGGGCCCAAGGACGCTGACTCGCCAAGTCGCTTCAACTTCCGCAACCGCAACGGCGACACTCCCGAGGGTGACCGCTTCCGCGACTCGAGAAACACCAGCTTTCGCCGTCGTGGCGACGGCGACCAGGATCAGGAGGGATGGAGCACCGTCAAGCCACGCAAGAGCTTCGGGCACGAGGGCGCTGAGCGCTTTCAAGGTCGCATGGGCGCGGGTGGTGGTGACAGACTCCCCAACGAACGCCGTCCGCGTGATCGCGATGATCGGGAGGGCCCCAGAGACCGAACCCACCGCACCTTTGACCATCACGACAAGGACAAGGACCATGAACATGAAGAGGCTGAACCGCGACCCCGAAATGGTCTCAACAGGGGCAAGTCGGAGCCCTGGTTCAAGAACGATAGCAACAGCAGCAACAACGTCGCCAGCACCCCCGAGAAGCCTCCCATGACGGCTCGCGAGCGCATCGATCGTGCTAAAAGCTGGAGAGACCGGAACCGGGATGCCGAGGTCGTTGAAGAGAAGACGACTGGCCGGAACTACGAACGCCGCTGGGATCGTGGGGATCACAGGCAAGAGCGGGAGCCCGAGTGGTTTGACGAACCCGCCGGGGAGAAGTCGGGAGGCCACACCGAAGAGGACTTCAAGAAGTTCATGGAGACCATGAAGGCAAGCCGCAACGCCCCGGCTGAGGACAAGGCGCCCATTGCCGTTGCTGAGGCTACCATCAAGGCTGAGCAGCCATCCGTCGCTTCTGCGCCTGCTGTCGAAATTGGTCCTGATCAGTTCTTTCTCAAATTTGCATCCACTGCTGGATTGGATGTCGGTTCCCCAAATGAACCCAAGAAGGAAGTTACTGCCAAGGCCAAGACTGGCGGCGGCAAGTCGTCCCGCTTCACGTCCTTCTTCAATGCGCCGCAAGACGATCCCAACCGCCGCATGCAGACTGAGCCCTCGACCCCTCTTGCTGGGCTTTCCATTGGCGGCTCCGACGGGTCTGCGCCTGCCCCTGATTCCGAGAAGCAAGCTTTCCAGGCCTTGCTCATGAAGCTGCAGCGTTCGAACATTCAGTCTTCTACTCCTCCTGCCTCCCAGCCTTTCCAGGAACCCCCTCCACTTGCGCGCGAACCGGCTCCTTCGGGCTCCATTGCATCGCCCGAGCCTTTCCAGCAGTATGGTGGTGAACGCCGAGAGGAACCCCGTCCCCGCATGCCTCAAGCCTCCATGTCCATGTCTGATATCCTTGCCCCACGTCCCACGATTCCAGGCCAGCAGCCTGCTGCTCGTCCAGATCAACTGCTTCAGGATTTGGTTGGGCAGCGCCACCAGGCCTCTAGCCAGGGCTCGGCCAGAATGGAGCCGAACCAAGGTCGCAACATGAGCAACACTGAGTTCTTGATGAACTTGATGAGAAACCAGCCAGAGCCCCCGCGCACTGAGCAGCTTCTCATGCGCATGCCGCAGCCTCAGCGCGCTGCCCAGATCCCGCATGCTCAAGATCGCGAACCCGACTTTCCGCAGGGCATCCCCCATGGCATCCCGCAAGGCATCCCGCAAGGCATCCCGCAGGGCATCCCGCAGGGTGGCCGTGGCTCTCAACGTCAGATGCGAGGCCAGGGCCCACCGGGCTTCATGGACGAGGCTTTCCACCACCCGGAACCCGAGGCTCGTATGCAGCCTACGCAGATCCTGCAGCGCCCTCCCCCGCCCCCCGGTTTGGACCAGATGAACCCCAACTGGATCCAGCCCGGCGGTCCCATCCCTCCTCAACAGAGATCCATCATTCCCCCTCCCGGCCTTGCCGGCGGCCCTGGTCGCAACCACCCCATGGGCGCTATGTTCCCGCCCAACTTCCCTCCGGGTGCGTTCCCGCCCCCGGAGGTCATGGCAGGTCCGCCACCGCGCAACATGCCCCCTCCTCCGGGCTTCTTCGGCGGTCCTCCTCCCGGATTTATCCCTCCCCCTGGAATGCCTGGCTTTCCCGGCCCCGCTGGGCCTGAGGGGCACGTGTTCCCCTTTGACGGGCGTATGCCACCCCCGGGCGCCGCTCAGGCGTTCCGAAGACAGTAAACCTTACCTCCGTAAGGGTTCAATTTCGACCTTGACATCTGGGGTCAGGTCTCACTGCCGCAGCACATCAACAGCTGCACTAAACTTGTTCGAGTCACTGCATCGAATCGTACAGGTGTATGTCCCTGAGAAGGACATGATTTGTACAGAAACCCAATGAAAATGTCGGAACAACGACGTTTTATCGGATTTTTCTCAATCAATAACCTTATTTCCAACCCTCGGTGCCCACGGTTCTCCATTCGGACTGGAGAGGGCGGTCAACTTATGGCCCTGTCCGTTTCGCACGCGTGAACCATACATCGGCTATACCGATGACGAATCATATTCCCGCGACTACGTCTTTCTCTCACGAGAGTAGACAATGTTTTAGACCAGACCAGCCTCGGTCTCGACCGAGGCTACTACAGCCTCGTCCATCTCACATAATCCGAAGGTATTGGGCAGAGGTGGAATCATACAAAAACGGATTGACGGATTTCCGAGGGGAGGCAGGGATAGGGTGCTCCGATATTAGTCTACCACGGTAGACATGAATGAAATGAAACGGATGTCTGGCTCCCTCGCTTCCATAATCGAGTTACCCTTTTGTTTGAAAAAGTTCCTCGTGACTGTGTGTGTACGTCTCATGTCCAACATGCTGAGGGGAGACAACAGCGTTGAGGTCAAAATTGTGCGTAGACATTCTCATACTTCTCTCCCCCTCTCTCAGAACGCGCACAGATTGATTCCTAAGCATGCTGAAATCACAAGATGTCAAGGAAGGAAATTTTAGCAGCACATGGTTGATGGACCGCACGGTATTATTTTTTTTTTTAAAAAAAACCCCCCCACTAATAATGCACAGACGCGCTCGTTCATGACCTTGGACGGTTTACTCCGTACTTGGACAGCCTGATGTTCCTTCTAAAAACACGCCAGAGAAAAAGAAGAGAGGAAGAGAACAAGGATAAGAAGGAGACCTCCGATAGAACCTGTCCAGTCGCCCCCTTCTCGATCAACTAGGGTCATCGGGTTTTCCAAACATCTGTAAGCCGAAATGGGGCCCCCCGCGCCATCTGGGTCAACACCAAAGAACGCCACGCTGGCAAAATGAGAAAGAAAAAGGAGTGCAACGTTCAAGTTCAGAATGTATATTGAGTTTGTTTCCAAACATTAGATCCTCGTGCCCCTCAATGCTTGTCCTTGTCCTTGCTGCTCTTCTTCATACCTAGGAAGTTGCGCTTCTTCTTGTCCTTTTCGAGCTTTTGAGGCTTTCCGCTATCTGATGGCGCAGGCGAGGCGCTGCCTCCGTTCGATGAGGGCGTAGCGGCGTTGAGGCCCATGCTGCTCATCTGGGCCGTCGGCGGGGCCACAGGCCGGCTTGGAAGACCACCCGAAGGCGGCACTCTTTGAGCAGGGTTTCCCGCTGGTTGTCCTGGTGCTCCTGGAGCAGGCCGTGGCGCCATGGGGTTGGGCGGAGGGGCGGGTTTCTCGTAGACCCACGCTGGAGCACGGGGTGTCGGTCGCTCCATGGGGATGTCGAGCGTGCGTTTGTCCTTGCCCAGGTCGCCTACCTGGCGGATGTAGAGCTGCGGTGTGAGCATATGGCTGGTCACCAAAAAGATGTCCTTGCCTTGACGGGCTGAAACTTCGTAGCATGCGCGGCTTTCGCTATATGTTGCGCCGCCAGCCATGAACACGATGTAGCGCTGCCGGTTTTCTGGCGGTCTTCGGCCCGCCGCCGCCCAGTTCGGCCTGCCTGCGCGCAGTGAACCTTGCTGGGACGCCAAGAGATCCTCGTTAGGGTCTGCCGGCGGCTTCACGTAAGGGAAAGTCGTTTGGTCCAATGTACCCCGACTGAGCTCTTCGAGCATCGTCTGCAGCGCCGCCTCGAAGCGAGATAGCGAGTATTCCTCGCTGATTTCGGCGGATTTGGTGTTCTTGGTGAACAGAGGCGGCTGAGCCGGCCGCACGTCTTTCAGGCCGCTGCGAACGGGGCGTCCGCCCAGCATTTCAAGGTTGACTGCAACCTCTCCGTCTCTTTGCGGCAAGCCGGAATGCGCCAGCAGTCGATTGATGTCTTCCATGATGACGCCATCTCGATAAAGCACATAGAGAATAATCAAGCGCAGTCGGTCCGCGGGCGAAACCGCATCATCATCCAACAGCCTCACAACCTGATCCAAGATATTCTTTGGCTTCTTAAAGTCCTCGTCCAGCCCTGTTGCCAGCGTTTGCTCAGCAGAAGCAATGTCCGGCAGCTTCTGCTTCTCAAATATGTTCATGGCCTCTTGTGCCATATTCAAGTGAAGCGAGTATGCCTCTTTCATCTCCTGGAATTGAGGCAGTCCAGCCAGCATGTCCCTGATGGCGTTCAAACTCGTCGTATCTTGCTCCTCGTTGACGAAGTGCGGGTTGTCGGACAAGAACTTTCGAAAATCGGACATGAGTTTTTCAATTGTATCCTTCATGTGCCGGTGGCGGTTGTCCACCCATACACGGTCTTTGTCTGAAAGCTCCATGTCCTTCTCCTCTTCTTCCGGAGTACCGCTGTTGGTGACCATATGGTACGTAACTTTGTCGCCGTCTTGTATCGGGAGGAGATCGTGAGCCATGGCTTGATATGTGAACTCATGCACTAGTGGTGCCACAATGTCCATTGATCTGTCTGTGATGACGAGAGTTCCCGCTGGTCTCGTCGACTGTGGTGGGAAATTGGGGTTCCATTGCGCGTATTCGTCCAGTTCTTCCTGTACAAACCGAGCGAGATGGGCGCTAAGTACTGCAGCTTCATGAAGGGGGTTTTTCGGCCTGTAGTAGCGTATTTTGGGGTATTCGCCCAACGTGACGCACACACCAGTAATCTGATTGCGCCTGTCAGCCAAACAAACAAAAAAACAGGCCGCAAGCCCCATGTTTTACGCACCTTTTGGGCCAGGATTTTCATGTGACGTGCAACCAAGTTGTTGCAAGCGGGGTGGTAGAGGATGGGGAAGCTCCAGGGGTCTCTAAATGTCACCAGGTGCGACTCGCGAGGGAAGAAGTCAATGGACAAGGTCTCGAACCCTGCGATACGTTGCTTGGCGGGCGGGCAGCCGTCAATCATGCGACGAATTCTGGGGTCCAAGACACCGGTCCACACGAGGTAGGCTTGCTTGTATCTGCGGCGCTCGAAGTCGTTGACGAGGATTTCGACGATGTTTTCTTGCGGAGACAGGATGTAGATGGCGTCCATCTCAGGGTTCATGTCTCGCTTCTGCTCGATGCGCTCGATGTCTATACCAAGAGTGTCAGGTGTTGGGGCGCCAGAAGGGGTACGGACGGTTTGCAGGACGCACTAGCGATGTTGTGGTTGAGGATGTCATCTTCCTTGACGACATTGTCCAATATCTTCTTGGAGCCTTCGTCTAGAACTAGGACTTTCCACTAAGGGTGTTGTTGTCGTTAGTTTCGGTGGATGGCACGCAACGAAGTCGTCACAGATTGGGTGGATCTCACGTCGCCTCGGGTAATGTTCTTGATAGTGTCGATAATGACTGTCGTGAAGCCCGTCAGTCTTTGGAGCGTGTTACAGAGTTAGTTGGGCGACGGGCGAGCTTACCGTCGTGCTGCTCCTGGAGCGCGGAGACGCCCATCGTGGCAAGTTGCCGCGTGGGTAGCGAGCAGCCAGGTGATGTTATGTCGTGGGAGAAGGCGGATGGATTGTTGTCGGTACGAGACAGAGAATCAACGGTTCGTGCCTTGGGCGGAGCTAGGTGCAGTCGGGTGCGCTGTCGGATTGCAGTGCAGGAGGCGGCGCACGAGGCTGGAATGTACGCTGCTGACTTGGAGTAAAATAGGAGTTCGAGAAGTCTGGGCTTCTGTCTTGATTCGAGACTTGTAGAGTCCTACGATGTGTCCAGGGCGGTTGATGTTCTGGGCTGGCGGGGTTTCAAAGATGGAGCAAGAAGCGGTCGCAGTGGTGGGACTTTCAATGCCCAGAGCCCAGAGCCTCGAGCCTGAGCCTGAGCTACCTAGGTACGGAGAGGCGACTCTATGCGGGCAAGGTTATGTGGAGGGGGGGGTGGGGGGGGGGGGGGGGGGTGGAGGGGAAGAGGAGGGGGGTACGTACATGCATTCGGCGGCGTGTCCCCTGAAAGCAGGCCAGGCCAGTCAGGCAAGGTGATCTGTTGTTGATGGGAAGGGGAGCGATAGATGGATGGTGGATGGGATACCTGTCCCGTTGGGCTATCGTCGCCGTGTGGTGTTTGAGAATGAGGAACTCAAGGCACTTGGCGATGGATGTGCTATGCGCAGGCAATCGATAGAACCAGATGCAGTCCCATTGTTACAGGTTATTTCCTTAGTCCTACTCTTGGTCTTGGTCGTGGCCCCAAGTTTATTATTAGGTGGGTATCCGTAGTTTACATACATACAAACGGTCACCCCTTGCCAAATGAGCCCCTTGGAGTTGTGCATCGGCGTATCCCGGTACGGATACTGTAGCGCGGCGGCATTCCCCCCCACCTTCAGCCCCTCAAAGGCTGACGAATGAGGTCACCGCCTTCGCATCTGCCCGGGCATCCTTTAAAGAAACGACACGGGAGGTGATCTGGTACCGATTGCATAAGCTAGTGAGGTTCGCATGGATCATGGCTATCGGGCCTCGATGGGCCCTTGCATATTCCAAGAATACCATCTTTTCCCTTCCTTTCCTACTCGTTTTCATCTTTGTTAAGATTGCCGGCTAGGTGTTCTGTCAAGCTAAAGTAGGAGATTATTCACAATGTTTCTGGTCTGACTGTCGCTGACATCCCCGCCACCCGAACCTTCGTCGCAATGATGGAAAAGAACTTCAACTCCTATTTATACTTTCCACGTGCTTCTCACAATATACAGCCATATAGCCCATTCGGCTGACATGCAAACGTCATCTTCGGTCTCTTTCCCGTCGTTTTCTAAGCACCATATACCACTCTTATCTCCCTCATCTTTACTCAGTCCTCTCTCTGCCTTCTGGTCTCTTTGTCTGTGCAAATACTCGGATGGAAACGAAGAAGCAGATGGGAAGACCGCGACGTGCACCTTGTTCCGTTGTACGTGCTGTACTGCATAATGGAGGAGACAGACACACGTCCATCTGTTTTCCGTTACGGTATGGTATGTAACATCCCGAATTCCAGCTATTGCGCACTCTGCCATGGGTATCTCATTTTTCGTCATAATCCTGAACCAAGGTATCTGTCCATGGCCTCGCTACCGTAGAACATCTGCCGCAGCCTCTCGGCCTTCTTCTTATCCTCGTCGGCCTTTTTCCGGCACTTCTTCGCGTCCAGCGTCTGAGGCTTCTGCTTCTTCTCGACCCTGCTCTTCAAGTTTTTGGGAATGTCTAGCCCGAGGCCATACTTGTCCTCCTTCGCCTTCGTCTTAAGAGGATATTGTATCCCTTGGCCTGCGGCGCCGAGACCCATCCGCGAATCCGGGTCCCAGCCGTGCGATGATAGGTACGTCAAGCCCATGCGCGACCGGTCCAGCGCCGATGGAGGGTGCGAGTGCGTGAGACACACCTGATGAGCAATGGAAGCCTCGTGCTTTAGTATTGTTGCTGAGTTCTTACTGCTATTACTGCCGCCCTTGTTGCTTTCTCCTACGGCATCGTCTTTACCAAGTGGCAAGTCACATATGGCGCATATATGTGCCTCTGGCTTCGCGGCTTCTGGCTTCTTCTCGCTCGGGAGGACAAGGCTGAGGTAGAAATCCCCCACCGAGGAGCCGGACTTTGTGGTCTTGACCGGCTCGTTCGTGCTCAGGGTTGGGTCTGACGCCTTGACGAACTGGATCGGCCTGCGCTGGATACCTGCGCCGAAGGGCCGCAGGTAGTGAAGCGGAACATCTTCTTCCTCGTCATATTCCGTGTCGTCATTGGCCTGTCTCTGCATTTGAGGCTGTCGTCACTCCAGGATCTTCCCCTCTCGAAAAGTACTCGTGAAAGGCCTGCACGGTATCGAGTTGATATCTGTGGTGAGATTTGTTAATGAGATGAAAGCGCGATGTGATGGAGAAGGGTCGATGAATAGGCCCATAGTTGCGAGTACAGAGGGGCAAAAAAAAAGTTATGTCAGCAATCTGAAAGCCAGCAGATGCGGTAAGGGCAGCGGCGGCGGCGGCGACAGCCAACGCAGGCAGGCTTCCTTCCGTCCCCTGCAGACTCTGCAATTAGCGTCCTGTGCCACGCCCACCAGCCTGCCCCTGTCATCGCAATTCGGAAATCCCCCTGGCGGCGCATCATCTCTTCCGCTTTGTTCTAGAAGCAAGTTGGCGGCTTCGCCAGACACTTACTTTCGGACTGTCTGCTTTCTTTTCTGTCCACCACGAGCTTGTTCACGACATTGACCAGCGCCGGAACATCTCCTTACACCGACGATACCCTACATACTTCTTGTCCCGGAATGCTCGGCCATCACAAGTAGTCGCCACTACCGCCACACCTCAACCAAGTCACTCGTTCAACGCGATGCCCCTCGATTTTTTCGGCCACGTGCTCGAAACCGGCCTCCCGATATGGGTAACGGACAACTGGTGGTTCATCACCAAAACCATCGTGACGGTCGCGCTCCTCGTGGCAATCAAGCTATGGAGCGCCGGCTCCTCCAACCCTGCTGAGCGGGACATGCACGGGAGGGTCGTCATGATAACAGGCGGGACATCAGGCATAGGGGCGGCGACGGTGCTGGAGCTGGCCAGACGCGGTGCGCAAATCGTTTTGCTGACGAGCACACCCGTCTCGGACCCCTTTCTTGTCGAGTACATCAGCGACGTGCGGGCGCGGACGAACAACCAGCTCATCTACGCTGAGCAGGTCGACCTCGCGTCCCTGCACAGTATCCGCAAGTTTGCGACCAAATGGATCGACAACGCCCCGCCCCGCCGCCTCGATATGATTGTCCTTTGTGCCGCGACCGTAACACCCGCCGCGGGAAAGAGGTTGCAGACGAAGGAGGGTATCGAGGAGATGTGGATGGTCAACTACCTCTCCAACTTCCACCTCCTCTCCATCCTCAGCCCCGCCATCAAGGCACAGCCCTTTGACCGCGACGTGCGCATCATCTTCGCCACCTGCTCTTCCTACATCGGCGCGGGCTCTCTCAAGGAGCCCCTGAGCAAGGAGACCTGGTCTCCCAGCAAGGCGTACAAGCGCAGCAAGCTTGCGCTTATGGTCTTCGGCCAGGCCTTCCAGAAGCACCTGGACGCCTACAAGCGACCCGACGAGCTGCCCATGAACTCGCGCGTCTACTTCGTCGACCCGGGCTTCGTCCGCACGCCAGGAATGCGCCGTTGGCTCTCGCGTGGCACGTTGTGGGGTCTCTTCATGTACCTCGTTGCCTACCCGGTGCCGTGGCTGCTCCTCAAAAGCCCCGAGCAGGGCGCGCAATCGATCCTTTACGCCGCCATGGAGTCGAGCCTCGTGCGCGTCGGCGGCGGGAAGCTAATCAAGGAGTGCCGATTGGTCGATTTCGCGCGCAAGGACGTGGAGGACGAAGAGGTAGCCAAGAAGCTCTGGGAGGAAAGCGACAAGCTGATCGAGACGACGGAAAAGGAACAGGCTGCCGTCCGGGCGCTGCAGAAGAAGGCGGAGGAAGAAAAGGCCAAGCAAGAGAAGGAGGCAGAGAAGATTAAGGAGGTCGAGGCTCTTGTCGAGGCCATCAAAAAGGGCAAAGAGTCGCAAAAGCCAAAGGGCAAGAAGAAGGCCAAGAAGGACACGTGAAAATAATTCCAAGATCATAGCATATGTACAATATGGTAGACCATATAACCCCGACGCAGCGTCTCCGTGGGTTTTCTGGCTGCATACGCAAGGTCTTCAACGTGCCTCGGCTTGAGCTTTCCAAAAATGGCATTCGGGCGTGGGCATTCTTCACGTCGCTTCACCCAAATTAATTCCGGGGGCACCCACCCCCACCCGTCCAAGTGCCGTGGCTCACTGCTACGGCCGAACTAGGGGAAAGCTTTCCCCGCAACACCGAAGGCGCACAGAGCCGGGATGACGACAGAACCTGGCGGACGTCCCTTACGATAAGACCCCGAGCTCTTCGCCAGCGTTCGCCGACAAAGGCGCAACCCCCCCCCTCCTCCGCATACACACACGCCCACGACCGGTCAGACGCCTCCGAGGTCAATGGCTCCCAATTCATCGCCAGCCATGGCGAACCACGCAGCGGCAGCGACGCTCCAGACGAGGACCCCGCAACTTCAGGCGACCTGGGAGAGGTACGCTGAGACGGTGCAGCACAACGCCTCCACCCGGCACCCCGTCTTCTTCACGGGGAAGCTGCGGCGGCCGCCATCGTCTCTGGGGCCCGGGACGGGGATGAGTCCTGTGGCGCACGGTTACGTCTATCAGGACGGACGGAGGGCCGATGGGAACTCGGCGCCGAAGCTCTGAGAGCGTCGCCACGCATGGGTCATGTCAGTATCGGAGCACACCGAAAAAAGGTGGTCTCGAACGTGAGGGGATGCGTGTAACGTGAGTTTTCCCATAGGGGCTTTTTGGATGTCTAGACCGCTGATCATGGTCTAGAAAGCTGCGGCGTGGGAGGCTCACCGAGCTACCCTACGCAACACCCACGACCACTCAGTCGTCAGGGGCGCGTGACTGTATTCGAGAGCGCTTGTTCAAAGAAAGTTATTATGAGTGCATTTCATCAGGCATATAGCCTCGTAAGGATGTGGCTAATCAACGATGGCCATCATTTGTATCGATATTGCAAAAGTTCTCCTCGTTGATAGGAGGTGACGGCAGGAGCTTATTTTTCATGTATGAAGTGTGATGACCTTGTTTTTGATAAGCTAATGGGCCTTTCGTGTTGGCACAGCCATTATTATACAGAGTTTGCTTGCAGTTTATTTTAGTTGGTTTTTTTTGCTTAATATACGTCTTCAGCTTACTGACTCGCGAGGTAGTTGATCACGAGATCAGCTCGGTGAAACAATCAGGACTGTTTGCTTGGTTATGAACAATGTAGGTAGCCTAGCATACTATATTTATGGCTTGATCCCGCAGATACACACTCAAGGTGTCAAAACAGGTTTCAAATAATTCATTCGTATTCCGACGTGGCTCCTGTATCCACGACTGACAGCCTAGGAGAAATATGTAATAAGGGTGGTCCCCTCGCGGTCATGGATAATGAGATTAAAGCCTCCGTTGTTTTGCTCTCCCATATGCCTCTCCGTTCGCCTTTCAAACCATTGCCCAATCTGGAGTCAGCACCTACAAAATCGAAACAAGACAACTTCGCCATGTGTACAAAACCTGCACGGCTCAAGACACAAAGCGCCGAGCTGGGGACCAGCTCATGCCCCCCGCATCACCAATTTTTTTTATTTTTTTTTCAGTTCTTCACCGCAATTACAATCGCAAGGATAATCAGCACAACGACTAGCGTGAGCAACGCCATGAGTTTGACGTTCTTCCACCACATCTTGCGCTTCAGGCCGCGGCTGCGGACGCGGAACTCGCGGGCGCTGCCGCCGAGACGATCCGTCTTGTCGACGAGCAGGTCAATGCGCTCGCCGCGCTCGAGCAGGCCCTCAATGTTGCGCGTCATGATACCGCGGACGTCATCAATCTCACGCTGGACGTTGGAGATGGCGTCGTCCTTGCCGCCGTTCGTGGTGCCGTAGTCGACCATGAACTTCTTTAGTTGACCATTGTAACTGGCGGCGCCGTAGTTGGGTAGCTCGGCGTAGTCGGTCGACTCGGCGGGGAACTGTTCGAGAAAACGGCGGCGGATCTCGAAGAGGAAACCGAAGGGGATACGGCGGCCCAGTGAGGCATCCGCGATGACGAGGAAGGTGAGCCCGCCAGCGGAAGGGTGGTCTGGGTGATCCGAAGGTGCCTCGGCAATGTAGTGAATGTGGTGCGTACCGTGTGTATAGGTCAGCTTCTGGGGGCTGCTGTGATCGATCTTGGGGAGGATGAGGGAGGCGAGGGATGAGGTTTGCGACGAGGCGGATGTCGTGCATTCGCTGAGGATGGTGTTGTTGTGTGCTATGCACGAGCTACCGGGAGGTCAGTTACGCCTGGTATCGATACGGGCCGATCAAGATGGAAAAGTCAACGGCAACTTACTAAAGCAAAGGGGTAACGGGCGTTGACGAGGAAGCCATGATGATCGTGATAGGTAGATCCACAGGATCCGAGAAGCCTATTTCGAGATTATGCTGGGTCTTTTAGATGCGCCGTGAGTCGACAGGCAGCGATATTCAAGATGCGACGGCGAGTGGCGTACGTAAGGTAGGTAAGTGGTCAAGATCGGAGGTCGGCGTGGAGGTGGGACCTCAATGCGTGATGACGAAGTGGACGGACGGTGGACGCTAAGATGGAGTGGGGCAGCACACAGCCACTCACCAAGGGCGAATCAGAGCTCTGATTGATAAGGAGACAGACCAGGGGTAAATTGTTTCTTATCGGCCCCAAAAATTCAATAGATGCGAGAGTGAGCGTTGATGCTGGGGGAGGCGAAAGGCTGGCTTAAGTCGATGCTAGTGGACATGTTACTCGCATGCCACCAGCCATGATCCGCTGGACAGAACACAACCCACCATGAGACCAGTTTTGCGAGCCGCAAAGATTTGCGCTGCGTGCAGTCGTCTTACTTCGCGCCATGGCTTCGCGACATCGTCCCTGGCCGCCTTCCAGGTGAGTGACGGCGACGGCTGCAGACCGAAGGGAATTGCTTGATTGTCTGACCATTGAGATGGACGTGTAGGCGGTTCCAGCGCAAAACTCCGCGAAACGCTACAAAACTCCCGACCGCCCAAAGTCCAAGTATGACGTCTTTAAATCCATGATCTTTACCCAGTTCAATGTCGTCCTCGAGAATATGGGCGGCTATTCGGAGACCAACCGCGAGCTCCAAAACTTTGGCATCAGAAGCGAACATGGGCTCAACAACGAGATCGCCTTGTTCCGGGAGACGATACAGCGATCGATACAGATGGCCAACAAGGGCGCGATGCTGCGCAAGGAGAACCCGCTCTTCTGGTCTCTGCGGAACGCCTTCATCCGCGGCGATGTCAAGGGCCTGACTTCGGAGCTACGTTATTCGTTCCAGAGCTTCATGATGCGGTCAAAGCTGTCGCGTTCCACACCGAGGCAGAAGAAGCTGGCGGACTTGAGGTTCCCTCAGGAGTGGTTTCCCGCCACGCGGGCCATGCAGCGCACCATTCACCTTCACGTGGGACCGACGAATTCAGGAAAGACGTATCGAGCGTTGCAGGCGCTCGAGAATGCCAAGTCAGGCATCTATGGAGGGCCATTGCGTCTCCTAGCCCACGAGATTTACTCTAGATTCCAGGCCAAGGGCAAGGCTTGTGCCTTGGTCACGGGTGAGGAGCAACGTATACCAGATGCGGATAATTACTTCATCAGCTGCACCGTCGAGATGACGCCGCTCAATAGACTCGTCGACGTCGCAGTGCTAGACGAGATCCAGATGATTGGCAACTCAGAGCGAGGCTGGGCCTGGACCCAGGCTTTCCTCGGTGTCATGGCGAAGGAAGTCCACCTGTGTGGTGAGGAACGTGTCGTCGATCTCATCAAGTCGATATGCTCCAGCATTGGCGACAAGTGCATCGTCCATCGCTACCAAAGACTGAGTCCCTTGCAAACCATGAAGGAAAGTCTTGGCAACGACCTCACAAAGCTCCAGAAAGGGGATGCGATCGTCGCCTTCACTCGAATCAACCTGCACGGTCTGAAGAATGCCATTGAGGAGGCCACTGGTCGCCGTTGTGCCATCGTCTACGGGTCTCTGCCACCGGAGACTCGAGCGCAACAGGCAGCTCTGTTCAACGACCCCGACAATGACTACGACTTCCTCGTTGCTAGCGATGCCATTGGCATGGGTCTTAACTTGGAGATCAAGCGTGTCATTTTCGAGACCGCGACAAAACACGACGGCACCCAGTACCGTACTCTAACAACCTCCGAGGTCAAGCAGATTGGTGGCAGAGCAGGCCGGTTCAAGACAGCCAGGCAAGCGGCAACAGACCCCAACGGCACCGCCTCTATTGAGGAGAAGAAGATGGGCTATGTCACGACGCTAGATAAGGAGGATTTGCCAATCATTGAGAAGGCCTTCAACTCCGAGACGGCACCGCTAGAGGTGGCCTCCATCCATCCCCCGGCCTTCATCGTCGAGCAGTTTGCGGAATATTTCCCTCCCGACACGCCTCTCAGCTTCATCCTCCTGCGACTGCGCGAACTCGCCCCGGTATCAGAGCGATACACTGTCAACATCCCCGAAGTCAACCTGATGGTCGCCGACGTTATCCAGGAGTTCCCGATGACGATACAGGAGCGTATCACCATCCTTCACGCGCCCATCTCAATGCGCGAGAGTGGTCAGAAGGAGATAGTCCAGGCCATCGCCAAGTGCATCTCCACACGTAGCAACGGTGCACTGTACGATATTGAGCCCATCAACCTAGAGCTTCTCGACGCGACGCTCGAGGACTTCAACAACCAGGGCAGGCGCTATCTCCACTCGATCGAAACGCTTCACCAGGCCATCACGCTCTATCTCTGGGTGAGCTATCGCTTCCCCAACATCTTCACGAGCCAGGCATTGGCGTTCCATGTCAAGGACGCCGTAGAGGAGAAGATTGAGTTCTACCTCGAGAACAACACCGTCTTTGACGCTGCTGTGCACGGCAGGACCCGTGAGCGGCAGCGCAAGGCGGCCCTGCAGAAGCAGCTGGAGCAAGAGCTGCTCAAGGGAGAGGAGAGCCAACGCGCCGAGGATGAAGTCTTTGTCAATGGAGAGCCTTCCGACGAGATTCCAGAGCAGTGGAACTATCTGAGCCACGAGGAGCCCCTTGTTGAAGATGAGAGTGAGTACGAAGAAGTGCAAGACCGGCCACAGAGCGAATCTGCCACCGGTCAACAGCCTTCGTGACGAACTATTCTGAGAAGGCCCCCGAGGTTTACTTGGATGTACAACCCTGTAATATTTTAAAGTGTATAGATCAAGCTTAGAGGGACGATGGTCACCAAACGCTCCAATTGCGCAAAAACGGGGGGGGGGGGGGGTTAAGACGTGTATAACACTATCACGGTATAAAAAATGAAGTAGAAAAAAAGAGGAAATACAGGCGCCACTCTAGCTAAGACAGCATTTATTCACAGTATACAGACAGACATCTCTTCCATGCGTTGTTCATCAAAAACAGACGAGTAACAATCTTGGGTGAATGAGTGTCGTCCTGACTCAACATAGCTTGGCTTGGCTCGTTTTACCCCAAGCTCTTTCAGCACCCCGCAGCCAAGCTTTCACAGCTCCGTGGCGCACCCGGTTACCTCACTGACCCCACCATTCAGATGCCTTGGAGGGGCAAACAGCTCTTCCCAGTCTACAACTCCGATCTACATTGAATAACTTAATCTCTTACAAAGCAACTCCTCGGCCCTCGACAAGCGACAAACACCAAACATTCAAGCCGTTCTAAACTGCAAACCGAACGAAGCGTTGAGACCCCGCTCCATCACAAAAGAACGAAAGAAAAAAAAACCCCAATCCCCAGATAGCCGACGCCCGCCAAGATGACCTCGACCAACCCCGACCCCTCCGCCGCGGCGCCCGCCTTCATTCCCCTCGAGGCGAACCCGGAGCTCATGACCTCACTCCTGCACAAACTCGGCCTCTCGCCCGCCCTCTCGGTTCACGACGTATACTCCCTCACCGACCCAGACATGCTCTCCTTCGTGCCCCGCCCCGCCTTGGCCGTCCTCCTCGTCTTCCCCGTCAGCGCCGCCTACGAGAGCCACCGGCTGGCCGAGGACTCGCTGCTGGAGGAGTACAAAGGCAAGGGGCCGAATGAGCCTGTTGTATGGTTCCGCCAGACGATCCGCAACGCCTGCGGGCTGATGGGATTGTTGCATGCGGTTGCCAACGGACCAGCTCGGGAGTATATCCGTATGTCCACCCCCCTACCACTTCACTCTTTCCACCTATGCCTCTCCATGACTAGATGATCACGAGCTTCTTGAAAAGGAAGGCCATCGCTGACCCTCTGTTCACTTTTGCGATGCAGAAAAGCCCTCCGATCTGAACACTCTCATCGAGAACGCCGTGCCCCTCGACCCCGTCGCCCGCGCCCAGCTGCTCGAGAAGACCCCGGCCCTGGCGACCGCCCACCGCGAGGCCGCCTCGCAGGGCGCCACCGAAGCCCCCGAGGCCTCGGACGATGTCGACCTGCACTACGTCTGCTTCGTGAGGGGCGACGACGGCACCCTGTGGGAGCTCGACGGCAGGCGCAAGGGGCCCCTGAACCGCGGTCAGCTGGACGCCGGCGAAGACGTGCTGAGCGAGAAAGCCCTCACCTGGGGGCCGCGTAAGTTCCTCGAGAGAGAGGGGGCGGATCTCCGGTTCAGCGCCGTCGCGTTGGCGGGGTCCCTTGACTAAGGAGTTATTTATGTCTGGGCGAGAGCAAAGTACAAAAGGCAAGGATACCATTTGGCGTTTAGGACATGGGAAATACGGAGACGCTCGATACGGGTTGAATACGGCATGAAGCATTCTTGGTCGAAGTTTCTAGTTACTGTGCTATTCAGGAAGCATTCTCTGGATGGCTACACATTACATAGGGGCATGTTTCCAAAGGCCTTGCGTGAACGTAATAAACTAAGAAAGCCCATATACCGTCAACTCGAATTCATCTCCAGAGCTGCTGTGAGGACTCCTGGGCTCCGGACTTTTGCCACAGCTGGCTGTCCGCCTTCCGTCCCCCGTTGTCTTGCCTTTTTTCTGGCGCGGAGCGAGTCTTTGGGACCACAGGTGGTAGAGCGATGGCCTGGCTATGGACATGCGGCTGATTTACGAGACCTGCATCTGGGGACAAGATTAGTGTTGGGAGATTGTAAGTGCGTGAAGAGAAGATCACTTGCCTGGAGCCATAATTTTACCAAATTCGGTAGAGGACTTCCTGTGCGCCCGGGAATCCGTGCCAGGGTACCTGGCCATGTCCAGCTCAACAACAGGAACAACCTCGTCCGGGATCGAATTGAACTCCGTCTTTGACTTTCGATGACTATCTGCTGTTTGGTTCCTTGTAAGGCCGGACTGGTTTTCAATGGCTTCCGGTGAGGACTGTAACTTCGCATCGTTGTGCCATGCACGGCCCCTTGTAATAGAAGATGACATTTTCGACTGAATATCTCCGGAGTTGTAGTCGTCCGCTCTCTCGGGCTCCTGTGTACTTAATGTATTGTTTCTGTCAAAGGTAATGGACTTGGAGGACGCGCCATCTCCGGCAGGCGTAGTGACGGATGTGCTGTGCTCGGATGCGAGATCATTATGAGTAAGGGGATGCGGGCTGTTATTCTTCCTTGTGTCCTCGATAATGGGAGTGCCGTCGTGCTCGGTGAAGAAGGGCACCTAACCTTGTAGTTCGTCAGGCTGGGTGGGCAGATCGTTGTCCTTGGGATTGGTCATTTTGAATGGACGAGCAAAGGATGAGTCCTGCAGGAGACTATCGCACTGCGGCGAATTTCCAGCCTGGCAGCTCGTGAATCGCAACTTTAGGAGTAGGAATACAGGACGAATAAGAGGCTTTTTAGAGGACAGGGCTTTACGGCGGTGCGAACGCAGAGAGACGACGGCTCAATAGGTGGGAATCAGAAAGGCGGAGGTGAGGACCAACATTGAAGCGGGGCGATCCAGAAGCCAAGTGACACCCGCATGTCTTTTCAACGGCAAGTCTCTGGCTTCCTTAAGCAGTCACTCAAAATTCCTGGGAAGGTGCGTGTGAGAGATCCTACTCTTGTTGTCCCCCCTCTCTTGCTTCGTCACTTATCAATTAGTTCTCCTCTTGCCGTCCTGGTTGGTGTCCATAAGGGACCGAGATACAGTAATGCAACCGTAAGATGAAGCAAAGGCGAAGGACACGGGAAAAGTAGAGGTCATCAAGTAGGTAGTAGGCAAATAGGTCGCTCTGGAGCTTTCCTTGTGTCATACATGTGCCAAGTATACTTGGTCTCCGACATGTACACTCGCAAGGCTGTCTGGGACATGGCAAGGATCCAGGTAAATAAGTACGGTAGCCAACCCGCACATAGACAGGAAGGAGCCTGCCTTCTTCCTCTCTTTTCTTTCTTTTTCTCTTTGATGGGTTCTTTTCCCTTTTTTTGAGTTGACGTCCCGGCTGCCAGTGAGTCAAGTGACAGCAACTAGCTCAATGAGAAGCCGGGGAAAGCATCGAGCTAAGATTAGAAATGTCGATAGGCCTATAAGTTAGCAACCAATAGTCTCTTGGTGACTGAGTAACCCGGATGAATTTCGATCTGAAATTGCAGATTGATTACCGGTAGGCATTGGCCAACTAGCCTGACATGGACAGTTCCAAAGCAGGCGGCAGCAATAGCAGCGCTGCGGCGACATTTGTCCGCGCCAGTCGAGCCATTCGCAAACAATATGGCTTGTCGGCCAAGGTCATGGGTCTCTCCTCAGTAGGGCTTCGAGAGCCTCAACTTATCTCTTGATTATCCTTCACGATGGTCCGATATACACAGGCTGTCATATACGGCATGCCAATTGGGGTCCCACGATATGTCTCATCTGGAAGCTTGTTTCCCCTCGCGCTCCAGGCTGCTAAGAACCGGTTTCGTCCCGCTTAATTTCCTCAAGCTTAACGGCAGATAACGTGCACCTCCTGCAGTTTGACATGTCCGCTCGGACGCTGCAGTGTTCAGCGTTCGGATGTCGAACGAGCACCGGGCACGGGGCGCTATCCAAGCGGCTGTACCGGCTAAGATGCGCGAACCCGGACATAGCTGCGCCGGGCTGTGGGTATTCCACGATAAGAGGTATGGACGGAAAAGATGGCGCCTGGTAGCGTGGACAAACTTGGCCATATCTCGGGCCATGGACCCTCGACATGGCAGACCTGGAAAGCTTTACTTCTCGACCAGTCTCCTGTGCAGTCCAGAACAGGTGTGACAGGCTGAATGGCAGAAAGTCGAGATACGACTGAGACTAGCACAAGGAACGGCCCTGTTGGTGACGAGAGCTCGGATAGAACGCGGCCATTTCGTCCCACGTGGTGGTGGCTGATCGTCGCTAGGAGGCTATTCAGATCGCGGTGCGGAGGTTTGAGTTTGCGTATGTTTAGCTAATGATGAATGAGCTAACCCGAGCCCCCTGAGTTGAGGCTTCAACCGTCTGCCTTTGGGAGCAGTAGCGACAAGCCCTTGAGGCCGGATGGGCACATCGGTTCAAGCGGCTGGATAGTGCGTTGAGTTAAAGGAGAAGGGTTTCGATGATGGCCCATGCCGCTCCCCCTCCCTCCCCCTTGATCTCTACACTACGTACCTACGGAGCGGACGTATATGCATGCAACCGCAAAACGACTGTTTCCCCTCTCGACACCATTGACGTGTCAACATCTGCTGTCTCAATGAATGGTCACGGTCGTCAATTTCCTGCCTGCTGGAAGAAGAAATATAAGTAAAACAGAAAGGAGAAAAGCAATGACGGTAGCTGCATACTAGTTACTAGTAGTACCTGCTTCGGCTTCCATGTCATGCAAGCCAAACTGATACGCGCCCAGGATTCGTTGCATAATAGTGTAATATGGCATGACTAAGATGGTCGTGCGGAAAGCACGGGAGCAGAGCAAAGTAGAACAGAGGCAGAAGTCCCTAATGTGAATGAATGGAGGCGAAGGGCGTTGCACCAACTCCACCATCGCCTCCAGCCGATTCCACGAAACATTGTCACAGCGCTTCATTTACGACGCTATTCGTGGGTCGCTTCGTTTGACTACCACTCATCATGGACCAACGGGCGGCATGCTGCACGGAACCGATAGACTGCTGTAAATGCGCACCACCGCAACTAGCGTCAAAGTTCCAATGCGATTGAATATTTGGGGTGGTCAACCTGAGCAGTCGTTTGCATTGCGTTGCGTCTCGGGACTCGCCCTCGACCATTTCGGTCATACTTCCCTGCAAATCGGATATGAACATGACGGTGAACCAAGCTGGCCGTCTTGCCGGCTCGCACTGGACTTTTCGGATGCGGCATTCACCTAAACCCAATCGCAGCCAGCACTGCCCACGGGACACCAGGGGCAAACCCCTGCACGATCTGCTGCCTCCCGCTTCCAATCAGCGGGGTCACAGGATATGTGTCTCGCAGCGACGCAGGCACACATCAGATAGCGGGTGCAGGTGGCTTGCTTTATCTACCTCGACCCAGGCAAGACAGAGAGGCGCGTTGACTCAACGAGCGGAGAGAGGGAGAGAATAAAGACAGGGAGAGAGGGGGGGGGGGGGGGGGGGGAGAGGGGGTGAGGAGGAGGAGACAAAGTGCAACAAACTGCCGCCAATACCGTTCCATTGATATAGCATACATGACTTGACAATGCTACACTGCTGTTACCTCGACACACCTCTCAACCACAGCAACGATCAAGGAGGCGAAACCCCGTCGAGCTCGGATCCCAAACGGTTACGGTAGTCAACCGACAGTGCATGTCATCAAAGTGCTGCTGCCCTTCCTTGCTGGGTGAGACCAAGGGAACAAAGCCATTTGCTGTTGACGGGCGCCGTTTAACAGGAAACTTCTTTGACTCTGTTTCTGCCGCACACGCTAGCCTCGAGGGCGATCAGGTGGTGCTACCAATCAAAGAACCTGGCAAACGGGCTTGTTTCCAACCCACCCCGATTCCTTTTTGTTTTTTCTTCTTTTCTCCGATGCGAAACTAACTGGCATGCATCTCTGACCCCTGATCCCTGACCCCTGACCCCTAACTCCCAGCGATGGGCCCCCATGTTTCTTCTTCTTCTTCTTCCCCCCCCCCCCCCCCTGCCGACCATAAACATTATCAGTCATACCTACATACTAGTAGGTATCCGTACTTACAATGTACATACATACCTACTTCAGCATGGTTGACGCGGCATCTTCACCCCTAGAAACAGCTTCTATCGAAATTTGGTCGTTTTAATAGGTGCAATCATATTACCCTAGTCCAGGCACAGTTCGCTTCGGAGACTACTCTGTAGGTAGTGCATCTGCCTCGGCTCTGCACCGGCTGGTCACACAACGGATTGATTGTCATTTTCTGGGCAGGGTTTGCCACTGATCCAAGCAGAGCATCATGGATGGACCCCCCATTTAAACTATCTACAGTACATCAAGTACTGTAGTTCAGTGTGCTGTGCCTACCTTACAGTGCACCGGCACCCGCACCGGCCACCTAGGCCGGGATTTTTCATTCTTATTTTATTTTTCTACTTTTCGTCTCACACCTTTGGCCGCTGTTACATCGGGTGAAAAGGTCCTGACGAGCCAAGGAAGACTGGACCACGGAAATGGCCTTGAAGACTGTTTCGTCCTGCCCTGTGCCCTTTGCCGCCACTTTCGCACGGGCCCGCGGTCCATCCCACCACTCATTCCACCTTTGCCCCGTCCGACCATCTAGTGTAAACCACCTACCTCTATATTGTGTACGGAGTACACCTAGGAGTACCTACCTACCTAGGTACTGTCCGTTTGCTCACCTGGTCCCGGAACTTTAATGTACTATTTCGTCTGAGCAGCAGCTCGAACCCTTGTCACTATCGCACCCACCAAGCCTGCTCTCAGCCCCTCATGTCCGGGCCTTGGCCAAATCCCTTTTGCCGTTCGGGATTTTGTTTGCCTTGCAAACCAACACAGGATCTCGTGCCTGCGGCCATCCCTGCTCGGCTCCGAGAGATATGGAAATGAGTTGATCGTTGACAGCCAGGTATCCCACAAGGTACTCGGATCACCGGGGAACATGCTCCTCTGTGCGAGCCGCAAAGTATGCATATCGGCCTGTCTATATGGCGGGACATGTCTTCTACTAGCCAGGGCCTTTCGCGCTTGATGCGGCCTCGCAAACGCCCGACCTGCTCCCTGAGAGAGTATTGACTATTACAACCCTCGTCGGAGCTGCTGAGAGGGCCGTTCAAAGACGCGACGCTACGGCTCCCTGCTTCACCGTGTGCCGCTTGACGCAGCCACGCTCAGGTACCTACCTAAACGATGGATCGTGTCGTATGCATCGTCTCGACTGTACGAAGCCCTCGACCTGGACTGGCCCGGACCCGAAACCCGCTTTAGCGTCAATCATTTTCCACCCACCTGCTCCGCTTCCCTCCTGATGTCTAGTAGTATACCGAGTATTGTACGCACACTTCATTCAGCCTTAGCACTCCGACACACGACTCGTCATGTCGCATCGTCCCTCCTTTTCTTTTTCTCTCTAGCCTCTCAATAACTGACGCCATCTGGCCCACCTGTTTGGCTTTTAGACCCTCCCCTCCCCCATCTACTGGCTCTAATCCTTCTCTTCTACGCCCGCCGTCTACTCTACTCCATCCTCTCGTCACTTCCATCTTGTATAATCGGCAGAATCTCGGTCTCTCACCATCTAAGCGCTTGCTTGTTTCCTGTGTTCCTGGCTTAGCATCAGTCTTCCTATCGGCCTCTGAGCTTCGTCTGTTGGGTTCGTGCTAGCTGCTTGGCCTGCGTGCCTCGCCACATGGCGGGCGACAAATCGCAATAATGGGCTTCCTGAAGTTCTTCTCTTCCAAGAGGTCACCCAACAAGCCGGAAAACGAGATCAAGGCCCAGGCCTATGATGCCACCACTGCTTCCCTCCCCCCGCTCCTAGGTAAGACTACAATTACACTCCCATACACTTCACGCCCATCCAGCTTACACACAGTCAGGAACATATCCCGTGGCTGGAAATGGCTCAACAGCTGTCTTTGAGAACTTGCAACGCTCTCATTACAAAATGAGCGAGACCAATTTGTCTTTTATTACGGATTTCGACGTCGCAGCTCCGGCCCCACCAGTTCCTCGATTCCGCGATACCAGTGCCCAACGTCCCAGTTCCGCTCCTGGCGGCGACTGGCGAAACTTATCTCCAACAAGCAAACCGGCGAGAGACTCGTCGAGGGGCCTGCCTCTCTCGTTCCGAAAACCGCGCATCGGATCACTATCGTCAACAAAGTCAGGCTTCTCCCCCACGCCGAAGCAACGCGCCGATCTCTCGGCGGTTCCCTTCGAGGGCGACTTGTTTCAGCCTCCGTCAGCTCCGTTTTCACATTCTCGTCATATGTCTATGCAAAGTACTGGTACAGCCGCGAGGGGCTTTATCGACCTTCTCGACGCTCAGTCAGAAATCAAGCCATCCGGCTTCCAAAATCGGGTCAAGGCGTCGGGGGCCCGCGACTATGGCGAAGATGTTGCTGACAGGAACATTGGCGAGAACGGTGTTGACCTGGCATCCGAGAGGGTCAAGGAATTTTACGCCACGAACACAAATTCACGACCTCAGACCACACGAGCTTTTGCAAGGGACAAGAGGGAGACATCCGTAAATCCTGGGCGTCGCGAGTCCACGGTCAATGAAAGCCGCACCAAGTCGTTGACCACGTCGATCGGCCAAGTCTCATTTCGGTCCAACATATTGAACCCCGAAAGCTCTCTTAGCCGCCAACCCATCATGGAGTCCGTTGCCAGGCCGGGTAGCGTCAGGCGAAGGCAATCGTTGGGCGCTTACATTCCAACTGCCCCCGTCTCGTTTGTCTCCTCATTCGTCCCATCCGGACCTTTGAACAGTCACCCCATGACCTTTGGTGCAACTGCCCCTCAAATTGCCGCGAGGCACCAGAAAAGACGCTCTACGCTGGATGGAGACGCCTCATTGGACACACTGAGCATACTATCGACTTCGGGTGGCGGACTGGCCGAGTCTTCGTTGTCGCCAAAGACTTCACAGAGGCCACCTTACCTGATCAAGCACAATTACTCGTTGCCTGTCCAACAACGACCGAAGACATCGGGCCATAGTTATGTCGAGTCATTCCAGTCGATGAGGCCGCCATCCCGCGGAGGGTCAGTAGCTAGTTCCACATTCTCCTCCCCAACCCAGAAGAAATCGTCATCCAAACGTCACACCTTGTTCGCGAGAGGCGCAACTGCCCGCCATACCGAGTGGCCACGGAACGCGAAGCTCGATGAACCGATTGAAACAAGAGGATGGGTCGGTCGAGTTGAGGTTGAGAGCTTTGAAAATTCCGCGGATGTGGCCTCGTCAGCCCCTTCACCGCGTTAGTGCCTTTACCGATTTCCTCGTCATCTTTTGTCAACATCTTCGTGAGGCCTTCCTGCTGACATGCCCGGTTGTAACAGATGTGATGAGAAGTGGCCGCTTGTGGCTTGAGGAACCAGAGGACTCGTGTCAGAGCCCGAAGGCCCCTTTGTCGCCGCGCGGGACAGGTACACAGGAAGAGACCCTTGAGCATTTGTCGATGAGAAAAAGCAGCTTGCGTCAGTGGTCCATGTCGTCTTCGTCTCCGACCATGTCAAGCACTAGCAGTTTCCAGTGCACGCATTCTCGACGCACCACGACGACCTCGATTGATTTGGCAACCAAATCGTCGCTCAGGAACGGCAGCCAGACCTCGCTGCATAGTGAGACAGGCGATTTCGCCGAGTTTTGCCCAGCCTTCGAGGACGCTCTGCCGGCTCCCATGGACCTGGCCAACCCTGAGACAAGCTTCAACATGGATGACTACCTGTCATCCGACGACGACGTCGACGCGGACTCGTTCATCACCACCCGTGAAAGGGAATCAGTCCATTTCGGCGGCAACGAGGAAGAACTTCTATTTAGCGTCGAGGGTTACGGTGAACAGGGATTGCAGCTGCCAGGACTTTTTGACAGTATTTCTAAATTCTCGGACCCCAGCGCCACGTCACCAGAGCACTCGAATAAGCGGTTCACGCTGAGTAACCCTAGTCGGTTCGCCCGCAGAGCATCGCTGGACTCTTGGGACGAGGCTCCTATCTCGCCCGTCAAAGAAGAGGAAGACCAGGAGGACGACGACAGCCTTTTCGATATCCCAATTAGATCGGATCTGGCCCTCGGCCGCAGAGGCACACGGAGGATCTCGGCGCTTGGGACCATGTACCAGAGCGCCTATGAGAATCGGGAGGAGGACAAGGCTGACATGTGGATGGCCGTACGGATGCGGAAGGAGGCCAAGGCGCGGGAGCGGGAGACGGTCAGGACCAGCAAGTCGCTGCAGAGGCTGGTATGAGATGTGGAGGGAGAAGCTTGGTGGTAGCGCGTGAGAGTGAGCGGTGCTATCCTGACTATATGGTCATCACCGTCTACACTTTTTCCTATCCAAGGTGGTTCATGTTCTGGAAAACGGGGTTGCTTTTCTTTTTCTTTATTTTTCTCCTCTCGCTCTCTTTTGAGCTTTTAGACTACTACTATACGCCCGGAGTTTGAGTGAGCTATACCCGGGGGGCCTTTTGTTTTTGGACGATACGAGCAGGGAAGGCAAGCGAGCCTAGCTGGATTTTAGGGGGATACAGGGACGGAACCACTGTCTGCAGCGGAGGGAGTCTAAACCCCAAAGGAGATAGATGCAGCCGATGCGGTGAATGATGTCTTGTCACTTCATCATATAATAATAGAGCAATATGATGCTATCTAAGGGCTGTACTGTGTCCGTTTGCCCATCCTTGTCACATCCTCATAGATACTGCTACCATTCGGCTGTCGAAAGCCTCGGCGAGACACGCTACTGCCAAGGGTTTGTGTTAGTTACATTGACGCCTTTTAAGGATATCGTCTACGTATAGAAAACACGATCCATGGCCATATTTGCGTTCTGTACGGAAAGAAAGGAAACGGTGGCTCTCAGACCAGCAAACAGCCCATGATCCAGGTCGTTGCGTCCGCACATCGAGGCAAACTTTCAGAAGAAGGCAAACATGCGCTGATGCATCCTATCGTCGCCGCCGACGCCGAAGTAAGTGCCCCAGTCCAGTTCCGTGAGCTGCTCGTCGCACCACTCGAACAGGTCCATGATGCCGTCCGTTGTGGCCGAGGGTGTGCGGGTCGCGGGCCCGGTGGCGGCTCCGGGTTCGTTAATCTCGGCGGTGACAGCCTCGTAGAGCGCCGCGACGGTTTCAGGGGTGCAGTCCGAGGCGCGCATCCAGGGGCGCATCTCGGCGAAGACCTCGAGGGCCTTGACGAGGCCCGCGCACCAGGCGGCCATGGGTGCTGCCGGCGGCATGCTGGCAGTGGCCAGTGAAGGTATCGGGCAAACGGCCGGTTTCTCCTGTTGCTTTTGCTGCTGCTGCTGCTGGCAGGACGTCTGAGGCCGTGGCCTTGGGCGAGATACGGCAGGAAGCAGCGAGACAAGATGAGCAGCACGCTCAAGTAACGGTTGCGCATGAGCTCGCGGGCCATCGTCAGCCGGGGCGGGGAGTTCGCCGGGTCCCGCATGTACTCGGGCAAGGAGGCGTGCCACTCCCTGAGCTCGCGGTCGAAGGCCAAGGCCTCCTGGGCGGGCGAGCGGGCATGCTGGGCGAATCGGTGCTGGATCCGGTCACATATGTGACAGAACAGGCAGCTGGCCCGCAGAGATGCGGCGACGTGGTCGTCGGGTAACAACGACGACGGCAGGAGCGTGTCCATGGTGCTACCATCCCAGCGGTCGCAGGTCGGACGGCCCAGGGTCATGCTCGCCCAGGTGTCGAGACAGAACAGGCTCCACCAGGTGCGGCGGCGAGGGACGGGTTTCCGATGCAGGCCGAGGGCTATGGCGACGCGATGGGCGGCGCCGAGGCCGGCGTAGGCCATGTTGGGAGAGTTGCGGTAGTGGAGGTAGTAGCCGCCTAGCAGGCAGAGGGCCTGGAGGCTCTCCATGTTGCCGGAGCCGAGGGAGTCTATGTCGAGGTGGGCGCGTGCCTGCTTGTAGTAGTGTACGTGCAGCGAGTCGCTGCCGGAAGCGACGGAGCCCAGGGTGCAGACCATGTTGAGGAGGGCCAGCCAAGAGCCGTCGTGACGAGCCCCAGAGGCAAGGGTCCGCCAGAAGTCGTCCTCGTTGAGAATCGGGGTGACGGGATGGACGTGGTCAAAGTAGAACTCGATGCAGCGCAGCTCGCGCAGAGGGTTCTGTCCGGCCCCGGCCCCGGCCCCGGCCCCGGCTCCGGCGAGGGACAGCAACGGCGGCAGCTAGGATTGATTCTGGGCGTCATTCCACGTCTTGACGCGCTGGGCCGTGTGCTCTTTCGCGGCAGGGCAGAGGCGGAAGATGGCTCTCAGGACGGCGCTGACAGAGGTGACGCCAAGGTAGTCGCTGACACGGACGGTGGTGGGCTGCTGCGCGGACTCCTCCCAACGCCTGTCGTTGGCGGCTTCCCCGCTCTCGGAGAGCTGCGTCGGGTCGTCCGGACCATCGTCCTCGTCCTCGTTCCCGTCTTCTTCCATAGCAGCGGCTGAGACGACACCAGCTTGTAAGAGGCCGACCTGTGGAACGGCGGGACGTATACCAGAGAGTGAGTCTCCTGGTAGCAACGCGAGTAGTTTCACCCGACTCTTTCCGAGCAGGTCGTCCACGAAGACGTCGGGGAAGAGTTCCTACAGGACACGGGACTGGGAGCGGAGCTTCTCTGCAGTCTTCTCACGAGTACTGATGGGTGCATGTTAATCGTAGTCGTCTCGATAAAGTAAGCCCCGGGCTTCATAGTTATGCCAGGGGTCATGAGGGTTGAGGAAGTTGAGCCAGAAGGCCATTTCATACTACGCTTCAGGGAGCGACGACGAAAGCACCAAGGTCGGAAATGGCGCAGTCTTCCGCTCTATCCTCTTGACACCACGAGTCTTCGCAGATTGTAGCCGATGCTCTCTTTCAACCAACATCCTCGGAATCCCTGTTGGAATGCCCGTCTATGTCTCGCCTGCGGCCATGGCCAAGCTGGCCCATGCTAGCGGCGAAGTGGGTATCGCTGCAGCATGCTCAAGATTCCGGGGGCTACAGATCATCAGCAAAAACGCATCCATGTCTCCTTCCGCGATTGTCCAAGCTAGACCACACGCGGTTTTTGCTTAGCAATTATACGTCCTGAAGGGCATCGAGGCAACCGAACGAACTCTGGCGCAGATCCGGGCCATTCCTCAAATCAAGTTCATCGTCCTCACACTCGACGCGCCCTTCCCCGGCAAGAGAGAGGCAGACGAGCGGTTCAAGATGGCCGAGGTCGCGGGGGGAGCGGCGTCTCAAGTCTAGGGCCCAGAGTCGGGTCTGACATGGCAAAAGGCGCTGGAGTGGCTCATCAAGCAGACCTCGCTTCCGATCGTTCTGAAGGGCATCCAAACACACGAGGGCGCATATGCCGCGACCATTTTCCCGAGCATGAAGGGCATCGTCATTTCGAACCACGGCGGACGTGCGTTGGACACGACGATGACGCCAGTTCAGGTGCTGTTAGAGATCGAAAGCACTGTCCACATGTGTTGGGTAGGATTGATATCTTGATCGACGGCGGCGTCAGGCGAGGGACGGATGTCGTCAAAGCGTTGGCTTTGGGGGCCAAGGGCGTTGGCATCGGCAGAGCGGCGCTGTACGGTCTTGCGGTTGGCGGACAGGCAGGGGTCGAGAGAGCGTTGCAGAGTGAGTAACACAGAAACAACCGGCGGCTGTAAAACCAAACGCTGACCTTGGTTCGCTTCGTAGTTCTCGGCGATGAGATAGTTACCTCGATGAGGCTACTTGGAGTTGAGAGAGTTGACCAACTTGGGCCGAGACACGTAGGTTTGACTATTTAACAGATACGGATTACAATCTCTTTCAAGATGAAGTCACTGACGAGATTACGTAGATGAACATGGTTGGGCTGCATTCGCGGCTCTATGGCGGTCCACCAGGTCTTGAGGAGACAGATGCAGAATTGAGGTACAAATTGTGATACCTAAGAACGATGATACGATACTCGTCAGTGACGGAATGTAATTTTGTTAGGAACGGTTATTCATGTTAGCAAAACGTCATGAGCTTGGCAGGCATCAAGTCCTACCTGCATCACATACAGTACTATCAGTCGTTGATAAGAGAGCAGCATCACTGAGGTCCTAAAGTGCCAAATCTTTGGGGGTTTTTAACCTTCGTTATCACTAGCTGCCAGGTGCCTCACCCATCAAGCTCGAGACTCAGAAACGGGGCCCTTGAAGGAAGGTTTTTTGATTGTTCATAGGTGCCGAGATCAATCCTTAAGAAAACCTCAAGAGGTATCTGAATGATCGCCTTCCCCCCCCCCCCCCCTTTTTTTTTTTTTTTTTTAATAAATCTTATACGCCAACAAGATCTTCTTGCGAGCATATATAGCCAAAAAACTGCACGTCCCGAGATTGGCAACTTTCTCAACACACAATGAAGTACATTCATTATAGGTGACCCGTTTGGGTGCGCAACCCCTAGCATGCTTATTCAGCCATCGGCATTCATGGTTCAAGATCGCCGATAAGATAAGCTACGGCCAGACCCGCCCCTCCAGATTTTTTTTCTGATTTGGCACTGGTTCGGTCGCCTCCATCCAAGACTTCTACAGATTTCCCATAACGTCGTATATCATTGCGACGCCGACCGATCCCACGATGAAAAGAAAACAACCCGAAGATACCGTTCCCGCGGGTAAAACTGAGAAGCGCGCGAAGACAGAACAGTCTACTACCACTGAGCTTTCCTTCGCCGATCTTGGACTCGACACACGGCTGGTTCAAGCCGTCGCCGCCGAGAGCTTCAAGGAGCCGACCATAGTGCAGCAGAAGGCTATCCCGTTGGCCCTGGACGGAAAGGATGTCGTTGCAAAGGCTCCCTGTGGCTCTGGAAAGACGGCAGCGTACGTTCTGCCAGTGCTTTCTAGCATTCTGAAGCGCAAGACTGTACGTAAACGCTTCTTCCTGTCAATTGGATCCATCTGACTCTTTAGACCGACTCTTCACCCGCCACAACCGCCCTCATTCTTGTGCCGACTCGCGAACTCGCCGACCAAGTTCTCAAAGCGATCGAGAAGTTCTCAGCGTACTGCGCGAAAGATATTCACGCCATCAAGCTTGTCGACAAGATCTCCGACGCTGTCCAGCGCTCCCTCCTCTCCAACTTCCCTGACGTCGTCATTTCCACACCAGCCACCGCGTGGCGCAACATCGTTTCCGAAGCGTTGTCGCTGGGAAATTTGACGTGCATGGTCCTTGACGAGGCCGACCTTATCATGTCTTACGGCTACAACGAGGACCTGGAGAACATTGCAAGAAAGCTGCCCAAGGGTGTCCAGTTGACGATGATGAGCGCAACACTTTCAACGGATGTCACTAAGCTTCAAGGGATTTTCGGCAGGAAACCCACGGTATTGGATCTTGACGACGAGGAGACGGAAGGGGACAGTCTTTCTCAGTTCGTTGTCAGGTATGTCACTTGAAATAAGCGTCCTTGCTCGTTGTGTGTTAACAGTTTGCAGTTGCGGAGAGGACGAGAAGTTTCTTTTGGCGTTCATCATCTTCAAGCTCAAGCTCGTCAAGGGCAAGTGCCTGATTTTTGTCAACGACGTCGACCGTTCGTACCGCCTGAAGCTTTTCCTCGAACAGTTTCAGGTCCGGAGCTGTATCCTCAACTCTGAGCTGCCAGTCACATCAAGGGCGCATGTCCTCGAGGAGTTCAACCGCGGAGTGTACGACATTATTATTGCATCCGATGAAAAGAGCGCCATGGGTGCGGAGGAAAAGGATGGTGAGGAAGAAGAAGACACGGAGCAACGCCAGAAGGAGAAGGAACAATCAAAGAAGAAGCGCAAATCGAAACGAGACGATGAGTACGGCGTATCGCGAGGCATCGACTTCAAGAACGTTGCCGCAGTGGTCAACTTTGACCTTCCCACATCCGCCTCGTCATACACTCATCGCATCGGACGTACAGCGCGAGCGGGCCGGACAGGCATGGCTCTGTCCTTCTACGTTCCTAGCGAACTGTACCGCAAGCACTTGCCGACGAGCATAGAGACGGCCGAACACGATGAGAAGATTCTGGCGAGAATCAAGAAGCAGCAGGCGAAGCAGGGCAAGGAGGTCAAACCCTACAGCTTCAAGAAGGAGCATCTGGATGCGTTCAGATATCGTCTAAATGATGCGTTGAGAGCAGTCACTAAGGTGGCGGTTCGCGAAGCGCGTATGAGAGAGTTGAAGCAGGAACTCCTCAAGAGCGAGAAACTCAAGAGGTATGTGCCTTTCGATTACGGTTGATGGTGCCTTAGACAGGATCTCCGTCGCCACCGAAGCCTGCGCCCTACTGACCCTTTGTAGATACTTCGAGGAGAACCCTACGGAACTCCAGCATCTCCGGCACGACGGAGAACTGAGAACAGCTCGACAGCAGCCCCACCTGAAGCACATACCCGAGTACTTGCTCCCGAAAGAGGGAAAGGATTCTCTCACAAAGAACGATGTCGGCATGGTGCCATTCCGCAAGGTGGGTGGTAAACAGAGGAGGAATAAGGGCAAGCCAGGACGCAAGAAGATTGGTACGCGGAAAGTCAACCCTCTGAAGACTTTCAAGGCCCGGAGGAAATAAGCAAAGGTCTCGACCATGCCCTGACGCAGTCGCTTGTAGATACTAATAGAGACTTGCTATATTCCCCGTGCATGAGCGGTTATTCCTTGCTAATGTGTTCAACGCTCCATGATTTAATTATGCTTTCGATCAGCTAAGGACTCATCGGCAATTTCATTTTCATGCACATGCGAATGCGAATACCTGTGCTCGAAGCTTCTTTGGTCATCAAACCCGTAGTTCTCGGCGATGCAGCTCAAGTTTCTCCGGCGTTTTCCTATCTAGGTTTATTGAATCTCAACACACTCGATGAATCGCCCTCGGCCCTCTTGGGCGTTGACAGTATATTTCTTGCAAGTTACTCATCCTACTGGTTGTTCCCATATGACCATGCCATGACATACCCCGCCCGAAAGGATGGGACGGCTCAGTTGAGTTGGTGGAAGGAGGCGTGTGATCCAGTTCAACTCCTTTCGGAGTCCGGCAAGGGCTCGTGCTTATAGTCCAAACACCTGTCAAAGAGAGTCTACCCCGCTGTGACAGTCGAACGACACGCCAAAGTAGGGCCCGTCCAATTTGTAACTCTCTCCCACCGACACCGCAATTCAAGACCGCCTTGGCAATCCTTGCGCGATGATGTTGGGTCTCATCTTAGTCCTAAACATGCGAGACTCGCGCTTCGCAAATCTACATTGATGAATTGGCCCCCAAGCCGCCCATGCCAAGCTCGTGGCTTCGCCCAGAGTCTGCAGCATCGAGGAACCAACGCCGCGGCACAGACATCGCGAAGGCGGGCCGATACCCATATCTCCGGGCGCAAGCTCAAAGATGGCTAGCTGATCTTCTTATTCCTCCGCAGGCGCGCAGGTGCTGCGACGCGCGTCACGGTGTTCGTGATACACTCTGGGAAGATATAGCCCGGAAGACAATGGTGTCCTGAGGTTCGTGGTACCTTCCTGTCGCCAACAGGAACAGAACCTGCCTTCGCAAAGGAGCCTACAAGGATAAGAATAGGTAGCGTACCTAAACCTTTTTCGATCTGGCGGGCTGATTGTCTCACATCAATAAGCAGTATATCAGATCACGACGACCATTTGCACACGGTTTGGCTCACAACGCATACATTTATTTGGTGTTGGACGAGAAGTCTGGAAGATGGTACAGCCAGATACCTTCGCTGGGGCGGCGATCTACGTCCCGTTGTTCCTCCGCTACGTCTATGACCCAGTTGTCCTGGGTCTCTATTGCCCTTACGCCTGGAATATACCGTCGAGTAAGATGCGGGAATTCTTCAACCGCCACATTGTCAATGCCACCTTAAGATTGCGTTCGTCAAACACCGTCGACGAAACAACAATCCGGCCCGGATCAAGCAAAGACTCTCCATGTCGGATCTTGGACATTGGAGTCGGTACCGGATATTTCCTCGAGCATGCGCCCCTTCCGGCGGGGTCGGAAGTGCACCTGGTGGACCTCAACCGGGCAGCGCTCCATGCTGCTAGGTCTCGGACGGTGGCGGCACACCCGACGACGACATGCCAAATAACCGTTGCCGACTTTCTTGACCCGGAAAGGAGAGGCTTGCGCTGCAGAGACCTGGGCGGTGGTTCTTTCGACGCCATATCGACAATGATGCTGCTTCACTGTATACCAGGACCCCCTGCGAGGAAGGCAGATGCGTTGGTCCATCTACGACATCTGCTCGCCCCTGAAGGTACCCTGTTTGGGATGACAATCTTGGGTCGCGGTGTCAAACACAACGTATGGGGGAAACAGTTGATGTTTTGGCACAATCTCCTGGGGATCTTTGGAAATACAGAGGACAGCGCGGAGAGCTTCGTCGGGCCTTTGGAGGAAGCATTTGTAGATGTCATGTGGGAAGTTCATGGCAAGATGCTTTTGTTCGAAGCAAGAAAACCCAAGCTTTGATGGCTTATTCAAAACTTGAGATGGCCTGTACGTTGATGAAATCTTTGAACTGTAGGTACAATTAATGCTAAGCTTCGCAACTTTACGATAACCACATGGTGTTACAACCTTTCCCCCCTTCTTCTTCTTCTTTTGGGCGGCCTGGGTAGGGCAGGAGTATTTATTAGCTTACATCAGAGGACTACGAGTATGGAAAGGGGGTTTATGAGACTTTCATTACACATGCAAACTCGCAGACCAGTATTTTTGCACTAATATAGATCGAGCGAACGCGCCTGAGGTCATGCTGCTGAAGAATGACCCTTCCGCCACCAACGACCGAGGTCAGTAGCCTGGATAAAGAGCAACCAAGAGCTAATCCAAGGAGTCTACTTTGAGGGTATTGTAATTTTTGTTTGTTTGCCTCTCTTATAGCTTACCCTCTATTACCTGCTGCCATCAATTGGGATGCAAGGAGCCGGATATCGCGAAACGAAGTGATGAGCGAGTATGCTTTGGACCAGTGAACCTAGTCAACTTAAAACTGGTGTATGGATCAATAACAACGGCAGTCTTACACTAAAAACGATGAAGATTTGGACTGTACCCGTATTGTTGAAGATTGCTACTCTCCTCAGCAAGGGCGATTGCGTGGTATTTACCAGGGAAATAAGGTCTCTGGGATGACCTGGCCAGGTTTTAAGGCCATCAAGGACTGTACATGCATAAATATTGTATTCTATTCAGCATGTATATTCGATACTTAGCTCAATCACCTGGTAGGGGTTTTGCTACACGCTGCTGGTCTACTACTTGTCCCTACTGCCTTTGACCCTGGAAGGTCAGACATCGGTTCGGAGTCTCCTCGGCCTTAACTCCGTCATCTTCCATCTACCGGTAGCCGTTGCTTTCCTCTCAGAGTATCTCTTCTCAATCGCTTCGAGACTATGCCCTCGCGTCTCCACCATAACTACCGCTACGACGACGGTGCAAACAAGTGAACAACCCGCGAAAAGAAAGTATGCCCCAAAAGTGGACTTTGACAGCAGTACTGGTGTTATCAGCGCAACGACATAATTAGAAAGCTTGATGTTGTGTTAGTTCAGTCTCGAAAGTCTAGGAGCCATAGAGAACAATATCATTGAGGGAGACTTACCCAGTTGGCACTTTGAGCAAGGCTAGATGCACTGCTCCTTGTCTTGCTTGGCAGACTTTCAACCATAAAAGTACGGAAGCCGATGGCCCACGTACAACTGTAGACGAGGGCAAAAAGGTAGATCGATACGATGACCACCCACTTCCCTGCCCCTGAGTCGGCGTGAACCTCTCCAGCGGCGAATAGAGAACCCATCAAAAGCATCAGAGCGGTGATGAGTACTCCGCCCAGCAAACTCGACGTTCGTCTTCCCCAACGATCAGCCAAAAATGTGGCCGGGACAGTCACAGCCAGAATGACCAACGCCGAAACGCCGGACGCGAGGAAAGTTGCTTGCTCTCCAGCGAGTCCAGCTTGTGTGAACAAGATAGGGGCATAGTAGAGGATTCCGTCGATGCCAGACAGCTGTTGGGCCGACATGAGGAAGCAACCAAACGCAGTTCTGCTCCTGAAAGGAGCCGAGAAGGCCTCGCCGAAATCCGCAAAAGTCTGCCGCAAGAGTTCCCAGAGCGTCACATTGGCTCTGTGCTCTTGCACCTCGGACATAGACTGCTCGAGGAGCTCCACTCGCTCGTTTTCGTCGAGCCCCAATGTGTCGAGCACGACTCGAGCCTCGTCCAATCTCCCTTTGCTGAGCAGCCACCTTGGTGACGTTGGAACTATCCAGTAGGTGCTGGAGAGAACGATGCCGAGTAAAGAGGCGATTGCCAACGGAAGGCGCCATGCCAGAGATGACGATTCTATTCGGGCGGTTCCGTAGCACATAAAATACCCAACGACGATGCCAGTGACGATGGAGAACTGCGGCAGGGCCGTCATAATACCGCGAACCCGGGCAGGGGACAATTCGGATACCTGCACATAAACGTTGCTCAAGAACATGCCTTCACCAACACCCTTGATCAGACGACCAAAAATGAAGAGCCCAATCTTGGGCGACGCACACTCAAGAGCCGCACCGCAGCCGTAGACAAAAGACCCCAGTGCGAAGAGAAGAACGTGCCCGAATCGGTCTGCCATGGCACCAGAAACGAGGGCTGACAGAGCTCCAGGGATGAGAACAGATGATACAATGACCCCGTGCATTGTGGGAGAGAAGTCACCAAATGTTTGACGGAAAGACGGCATGGTCGTCACTGGGCCAATGCTGCCGGTATCAAGGCTTCAATCATATTACCGTGTTAGCCAGACCAAGGACCTTGCGAAGGTAAGGCGGGGTAAAGACGCACCCAAAGAGCATGGCCACGCACGAAGCGATAATGCTTGCTCTCGCATAGCGAGGAACCTGAATAGTGTTCCTCATCTTGGAGGAATGTTGGAGGTCTGAGGCCAAGGGTATCCTTGAAAACAAAAGTGACTCATGTGATTCTCAGTTCGATCGTAGCTGGTTCTAGTTCCGATGACATTGGCGGCGGCAGGGGCTTATAAGACAAAGGTGAGCGTGCACATAAATTCGGGGTTTAGCCCACAATGAAATCTCCGCCGCCGAACAAGCCAAATGACTGCAGTCGTCGGAATCCCCGACTCGTAGCAACCCGCTGCACGCGATTGTCTTATCGGACCTGAGTGAGGTTCCACTGTAACTCTCTGCAAATGTCCAATAGTAGTGCACCGTTCAGAAACGAGTCGATGAGCGAGCAGTGGACTGGACGAAGCGGTGAGCAACCAAACCAGCATAGGATAAGCACGGCTGATTTAGAGACTAAGAGCAGTGGCGATGCAATACTTCAATGGCCCATCGAATAAGAAGTCAAAGGGAGCGTAATACATCAGGATCAATCAAATGACACCTGCGGCTATTACTACGACGATATAACTGCGTTTGTTCTCACAAGAGTTACGTCACGATAGCTTCAACCATTTCCGCATTATGTAAGTGCCCTGCTGTGTGCTCTAAACCGTGACAACTTAGATGATTTCAACACAGGTTTCTTTATAATTATCAACCCAGAAGCGAGATCTGGTGTGTGGCCATGATAGGCTTCAAATACAATCTACAATACGGATAACAAAAAGAGCAGTATGGCGGCAAAACATGGCGAATTCGCTTAGGAACATATTGTCCGATGCACGGGGTAAGAATCGGGTTCGTGACGCTGATAGTGCTACAGGTTACAAGCTTAATAAACTTCATGAGATAGTGCAGATAATCTTCCCTGAGGTAGAGTTAGCCTCTAACATACTGTGCGCCTTTTGTATCTCCTCCCATGGTAGGACCGTATCAATCTCTACTTTGAGATCGCCCGTTTCAAAGTGAGGGATATACTCCTCCAGCCTATCCCGTAGCTTTCCCTGGTACTCGATCTCTCTACTTTGTCAGGTGCCAGAGGTGGGGGGCACCAGGGGACCACCAGCTGTAAGGCCACGACCAGGAAAACTATTATCTAAGGGTTATATAAAAGCAGAGTTTATAGGAACAGGAGAATTAGGAGAAGGTAGATTAGAAAATAGTTATAATTAACCCTTAACTACACTATTTATAGACTCCTTTACTTAGTACTATAACACCTTTAATATATTCTAATCTCTACTTATCCCTAGGTATACTAACTATTAGAGCTATAATATTACCCCCTAACACCTAAGCTACTGCCTAGTAAGGTATAAGTGTTACCTCTAGGCAACTAACCCTAGACAGTAGTAACGCCTAGGCGTAGGCAGAGAACAAAGGCCTACTAGTATAATAATAGCTTTAGAGTAACCTTAAAGAGATAACAAAAGAGGAGCTTAGGTACCTCCTAGAGGAGCAAGTAAAAAAAGCTAAAAAAAAAAAGATAATTAACTAGATTTTAGCTTTAATAAATAAGGCCTTTATTAAAGAGGTATATAATATACTAAGCCTAGCTACTGCTCCTTAGCTAAAGTATAAGCACTACTATATTAATATACTATTAAAGTAGTTACCTTTAATCTAATATAAGGGGGGTATATAGAATAACCTCTAGGACTTCTTATTTAAGCTAAGGGGATAGTTTAAAGTTATAAAAAAAGAATTTAAGGATAACTAAAGTAAAGTGTAGTACACTAGCTTTATACTAGAGAGTAACTTAGTGTATAAGTAGTAAAGGTATATTAAAGCTTACTATAATAGCTAAATAAAGAAGGTAACCTAAGAGGTAATAAAGACCTAGTTAAAGAATAATATTACTAATGCTAATATATAGGCCTTTAGTATAATAGTAAAGCTTAATAATATAAAGTAAAAGGTTAACTAGTTATACTAGTAATTTATTAATAAGTATAAGACTATTAAGGTAAAGTACTTTAACCTATAAGCTAAAAGGTAATAGGTAGTCTATATACTTAACTAGTTACTACCTAATCTAAAGAGCTATATATTAGCCTAAGGGATACTAAAGATATAATAAGCCTTTAATAATACTATATAATAGGCTAAGACACTAGCTAAAGCCTATACTAAGGATAAACTAGTAGACTAGTAGAGGTAAAATTAGAAGTAAAAGGACTAGTAGGCCCTAGCTATACTACTAAGTCCTAATATAAGGGTCTTTATAATAGAGCCCTAGTCTATATACTCTATATTTACGCCTATAATAACCTAGGGTGTATTAATGCTAACGCTAAAGGCCTTAAAGGTAAAAAAGGAGAAAGGTAACTATTTACCTTTAACTAGGCTATAGTACTCTTTAACTTACTTTAACTATAGTAAGCTAAGGTATTTATTAGCTAGCTATACTAAGGAGAAGTACTATAGGTGTAGTTAACCTAGATACTTAGGTAGATAGTATATAATAAAGGTAATAAAGGTTAATACTATCTAATTACCCTAAGAGAAAAAGCTATACTACTAATTTAAGGTAGACTTTTACGCTAAGATAGGTAGTATATAGAGAAAAAAGAGGGCATTAATTAACCTAAAGGTAAATAAAAACCTTATATACTAGAGGATATTATATATAAAGAGGCTACTAGTAGTCTATAGGGAGAAACTACTACTATAAGGTATATAAAAAGGTAAAGCCTTAGACTATAGTTTAGAGAAGATAGTGTTAAAGGTAAAGGATAATATTAAAATATTAAAGACATAAAGCTATACTCTATAAGTAAGTAATATAAAGGAATATAATATTATCCTAGGGATCCCCTAGGGGCAAGTAGTAAGGCCTAACCTTAAGTAAGAAATAATTAGCTAGACTTATTTACTAGGCAAAGACTATATTTAACTTATATAAGGCTAAAGGGTAGTTAAGAGGGCCCTAAAGGATACTAAGGTAGTCCTTATAGACCCCTCTATAATCTAACACCTAGGGTATAGGACACTAGAGGGGGCACTAAAGATGCTTACTTATACACTAAAGAAGAATAAAGGGGCTAGTAAGGCTAGTAGTATAAAGGCTATAATACTAAGGGAATATAGAGAATA